>NW_027363723.1:0-507617 GCF_046119375.1 Phyllobates terribilis
TGCTTTTTCCTGCTCCTCTTAGCATGATAAAGAAGATTCAAAGAGAATGAGATGCCAGCTCCTTTCATTCAGTCAGTAGCTTCAAACATTTCTGGTATATGAATAACATGATGTTTTTCAATGGCAAAAATCAATGAATATTGTAAATGCACAAACAGTAATTTCTCCGCATTGCAAGGTGCAATTCTGAAATTTTTTGCTTTTTCCTGCTCCTCTTAGCATGATAAAGAAGATTCAAAGAGAGTGAGATGCCAGCTCCTTTCATTCAGTCAGTAGCTTCAATCATTTCTGGATGTTTTTCAATGGCAAAAAATCAATGAATATTGTAAATGCACAAACAGTAATTTCTCCGCATTGCAAGGTACAATTCTGAAATTTTTTGCTTTTTCCTGCTCCTCTTAGCATGATAAAGAAGATTCAAAGAGTGAGATGCCAGCTCCTTTCATTGTCAGTAGCTTCAAACATTTCTGGTATATGAATAACATGATGTTTTTCAATGGCAAAAATCAATGAATATTGTAAATGCACAAACAGTAATTTCTCCGCATTGCAAGGTGCAATTCTGAAATTTTTTGCTTTTTCCTGCTCCTCTTAGCATGATAAAGAAGATTCAAAGAGAGTGAGATGCCAGCTCTTTTCATTCAGTCAGTAGCTTCAATCATTTCTGGACGTTTTTCAATGGCAAAAATCAATGAATATTGTAAATGCACAAACAGTAATTTCTCCGCATTGCAAGGTGCAATTCTGAAATTTTTCGCTTTTTCCTGCTCCTCTTAGCATGATAAAGAAGATTCAAAGAGAGTGAGATGCCAGCTCCTTTCATTCAGTCAGTAGCTTCAAACATTTCTGGTATATGAATAACATGATGTTTTTCAATGGCAAAAATCAATGAATATTGTAAATGCACAAACAGTAATTTCTCCGCATTGCAAGGTGCAATTCTGAAATTTTTTGCTTTTTCCTGCTCCTCTTAGCATGATAAAGAAGATTCAAAGAGAGTGAGATGCCAGCTCCTTTCATTCAGTCAGTAGCTTCAATCATTTCTGGTATATGAATAACATGATGTTTTTCAATGGCAAAAATCAATGAATATTGTAAATGCACAAACAGTAATTTCTCCGCATTGCAAGGTGGAATTCTGAAATTTTTTGCTTTTTCCTGCTCCTCTTAGCATGATAAAGAAGATACAAAGAGAGTGAGATGCCAGCTCCTTTCATTCAGTCAGTAGCTTCAATCATTTCTGGACGTTTTTCAATGGCAAAAATCAATGAATATTGTAAATGCACAAACAGTAATTTCTCCGCATTGCAAGGTGCAATTCTGAAATTTTTTGCTTTTTCCTGCTCCTCTTAGCATGATAAACAAGATTCAAAGAGAGTGAGATGCCAGCTCCTTTCATTCAGTCAGTAGCTTCAATCATTTCTGGATGTTTTTCAATGGCAAAAATCAATGAATATTGTAAATGCACAAACAGTAATTTCTCCGCATTGCAAGGTACAATTCTGAAATTTTTTGCTTTTTCCTGCTCCTCTTAGCATGATAAAGAAGATTCAAAGAGAGTGAGATGCCAGCTCCTTTCATTCAGTCAGTAGCTTCAATCATTTCTGGACGTTTTTCAATGGCAAAAATCAATGAATATTGTAAATGCACAAACAGTAATTTCTCCGCATTGCAAGGTGCAATTCTGAAATTTTTTGCTTTTTCCTGCTCCTCTTAGCATGATAAAGAAGATTCAAAGAGTGAGATGCCAGCTCCTTTCATTGTCAGTAGCTTCAAACATTTCTGGTATATGAATAACATGATGTTTTTCAATGGCAAAAATCAATGAATATTGTAAATGCACAAACAGTAATTTCTCCGCATTGCAAGGTGCAATTCTGAAATTTTTTGCTTTTTCCTGCTCCTCTTAGCATGATAAAGAAGATTCAAAGAGAGTGAGATGCCAGCTCCTTTCATTCAGTCAGTAGCTTCAATCATTTCTGGACGTTTTTCAATGGCAAAAATCAATGAATATTGTAAATGCACAAACAGTAATTTCTCCGCATTGCAAGGTGCAATTCTGAAATTTTTTGCTTTTTCCTGCTCCTCTTAGCATGATAAAGAAGATTCAAAGAGAATGAGATGCCAGCTCCTTTCATTCAGTCAGTAGCTTCAAACATTTCTGGTATATGAATAACATGATGTTTTTCAATGGCAAAAATCAATGAATATTGTAAATGCACAAACAGTAATTTCTCCGCATTGCAAGGTGCAATTCTGAAATTTTTTGCTTTTTCCTGCTCCTCTTAGCATGATAAAGAAGATTCAAAGAGAGTGAGATGCCAGCTCCTTTCATTCAGTCAGTAGCTTCAATCATTTCTGGACGTTTTTCAATGGCAAAAATCAATGAATATTGTAAATGCACAAACAGTAATTTCTCCGCATTGCAAGGTGCAATTCTGAAATTTTTTGCTTTTTCCTGCTCCTCTTAGCATGATAAACAAGATTCAAAGAGAGTGAGATGCCAGCTCCTTTCATTCAGTCAGTAGCTTCAATCATTTCTGGACGTTTTTCAATGGCAAAAATCAATGAATATTGTAAATGCACAAACAGTAATTTCTCCGCATTGCAAGGTGCAATTCTGAAATTTTTTGCTTTTTCCTGCTCCTCTTAGCATGATAAAGAAGATTCAAAGAGAGTGAGATGCCAGCTCCTTTCATTCAGTCAGTAGCTTCAAACATTTCTGGTATGTGAATAACATGATGTTTTTCAATGGCAAAAATCAATGAATATTGTAAATGCACAAACAGTAATTTCTCCGCATTGCAAGGTGCAATTCTGAAATTTTTTGCTTTTTCCTGCTCCTCTTAGCATGATAAAGAAGATTCAAAGAGAGTGAGATGCCAGCTCCTTTCATTCAGTCAGTAGCTTCAATCATTTCTGGACGTTTTTCAATGGCAAAAATCAATGAATATTGTAAATGCACAAACAGTAATTTCTCCGCATTGCAAGGTGCAATTCTGAAATTTTTTGCTTTTTCCTGCTCCTCTTAGCATGATAAACAAGATTCAAAGAGAGTGAGATGCCAGCTCCTTTCATTCAGTCAGTAGCTTCAATCATTTCTGGACGTTTTTCAATGGCAAAAATCAATGAATATTGTAAATGCACAAAGAGTAATTTCTCCGCATTGCAAGGTGCAATTCTGAAATTTTTTGCTTTTTCCTGCTCCTCTTAGCATGATAAAGAAGATTCAAAGAGTGAGATGCCAGCTCCTTTCATTGTCAGTAGCTTCAAACATTTCTGGTATATGAATAACATGATGTTTTTCAATGGCAAAAATCAATGAATATTGTAAATGCACAAACAGTAATTTTCCGCATTGCAAGGTGCAATTCTGAAATTTTTTGCTTTTTCCTGCTCCTCTTAGCATGATAAAGAAGATACAAAGAGAGTGAGATGCCAGCTCCTTTCATTCAGTCAGTAGCTTCAATCATTTCTGGACGTTTTTCAATGGCAAAAATCAATGAATATTGTAAATGCACAAACAGTAATTTCTCCGCATTGCAAGGTGCAATTCTGAAATTTTTTGCTTTTTCCTGCTCCTCTTAGCATGATAAACAAGATTCAAAGAGAGTGAGATGCCAGCTCCTTTCATTCAGTCAGTAGCTTCAATCATTTCTGGATGTTTTTCAATGGCAAAAATCAATGAATATTGTAAATGCACAAACAGTAATTTCTCCGCATTGCAAGGTACAATTCTGAAATTTTTTGCTTTTTCCTGCTCCTCTTAGCATGATAAAGAAGATTCAAAGAGAGTGAGATGCCAGCTCCTTTCATTCAGTCAGTAGCTTCAATCATTTCTGGACGTTTTTCAATGGCAAAAATCAATGAATATTGTAAATGCACAAACAGTAATTTCTCCGCATTGCAAGGTGCAATTCTGAAATTTTTTGCTTTTTCCTGCTCCTCTTAGCATGATAAAGAAGATTCAAAGAGTGAGATGCCAGCTCCTTTCATTGTCAGTAGCTTCAAACATTTCTGGTATATGAATAACATGATGTTTTTCAATGGCAAAAATCAATGAATATTGTAAATGCACAAACAGTAATTTCTCCGCATTGCAAGGTGCAATTCTGAAATTTTTTGCTTTTTCCTGCTCCTCTTAGCATGATAAAGAAGATTCAAAGAGAGTGAGATGCCAGCTCCTTTCATTCAGTCAGTAGCTTCAATCATTTCTGGACGTTTTTCAATGGCAAAAATCAATGAATATTGTAAATGCACAAACAGTAATTTCTCCGCATTGCAAGGTGCAATTCTGAAATTTTTCGCTTTTTCCTGCTCCTCATAGCATGATAAAGAAGATTCAAAGAGAGTGAGATGCCAGCTCCTTTCATTCAGTCAGTAGCTTCAAACATTTCTGGTATATGAATAACATGATGTTTTTCAATGGCAAAAATCAATGAATATTGTAAATGCACAAACAGTAATTTCTCCGCATTGCAAGGTGCAATTCTGAAATTTTTTGCTTTTTCCTGCTCCTCTTAGCATGATAAAGAAGATTCAAAGAGAGTGAGATGCCAGCTCCTTTCATTCAGTCAGTAGCTTCAATCATTTCTGGTATATGAATAACATGATGTTTTTCAATGGCAAAAATCAATGAATATTGTAAATGCACAAACAGTAATTTCTCCGCATTGCAAGGTGCAATTCTGAAATTTTTTGCTTTTTCCTGCTCCTCTTAGCATGATAAAGAAGATACAAAGAGAGTGAGATGCCAGCTCCTTTCATTCAGTCAGTAGCTTCAATCATTTCTGGACGTTTTTCAATGGCAAAAATCAATGAATATTGTAAATGCACAAACAGTAATTTCTCCGCATTGCAAGGTGCAATTCTGAAATTTTTTGCTTTTTCCTGCTCCTCTTAGCATGATAAACAAGATTCAAAGAGAGTGAGATGCCAGCTCCTTTCATTCAGTCAGTAGCTTCAATCATTTCTGGATGTTTTTCAATGGCAAAAATCAATGAATATTGTAAATGCACAAACAGTAATTTCTCCGCATTGCAAGGTACAATTCTGAAATTTTTTGCTTTTTCCTGCTCCTCTTAGCATGATAAAGAAGATTCAAAGAGAGTGAGATGCCAGCTCCTTTCATTCAGTCAGTAGCTTCAATCATTTCTGGACGTTTTTCAATGGCAAAAATCAATGAATATTGTAAATGCACAAACAGTAATTTCTCCGCATTGCAAGGTGCAATTCTGAAATTTTTTGCTTTTTCCTGCTCCTCTTAGCATGATAAAGAAGATTCAAAGAGTGAGATGCCAGCTCCTTTCATTGTCAGTAGCTTCAAACATTTCTGGTATATGAATAACATGATGTTTTTCAATGGCAAAAATCAATGAATATTGTAAATGCACAAACAGTAATTTCTCCGCATTGCAAGGTGCAATTCTGAAATTTTTTGCTTTTTCCTGCTCCTCTTAGCATGATAAAGAAGATTCAAAGAGAGTGAGATGCCAGCTCCTTTCATTCAGTCAGTAGCTTCAATCATTTCTGGACGTTTTTCAATGGCAAAAATCAATGAATATTGTAAATGCACAAACAGTAATTTCTCCGCATTGCAAGGTGCAATTCTGAAATTTTTTGCTTTTTCCTGCTCCTCTTAGCATGATAAAGAAGATTCAAAGAGAATGAGATGCCAGCTCCTTTCATTCAGTCAGTAGCTTCAAACATTTCTGGTATATGAATAACATGATGTTTTTCAATGGCAAAAATCAATGAATATTGTAAATGCACAAACAGTAATTTCTCCGCATTGCAAGGTGCAATTCTGAAATTTTTTGCTTTTTCCTGCTCCTCTTAGCATGATAAAGAAGATTCAAAGAGAGTGAGATGCCAGCTCCTTTCATTCAGTCAGTAGCTTCAATCATTTCTGGACGTTTTTCAATGGCAAAAATCAATGAATATTGTAAATGCACAAACAGTAATTTCTCCGCATTGCAAGGTGCAATTCTGAAATTTTTTGCTTTTTCCTGCTCCTCTTAGCATGATAAACAAGATTCAAAGAGAGTGAGATGCCAGCTCCTTTCATTCAGTCAGTAGCTTCAATCATTTCTGGACGTTTTTCAATGGCAAAAATCAATGAATATTGTAAATGCACAAACAGTAATTTCTCCGCATTGCAAGGTGCAATTCTGAAATTTTTTGCTTTTTCCTGCTCCTCTTAGCATGATAAAGAAGATTCAAAGAGAGTGAGATGCCAGCTCCTTTCATTCAGTCAGTAGCTTCAAACATTTCTGGTATGTGAATAACATGATGTTTTTCAATGGCAAAAATCAATGAATATTGTAAATGCACAAACAGTAATTTCTCCGCATTGCAAGGTGCAATTCTGAAATTTTTTGCTTTTTCCTGCTCCTCTTAGCATGATAAAGAAGATTCAAAGAGAGTGAGATGCCAGCTCCTTTCATTCAGTCAGTAGCTTCAATCATTTCTGGACGTTTTTCAATGGCAAAAATCAATGAATATTGTAAATGCACAAACAGTAATTTCTCCGCATTGCAAGGTGCAATTCTGAAATTTTTTGCTTTTTCCTGCTCCTCTTAGCATGATAAACAAGATTCAAAGAGAGTGAGATGCCAGCTCCTTTCATTCAGTCAGTAGCTTCAATCATTTCTGGACGTTTTTCAATGGCAAAAATCAATGAATATTGTAAATGCACAAAGAGTAATTTCTCCGCATTGCAAGGTGCAATTCTGAAATTTTTTGCTTTTTCCTGCTCCTCTTAGCATGATAAAGAAGATTCAAAGAGTGAGATGCCAGCTCCTTTCATTGTCAGTAGCTTCAAACATTTCTGGTATATGAATAACATGATGTTTTTCAATGGCAAAAATCAATGAATATTGTAAATGCACAAACAGTAATTTTCCGCATTGCAAGGTGCAATTCTGAAATTTTTTGCTTTTTCCTGCTCCTCTTAGCATGATAAAGAAGATTCAAAGAGAGTGAGATGCCAGCTCCTTTCATTCAGTCAGTAGCTTCAAACATTTCTGGTATATGAATAACATGATGTTTTTCAATGGCAAAAATCAATGAATATTGTAAATGCACAAACAGTAATTTCTCCGCATTGCAAGGTGCAATTCTGAAATTTTTTGCTTTTTCCTGCTCCTCTTAGCATGATAAAGAAGATTCAAAGAGAGTGAGATGCCAGCTCCTTTCATTCAGTCAGTAGCTTCAATCATTTCTGGACGTTTTTCAATGGCAAAAATCAATGAATATTGTAAATGCACAAACAGTAATTTCTCCGCATTGCAAGGTGCAATTCTGAAATTTTTTGCTTTTTCCTGCTCCTCTTAGCATGATAAAGAAGATTCAAAGAGAGTGAGATGCCAGCTCCTTTCATTCAGTCAGTAGCTTCAATCATTTCTGGTATATGAATAACATGATGTTTTTCAATGGCAAAAATCAATGAATATTGTAAATGCACAAACAGTAATTTCTCCGCATTGCAAGGTGCAATTCTGAAATTTTTTGCTTTTTCCTGCTCCTCTTAGCATGATAAAGAAGATACAAAGAGAGTGAGATGCCAGCTCCTTTCATTCAGTCAGTAGCTTCAATCATTTCTGGACGTTTTTCAATGGCAAAAATCAATGAATATTGTAAATGCACAAACAGTAATTTCTCCGCATTGCAAGGTGCAATTCTGAAATTTTTTGCTTTTTCCTGCTCCTCTTAGCATGATAAACAAGATTCAAAGAGAGTGAGATGCCAGCTCCTTTCATTCAGTCAGTAGCTTCAATCATTTCTGGATGTTTTTCAATGGCAAAAATCAATGAATATTGTAAATGCACAAACAGTAATTTCTCCGCATTGCAAGGTACAATTCTGAAATTTTTTGCTTTTTCCTGCTCCTCTTAGCATGATAAAGAAGATTCAAAGAGAGTGAGATGCCAGCTCCTTTCATTCAGTCAGTAGCTTCAATCATTTCTGGACGTTTTTCAATGGCAAAAATCAATGAATATTGTAAATGCACAAACAGTAATTTCTCCGCATTGCAAGGTGCAATTCTGAAATTTTTTGCTTTTTCCTGCTCCTCTTAGCATGATAAAGAAGATTCAAAGAGTGAGATGCCAGCTCCTTTCATTGTCAGTAGCTTCAAACATTTCTGGTATATGAATAACATGATGTTTTTCAATGGCAAAAATCAATGAATATTGTAAATGCACAAACAGTAATTTCTCCGCATTGCAAGGTGCAATTCTGAAATTTTTTGCTTTTACCTGCTCCTCTTAGCATGATAAAGAAGATTCAAAGAGAGTGAGATGCCAGCTCCTTTCATTCAGTCAGTAGCTTCAATCATTTCTGGACGTTTTTCAATGGCAAAAATCAATGAATATTGTAAATGCACAAACAGTAATTTCTCCGCATTGCAAGGTGCAATTCTGAAATTTTTTGCTTTTTCCTGCTCCTCTTAGCATGATAAAGAAGATTCAAAGAGAATGAGATGCCAGCTCCTTTCATTCAGTCAGTAGCTTCAAACATTTCTGGTATATGAATAACATGATGTTTTTCAATGGCAAAAATCAATGAATATTGTAAATGCACAAACAGTAATTTCTCCGCATTGCAAGGTGCAATTCTGAAATTTTTTGCTTTTTCCTGCTCCTCTTAGCATGATAAAGAAGATTCAAAGAGAGTGAGATGCCAGCTCCTTTCATTCAGTCAGTAGCTTCAATCATTTCTGGACGTTTTTCAATGGCAAAAATCAATGAATATTGTAAATGCACAAACAGTAATTTCTCCGCATTGCAAGGTGCAATTCTGAAATTTTTTGCTTTTTCCTGCTCCTCTTAGCATGATAAACAAGATTCAAAGAGAGTGAGATGCCAGCTCCTTTCATTCAGTCAGTAGCTTCAATCATTTCTGGACGTTTTTCAATGGCAAAAATCAATGAATATTGTAAATGCACAAACAGTAATTTCTCCGCATTGCAAGGTGCAATTCTGAAATTTTTTGCTTTTTCCTGCTCCTCTTAGCATGATAAAGAAGATTCAAAGAGAGTGAGATGCCAGCTCCTTTCATTCAGTCAGTAGCTTCAAACATTTCTGGTATGTGAATAACATGATGTTTTTCAATGGCAAAAATCAATGAATATTGTAAATGCACAAACAGTAATTTCTCCGCATTGCAAGGTGCAATTCTGAAATTTTTTGCTTTTTCCTGCTCCTCTTAGCATGATAAAGAAGATTCAAAGAGAGTGAGATGCCAGCTCCTTTCATTCAGTCAGTAGCTTCAATCATTTCTGGACGTTTTTCAATGGCAAAAATCAATGAATATTGTAAATGCACAAACAGTAATTTCTCCGCATTGCAAGGTGCAATTCTGAAATTTTTTGCTTTTTCCTGCTCCTCTTAGCATGATAAACAAGATTCAAAGAGAGTGAGATGCCAGCTCCTTTCATTCAGTCAGTAGCTTCAATCATTTCTGGACGTTTTTCAATGGCAAAAATCAATGAATATTGTAAATGCACAAAGAGTAATTTCTCCGCATTGCAAGGTGCAATTCTGAAATTTTTTGCTTTTTCCTGCTCCTCTTAGCATGATAAAGAAGATTCAAAGAGTGAGATGCCAGCTCCTTTCATTGTCAGTAGCTTCAAACATTTCTGGTATATGAATAACATGATGTTTTTCAATGGCAAAAATCAATGAATATTGTAAATGCACAAACAGTAATTTTCCGCATTGCAAGGTGCAATTCTGAAATTTTTTGCTTTTTCCTGCTCCTCTTAGCATGATAAAGAAGATTCAAAGAGAGTGAGATGCCAGCTCCTTTCATTCAGTCAGTAGCTTCAAACATTTCTGGTATATGAATAACATGATGTTTTTCAATGGCAAAAATCAATGAATATTGTAAATGCACAAACAGTAATTTCTCCGCATTGCAAGGTGCAATTCTGAAATTTTTTGCTTTTTCCTGCTCCTCTTAGCATGATAAAGAAGATTCAAAGAGAGTGAGATGCCAGCTCCTTTCATTCAGTCAGTAGCTTCAATCATTTCTGGACGTTTTTCAATGGCAAAAATCAATGAATATTGTAAATGCACAAACAGTAATTTCTCCGCATTGCAAGGTGCAATTCTGAAATTTTTTGCTTTTTCCTGCTCCTCTTAGCATGATAAAGAAGATTCAAAGAGAGTGAGATGCCAGCTCCTTTCATTCAGTCAGTAGCTTCAATCATTTCTGGACGTTTTTCAATGGCAAAAATCATTGAATATTGTAAATGCACAAACAGTAATTTCTCCGCATTGCAAGGTGCAATTCTGAAATTTTTTGCTTTTTCCTGCTCCTCTTAGCATGATAAAGAAGATTCAAAGAGAGTGAGATGCCAGCTCCTTTCATTCAGTCAGTAGCTTCAATCATTTCTGGTATATGAATAACATGATGTTTTTCAATGGCAAAAATCAATGAATATTGTAAATGCACAAACAGTAATTTCTCCGCATTGCAAGGTGCAATTCTGAAATTTTTTGCTTTTTCCTGCTCCTCTTAGCATGATAAAGAAGATTCAAAGAGAGTGAGATGCCAGCTCCTTTCATTCAGTCAGTAGCTTCAATCATTTCTGGACGTTTTTCAATGGCAAAAATCAATGAATATTGTAAATGCACAAACAGTAATTTCTCCGCATTGCAAGGTGCAATTCTGAAATTTTTTGCTTTTTCCTGCTCCTCTTAGCATGATAAACAAGATTCAAAGAGAGTGAGATGCCAGCTCCTTTCATTCAGTCAGTAGCTTCAATCATTTCTGGACGTTTTTCAATGGCAAAAATCAATGAATATTGTAAATGCAAAAACAGTAATTTCTCCGCATTGCAAGGTGCAATTCTGAAATTTTTTGCTTTTTCCTGCTCCTCTTAGCATGATAAAGAAGATTCAAAGAGAGTGAGATGCCAGCTCCTTTCATTCAGTCAGTAACTTCAAACATTTCTGGTATGTGAATAACATGATGTTTTTCAATGGCAAAAATCAATGAATATTGTAAATGCACAAACAGTAATTTCTCCGCATTGCAAGGTGCAATTCTGAAATTTTTTGCTTTTTCCTGCTCCTCTTAGCATGATAAAGAAGATTCAAAGAGAGTGAGATGCCAGCTCCTTTCATTCAGTCAGTAGCTTCAATCATTTCTGGACGTTTTTCAATGGCAAAAATCAATGAATATTGTAAATGCACAAACAGTAATTTCTCCGCATTGCAAGGTGCAATTCTGAAATTTTTTGCTTTTTCCTGCTCCTCTTAGCATGATAAACAAGATTCAAAGAGAGTGAGATGCCAGCTCCTTTCATTCAGTCAGTAGCTTCAATCATTTCTGGACGTTTTTCAATGGCAAAAATCAATGAATATTGTAAATGCACAAAGAGTAATTTCTCCGCATTGCAAGGTGCAATTCTGAAATTTTTTGCTTTTTCCTGCTCCTCTTAGCATGATAAAGAAGATCCAAAGAGTGAGATGCCAGCTCCTTTCATTGTCAGTAGCTTCAAACATTTCTGGTATATGAATAACATGATGTTTTTCAATGGCAAAAATCAATGAATATTGTAAATGCACAAACAGTAATTTTCCGCATTGCAAGGTGCAATTCTGAAATTTTTTGCTTTTTCCTGCTCCTCTTAGCATGATAAAGAAGATTCAAAGAGAGTGAGATGCCAGCTCCTTTCATTCAGTCAGTAGCTTCAAACATTTCTGGTATATGAATAACATGATGTTTTTCAATGGCAAAAATCAATGAATATTGTAAATGCACAAACAGTAATTTCTCCGCATTGCAAGGTGCAATTCTGAAATTTTTTGCTTTTTCCTGCTCCTCTTAGCATGATAAAGAAGATTCAAAGAGAGTGAGATGCCAGCTCCTTTCATTCAGTCAGTAGCTTCAATCATTTCTGGACGTTTTTCAATGGCAAAAATCAATGAATATTGTAAATGCACAAAGAGTAATTTCTCCGCATTGCAAGGTGCAATTCTGAAATTTTTTGCTTTTTCCTGCTCCTCTTAGCATGATAAAGAAGATTCAAAGAGTGAGATGCCAGCTACTTTCATTGTCAGTAGCTTCAAACATTTCTGGTATATGAATAACATGATGTTTTTCAATGGCAAAAATCAATGAATATTGTAAATGCACAAACAGTAATTTCTCCGCATTGCAAGGTGCAATTCTGAAATTTTTTGCTTTTTCCTGCCCCTTTTAGCATGATAAAGAAGATTCAAAGAGAGTGAGATGCCAGCTCCTTTCATTCAGTCAGTAGCTTCAATCATTTCTGGACGTTTTTCAATGGCAAAAATCAATGAATATTGTAAATGCACAAACAGTAATTTCTCCACATTGCAAGGTGCAATTCTGAAATTTTTTGCTTTTTCCTGCTCCTCTTAGCATGATAAAGAAGATTCAAAGAGAGTGAGATGCCAGCTCCTTTCATTCAGTCAGTAGCTTCAATCATTTCTGGACGTTTTTCAATGGCAAAAATCATTGAATATTGTAAATGCACAAACAGTAATTTCTCCGCATTGCAAGGTGCAATTCTGAAATTTTTTGCTTTTTCCTGCTCCTCTTAGCATGATAAAGAAGATTCAAAGAGAGTGAGATGCCAGCTCCTTTCATTCAGTCAGTAGCTTCAATCATTTCTGGTATATGAATAACATGATGTTTTTCAATGGCAAAAATCAGTGAATATTGTAAATGCACAAACAGTAATTTCTCCCCATTGCAAGGTGCAATTCTGAAATTTTTTGCTTTTTCCTGCTCCTCTTAGCATGATAAAGAAGATTCAAAGAGAGTGAGATGCCAGCTCCTTTCATTCAGTCAGTAGCTTCAAACATTTCTGGTATGTGAATAACATGATGTTTTTCAATGGCAAAAATCAATGAATATTGTAAATGCACAAACAGTAATTTCTCCGCATTGCAAGGTGCAATTCTGAAATTTTTTGCTTTTTCCTGCTCCTCTTAGCATGATAAAGAAGATTCAAAGAGAGTGAGATGCCAGCTCCTTTCATTCAGTCAGTAGCTTCAATCATTTCTGGACGTTTTTCAATGGCAAAAATCAATGAATATTGTAAATGCACAAACAGTAATTTCTCCGCATTGCAAGGTGCAATTCTGAAATTTTTTGCTTTTTCCTGCTCCTCTTAGCATGATAAACAAGATTCAAAGAGAGTGAGATGCCAGCTCCTTTCATTCAGTCAGTAGCTTCAATCATTTCTGGACGTTTTTCAATGGCAAAAATCAATGAATATTGTAAATGCACAAAGAGTAATTTCTCCGCATTGCAAGGTGCAATTCTGAAATTTTTTGCTTTTTCCTGCTCCTCTTAGCATGATAAAGAAGATTCAAAGAGTGAGATGCCAGCTCCTTTCATTGTCAGTAGCTTCAAACATTTCTGGTATATGAATAACATGATGTTTTTCAATGGCAAAAATCATTGAATATTGTAAATGCACAAACAGTAATTTTCCGCATTGCAAGGTGCAATTCTGAAATTTTTTGCTTTTTCCTGCTCCTCTTAGCATGATAAAGAAGATTCAAAGAGAGTGAGATGCCAGCTCCTTTCATTCAGTCAGTAGCTTCAAACATTTCTGGTATATGAATAACATGATGTTTTTCAATGGCAAAAATCAATGAATATTGTAAATGCACAAACAGTAATTTCTCCGCATTGCAAGGTGCAATTCTGAAATTTTTTGCTTTTTCCTGCTCCTCTTAGCATGATAAAGAAGATTCAAAGAGAGTGAGATGCCAGCTCCTTTCATTCAGTCAGTAGCTTCAATCATTTCTGGACGTTTTTCAATGGCAAAAATCAATGAATATTGTAAATGCACAAACAGTAATTTCTCCGCATTGCAAGGTGCAATTCTGAAATTTTTTGCTTTTTCCTGCTCCTCTTAGCATGATAAAGAAGATTCAAAGAGAGTGAGATGCCAGCTCCTTTCATTCAGTCAGTAGCTTCAATCATTTCTGGACGTTTTTCAATGGCAAAAATCATTGAATATTGTAAATGCACAAACAGTAATTTCTCCGCATTGCAAGGTGCAATTCTGAAATTTTTTGCTTTTTCCTGCTCCTCTTAGCATGATAAAGAAGATTCAAAGAGAGTGAGATGCCAGCTCCTTTCATTCAGTCAGTAGCTTCAATCATTTCTGGTATATGAATAACATGATGTTTTTCAATGGCAAAAATCAATGAATATTGTAAATGCACAAACAGTAATTTCTCCGCATTGCAAGGTGCAATTCTGAAATTTTTTGCTTTTTCCTGCTCCTCTTAGCATGATAAAGAAGATTCAAAGAGAGTGAGATGCCAGCTCCTTTCATTCAGTCAGTAGCTTCAATCATTTCTGGACGTTTTTCAATGGCAAAAATCAATGAATATTGTAAATGCACAAACAGTAATTTCTCCGCATTGCAAGGTGCAATTCTGAAATTTTTTGCTTTTTCCTGCTCCTCTTAGCATGATAAACAAGATTCAAAGAGAGTGAGATGCCAGCTCCTTTCATTCAGTCAGTAGCTTCAATCATTTCTGGACGTTTTTCAATGGCAAAAATCAATGAATATTGTAAATGCACAAACAGTAATTTCTCCGCATTGCAAGGTGCAATTCTGAAATTTTTTGCTTTTTCCTGCTCCTCTTAGCATGATAAAGAAGATTCAAAGAGAGTGAGATGCCAGCTCCTTTCATTCAGTCAGTAACTTCAAACATTTCTGGTATGTGAATAACATGATGTTTTTCAATGGCAAAAATCAATGAATATTGTAAATGCACAAACAGTAATTTCTCCGCATTGCAAGGTGCAATTCTGAAATTTTTTGCTTTTTCCTGCTCCTCTTAGCATGATAAAGAAGATTCAAAGAGAGTGAGATGCCAGCTCCTTTCATTCAGTCAGTAGCTTCAATCATTTCTGGACGTTTTTCAATGGCAAAAATCAATGAATATTGTAAATGCACAAACAGTAATTTCTCCGCATTGCAAGGTGCAATTCTGAAATTTTTTGCTTTTTCCTGCTCCTCTTAGCATGATAAACAAGATTCAAAGAGAGTGAGATGCCAGCTCCTTTCATTCAGTCAGTAGCTTCAATCATTTCTGGACGTTTTTCAATGGCAAAAATCAATGAATATTGTAAATGCACAAAGAGTAATTTCTCCGCATTGCAAGGTGCAATTCTGAAATTTTTTGCTTTTTCCTGCTCCTCTTAGCATGATAAAGAAGATCCAAAGAGTGAGATGCCAGCTCCTTTCATTGTCAGTAGCTTCAAACATTTCTGGTATATGAATAACATGATGTTTTTCAATGGCAAAAATCAATGAATATTGTAAATGCACAAACAGTAATTTTCCGCATTGCAAGGTGCAATTCTGAAATTTTTTGCTTTTTCCTGCTCCTCTTAGCATGATAAAGAAGATTCAAAGAGAGTGAGATGCCAGCTCCTTTCATTCAGTCAGTAGCTTCAAACATTTCTGGTATATGAATAACATGATGTTTTTCAATGGCAAAAATCAATGAATATTGTAAATGCACAAACAGTAATTTCTCCGCATTGCAAGGTGCAATTCTGAAATTTTTTGCTTTTTCCTGCTCCTCTTAGCATGATAAAGAAGATTCAAAGAGAGTGAGATGCCAGCTCCTTTCATTCAGTCAGTAGCTTCAATCATTTCTGGACGTTTTTCAATGGCAAAAATCATTGAATATTGTAAATGCACAAACAGTAATTTCTCCGCATTGCAAGGTGCAATTCTGAAATTTTTTGCTTTTTCCTGCTCCTCTTAGCATGATAAACAAGATTCAAAGAGAGTGAGATGCCAGCTCCTTTCATTCAGTCAGTAGCTTCAATCATTTCTGGACGTTTTTCAATGGCAAAAATCAATGAATATTGTAAATGCACAAAGAGTAATTTCTCCGCATTGCAAGGTGCAATTCTGAAATTTTTTGCTTTTTCCTGCTCCTCTTAGCATGATAAAGAAGATTCAAAGAGTGAGATGCCAGCTCCTTTCATTGTCAGTAGCTTCAAACATTTCTGGTATATGAATAACATGATGTTTTTCAATGGCAAAAATCAATGAATATTGTAAATGCACAAACAGTAATTTCTCCGCATTGCAAGGTGCAATTCTGAAATTTTTTGCTTTTTCCTGCTCCTTTTAGCATGATAAAGAAGATTCAAAGAGAGTGAGATGCCAGCTCCTTTCATTCAGTCAGTAGCTTCAATCATTTCTGGACGTTTTTCAATGGCAAAAATCATTGAATATTGTAAATGCACAAACAGTAATTTCTCCGCATTGCAAGGTGCAATTCTGAAATTTTTTGCTTTTTCCTGCTCCTCTTAGCATGATAAAGAAGATTCAAAGAGAGTGAGATGCCAGCTCCTTTCATTCAGTCAGTAGCTTCAATCATTTCTGGTATATGAATAACATGATGTTTTTCAATGGCAAAAATCAGTGAATATTGTAAATGCACAAACAGTAATTTCTCCCCATTGCAAGGTGCAATTCTGAAATTTTTTGCTTTTTCCTGCTCCTCTTAGCATGATAAAGAAGATTCAAAGAGAGTGAGATGCCAGCTCCTTTCATTCAGTCAGTAGCTTCAATCATTTCTGGACGTTTTTCAATGGCAAAAATCAATGAATATTGTAAATGCACAAACAGTAATTTCTCCGCATTGCAAGGTGCAATTCTGAAATTTTTTGCTTTTTCCTGCTCCTCTTAGCATGATAAACAAGATTCAAAGAGAGTGAGATGCCAGCTCCTTTCATTCAGTCAGTAGCTTCAATCATTTCTGGACGTTTTTCAATGGCAAAAATCAATGAATATTGTAAATGCACAAAGAGTAATTTCTCCGCATTGCAAGGTGCAATTCTGAAATTTTTTGCTTTTTCCTGCTCCTCTTAGCATGATAAAGAAGATTCAAAGAGTGAGATGCCAGCTCCTTTCATTGTCAGTAGCTTCAAACATTTCTGGTATATGAATAACATGATGTTTTTCAATGGCAAAAATCAATGAATATTGTAAATGCACAAACAGTAATTTCTCCGCATTGCAAGGTGCAATTCTGAAATTTTTTGCTTTTTCCTGCTCCTCTTAGCATGATAAAGAAGATTCAAAGAGCGTGAGATGCCAGCTCCTTTCATTCAGTCAGTAGCTTCAAACATTTCTGGTATATGAATAACATGATGTTTTTCAATGGCAAAAATCAATGAATATTGTAAATGCACAAAGAGTAATTTCTCCGCATTGCAAGGTGCAATTCTGAAATTTTGTGCTTTTTCCTGCTCCTCTTAGCATGATAAAGAAGATTCAAAGAGAGTGAGATGCCAGCTCCTTTCATTCAGTCAGTAGCTTCAATCATTTCTGGACGTTTTTCAATGGCAAAAATCAATGAATATTGTAAATGCACAAACAGTAATTTCTCCGCATTGCAAGGTGCAATTCTGAAATTTTTTGCTTTTTCCTGCTCCTCTTAGCATGATAAACAAGATTCAAAGAGAGTGAGATGCCAGCTCCTTTCATTCAGTCAGTAGCTTCAAACATTTCTGGTATATGAATAACATGATGTTTTTCAATGGCAAAAATCAATGAATATTGTAAATGCACAAACAGTAATTTCTCCGCATTGCAAGGTGCAATTCTGAAATTTTTTGCTTTTTCCTGCTCCTCTTAGCATGATAAACAAGATTCAAAGAGAGTGAGATGCCAGCTCCTTTCATTCAGTCAGTAGCTTCAATCATTTCTGGATGTTTTTCAATGGCAAAAATCAATGAATATTGTAAATGCACAAACAGTAATTTCTCCGCATTGCAAGGTGCAATTCTGAAATTTTTTGCTTTTTTCTGCTCCTCTTAGCATAATAAAGAAGATTCAAAGAGAGTGAGATGCCAGCTCCTTTCATTCAGTCAGTAGCTTCAAACATTTCTGGTATATGAATAACATGATGCTTTTCAATGGCAAAAATCAATGAATATTGTAAATGCACAAACAGTAATTTCTCCGCATTGCAAGGTGCAATTCTGAAATTTTTTGCTTTTTCCTGCTCCTCTTAGCATGATAAAGAAGATACAAAGAGAGTGAGATGCCAGCTCCTTTCATTCAGTCAGTAGCTTCAATCATTTCTGGACGTTTTTCAATGGCAAAAATCAATGAATATTGTAAATGCACAAACAGTAATTTCTCCGCATTGCAAGGTGCAATTCTGAAATTTTTTGCTTTTTCCTGCTCCTCTTAGCATGATAAACAAGATTCAAAGAGAGTGAGATGCCAGCTCCTTTCATTCAGTCAGTAGCTTCAATCATTTCTGGATGTTTTTCAATGGCAAAAATCAATGAATATTGTAAATGCACAAACAGTAATTTCTCCGCATTGCAAGGTGCAATTCTGAAATTTTTTGCTTTTTCCTGCTCCTCTTTGCATGATAAAGAAGATTCAAAGAGAGTGAGATGCCAGCTCCTTTCATTCAGTCAGTAGCTTCAATCATTTCTGGACGTTTTTCAATGGCAAAAATCAATGAATATTGTAAATGCACAAACTAATTTCTCCGCATTGCAAGGTGCAATTCTGAAATTTTTTGCTTTTTCCTGCTCCTCTTAGCATGATAAAGAAGATTCAAAGAGTGAGATGCCAGCTCCTTTCATTGTCAGTAGCTTCAAAAATTTCTGGTATATGAATAACATGATGTTTTTCAATGGCAAAAATCAATGAATATTGTAAATGCACAAACAGTAATTTCTCCGCATTGCAAGGTGCAATTCTGAAATTTTTTGCTTTTTCCTGCTCCTCTTAGCATGATAAAGAAGATTCAAAGAGAGTGAGATGCCAGCTCCTTTCATTCAGTCAGTAGCTTCAATCATTTCTGGACGTTTTTCAATGGCAAAAATCAATGAATATTGTAAATGCACAAACAGTAATTTCTCCGCATTGCAAGGTGCAATTCTGAAATTTTTTGCTTTTTTCTGCTCCTCTTAGCAAGATAAACAAGATTCAAAGAGAGTGAGATGCCAGCTCCTTTCATTCAGTCAGTAGCTTCAATCATTTCTGGACGTTTTTCAATGGCAAAAATCAATGAATATTGTAAATGCACAAACAGTAATTTCTCCGCATTGCAAGGTGCAATTCTGAAATTTTTTGCTTTTTCCTGCTCCTCTTAGCATGATAAAGAAGATTCAAAGAGAGTGAGATGCCAGCTCCTTTCATTCAGTCAGTAGCTTCAATCATTTCTGGACGTTTTTCAATGGCAAAAATCAATGAATATTGTAAATGCACAAACAGTAATTTCTCCGCATTGCAAGGTGCAATTCTGAAATTTTTTGCTTTTTCCTGCTCCTCTTAGCATGATAAAGAAGATTCAAAGAGAGTGAGATGCCAGCTCCTTTCATTCAGTCAGTAGCTTCAAACATTTCTGGTATATGAATAACATGATGTTTTTCAATGGCAAAAATCAATGAATATTGTAAATGCACAAACAGTAATTTCTCCGCATTGCAAGGTGCAATTCTGAAATTTTTTGCTTTTTCCTGCTCCTCTTAGCATGATAAAGAAGATTCAAAGAGAGTGAGATGCCAGCTCCTTTCATTCAGTCAGTAGCTTCAATCATTTCTGGACGTTTTACAATGGCAAAAATCATTGAATATTGTAAATGCACAAACAGTAATTTCTCCGCATTGCAAGGTGCAATTCTGAAATTTTTTGCTTTTTCCTGCTCCTCTTAGCATGATAAAGAAGATTCAAAGAGAGTGAGATGCCAGCTCCTTTCATTCAGTCAGTAGCTTCAATCATTTCTGGTATATGAATAACATGATGTTTTTCAATGGCAAAAATCAATGAATATTGTAAATGCACAAACAGTAATTTCTCCGCATTGCAAGGTGCAATTCTGAAATTTTTTGCTTTTTCCTGCTCCTCTTAGCATGATAAAGAAGATTCAAAGAGAGTGAGATGCCAGCTCCTTTCATTCAGTCAGTAGCTTCAATCATTTCTGGACGTTTTTCAATGGCAAAAATCAATGAATATTGTAAATGCACAAACAGTAATTTCTCCGCATTGCAAGGTGCAATTCTGAAATTTTTTGCTTTTTCCTGCTCCTCTTAGCATGATAAAGAAGATACAAAGAGTGAGATGCCAGCTCCTTTCATTGTCAGTAGCTTCAAACATTTCTGGTATATGAATAACATGATGTTTTTCAATGGCAAAAATCAATGAATATTGTAAATGCACAAACAGTAATTTCTCCGCATTGCAAGGTGCAATTCTGAAATTTTTTGCTTTTTCCTGCTCCTCTTAGCATGATAAAGAAGATTCAAAGAGAGTGAGATGCCAGCTCCTTTCATTCAGTCAGTAGCTTCAATCATTTCTGGACGTTTTTCAATGGCAAAAATCAATGAATATTGTAAATGCACAAACAGTAATTTCTCCGCATTGCAAGGTGCAATTCTGAAATTTTTTGCTTTTTCCTGCTCCTCTTAGCATGATAAAGAAGATTCAAAGAGAGTGAGATGCCAGCTCCTTTCATTCAGTCAGTAGCTTCAATCATTTCTGGACGTTTTTCAATGGCAAAAATCATTGAATATTGTAAATGCACAAACAGTAATTTCTCCGCATTGCAAGGCGCAATTCTGAAATTTTTTGCTTTTTCCTACTCCTCTTAGCATGATAAAGAAGATTCAAAGAGAGTGAGATGCCAGCTCCTTTCATTCAGTCAGTAGCTTCAATCATTTCTGGTATATGAATAACATGATGTTTTTCAATGGCAAAAATCAGTGAATATTGTAAATGCACAAACAGTAATTTCTCCGCATTGCAAGGTGCAATTCTGAAATTTTTTGCTTTTTCCTGCTCCTCTTAGCATGATAAAGAAGATTCAAAGAGAGTGAGATGCCAGCTCCTTTCATTCAGTCAGTAGCTTCAATCATTTCTGGACGTTTTTCAATGGCAAAAATCATTGAATATTGTAAATGCACAAACAGTAATTTCTCCGCATTGCAAGGTGCAATTCTGAAATTTTTTGCTTTTTCCTGCTCCTCTTAGCATGATAAACAAGATTCAAAGAGAGTGAGATGCCAGCTCCTTTCATTCAGTCAGTAGCTTCAATCATTTCTGGACGTTTTTCAATGGCAAAAATCAATGAATATTGTAAATGCACAAACAGTAATTTCTCCGCATTGCAAGGTGCAATTCTGAAATTTTTTGCTTTTTCCTGCTCCTCTTAGCATGATAAAGAAGATTCAAAGAGAGTGAGATGCCAGCTCCTTTCATTCAGTCAGTAGCTTCAATCATTTCTGGACGTTTTTCAATGGCAAAAATCAATGAATATTGTAAATGCACAAACAGTAATTTCTCCGCATTGCAAGGTGCAATTCTGAAATTTTTTGCTTTTTCCTGCTCCTCTTAGCATGATAAACAAGATTCAAAGAGAGTGAGATGCCAGCTCCTTTCATTCAGTCAGTAGCTTCAATCATTTCTGGACGTTTTTCAATGGCAAAAATCAATGAATATTGTAAATGCACAAAGAGTAATTTCTCCGCATTGCAAGGTGCAATTCTGAAATTTTTTGCTTTTTCCTGCTCCTCTTAGCATGATAAAGAAGATTCAAAGAGTGAGATGCCAGCTCCTTTCATTGTCAGTAGCTTCAAACATTTCTGGTATATGAATAACATGATGTTTTTCAATGGCAAAAATCAATGAATATTGTAAATGCACAAACAGTAATTTCTCCGCATTGCAAGGTGCAATTCTGAAATTTTTTGCTTTTTCCTGCTCCTCTTAGCATGACAAAGAAGATTCAAAGAGAGTGAGATGCCAGCTCCTTTCATTCAGTCAGTAGCTTCAAACATTTCTGGTATATGAATAACATGATGTTTTTCAATGGCAAAAATCAATGAATATTGTAAATGCACAAACAGTAACTTCTCCGCATTGCAAGGTGCAATTCTGAAATTTTTTGCTTTTTCCTGCTCCTCTTAGCATGATAAAGAAGATTCAAAGAGAGTGAGATGCCAGCTCCTTTCATTCAGTCAGTAGCTTCAATCATTTCTGGACGTTTTTCAATGGCAAAAATCAATGAATATTGTAAATGCACAAACAGTAATTTCTCCGCATTGCAAGGTGCAATTCTGAAATTTTTTGCTTTTTCCTGCTCCTCTTAGCATGATAAACAAGATTCAAAGAGAGTGAGATGCCAGCTCCTTTCATTCAGTCAGTAGCTTCAATCATTTCTGGACGTTTTTCAATGGCAAAAATCAATGAATATTGTAAATGCACAAAGAGTAATTTCTCCGCATTGCAAGGTGCAATTCTGAAATTTTTTGCTTTTTCCTGCTCCTCTTAGCATGATAAAGAAGATTCAAAGAGTGAGATGCCAGCTCCTTTCATTGTCAGTAGCTTCAAACATTTCTGGTATATGAATAACATGATGTTTTTCAATGGCAAAAATCAATGAATATTGTAAATGCACAAACAGTAATTTCTCCGCATTGCAAGGTGCAATTCTGAAATTTTTTGCTTTTTCCTGCTCCTCTTAGCATGATAAAGAAGATTCAAAGAGAGTGAGATGCCAGCTCCTTTCATTCAGTCAGTAGCTTCAATCATTTCTGGACGTTTTTCAATGGCAAAAATCAATGAATATTGTAAATGCACAAACAGTAATTTCTCCGCATTGCAAGGTGCAATTCTGAAATTTTTTGCTTTTTCCTGCTCCTCTTAGCATGATAAAGAAGATTCAAAGAGAGTGAGATGCCAGCTCCTTTCATTCAGTCAGTAGCTTCAATCATTTCTGGACGTTTTTCAATGGCAAAAATCATTGAATATTGTAAATGCACAAACAGTAATTTCTCCGCATTGCAAGGTGCAATTCTGAAATTTTTTGCTTTTTCCTGCTCCTCTTAGCATGATAAAGAAGATTCAAAGAGAGTGAGATGCCAGCTCCTTTCATTCAGTCAGTAGCTTCAATCATTTCTGGTATATGAATAACATGATGTTTTTCAATGGCAAAAATCAGTGAATATTGTAAATGCACAAACAGTAATTTCTCCGCATTGCAAGGTGCAATTCTGAAATTTTTTGCTTTTTCCTGCTCCTCTTAGCATGATAAAGAAGATTCAAAGAGAGTGAGATGCCAGCTCCTTTCATTCAGTCAGTAGCTTCAATCATTTCTGGACGTTTTTCAATGGCAAAAATCAATGAATATTGTAAATGCACAAACAGTAATTTCTCCGCATTGCAAGGTGCAATTCTGAAATTTTTTGCTTTTTCCTGCTCCTCTTAGCATGATAAACAAGATTCAAAGAGAGTGAGATGCCAGCTCCTTTCATTCAGTCAGTAGCTTCAATCATTTCTGGACGTTTTTCAATGGCAAAAATCAATGAATATTGTAAATGCACAAACAGTAATTTCTCCGCATTGCAAGGTGCAATTCTGAAATTTTTTGCTTTTTCCTGCTCCTCTTAGCATGATAAAGAAGATTCAAAGAGAGTGAGATGCCAGCTCCTTTCATTCAGTCAGTAGCTTCAAACATTTCTGGTATATGAATAACATGATGTTTTTCAATGGCAAAAATCAATGAATATTGTAAATGCACAAACAGTAATTTCTCCGCATTGCAAGGTGCAATTCTGAAATTTTTTGCTTTTTCCTGCTCCTCTTAGCATGATAAAGAAGATTCAAAGAGAGTGAGATGCCAGCTCCTTTCATTCAGTCAGTAGCTTCAATCATTTCTGGACGTTTTTCAATGGCAAAAATCAATGAATATTGTAAATGCACAAACAGTAATTTCTCCGCATTGCAAGGTGCAATTCTGAAATTTTTTGCTTTTTCCTGCTCCTCTTAGCATGATAAACAAGATTCAAAGAGAGTGAGATGCCAGCTCCTTTCATTCAGTCAGTAGCTTCAATCATTTCTGGATGTTTTTCAATGGCAAAAATCAATGAATATTGTAAATGCACAAACAGTAATTTCTCCGCATTGCAAGGTGCAATTCTGAAATCTTTTGCTTTTTCCTGCTCCTCTTAGCATGATAAAGAAGATTCAAAGAGAGTGAGATGCCAGCTCCTTTCATTCAGTCAGTAGCTTCAAACATTTCTGGTATATGAATAACATGATGTTTTTCAATGGCAAAAATCAATGAATATTGTAAATGCACAAACAGTAATTTCTCCGCATTGCAAGGTGCAATTCTGAAATTTTTTGCTTTTTCCTGCTCCTCTTAGCATGATAAAGAAGATTCAAAGAGAGTGAGATGCCAGCTCCTTTCATTCAGTCAGTAGCTTCAATCATTTCTGGACGTTTTTCAATGGCAAAAATCAATGAATATTGTAAATGCACAAAGAGTAATTTCTCCGCATTGCAAGGTGCAATTCTGAAATTTTTTGCTTTTTCCTGCTCCTCTTAGCATGATAAAGAAAATTCAAAGAGTGAGATGCCAGCTCCTTTCATTGTCAGTAGCTTCAAACATTTCTGGTATATGAATAACATGATGTTTTTCAATGGCAAAAATCAATGAATATTGTAAATGCACAAACAGTAATTTCTCCGCATTGCAAGGTGCAATTCTGAAATTTTTTGCTTTTTCCTGCTCCTCTTATCATGATAAAGAAGATTCAAAGAGAGTGAGATGCCAGCTCCTTTCATTCAGTCAGTAGCTTCAATCATTTCTGGACGTTTTTCAATGGCAAAAATCATTGAATATTGTAAATGCACAAACAGTAATTTCTCCGCATTGCAAGGTGCAATTCTGAAATTTTTTGCTTTTTCCTGCTCCTCTTAGCATGATAAAGAAGATTCAAAGAGAGTGAGATGCCAGCTCCTTTCATTCAGTCAGTAGCTTCAATCATTTCTGGATGTTTTTCAATGGCAAAAATCAATGAATATTGTAAATGCACAAACAGTAATTTCTCCGCATTGCAAGGTGCAATTCTGAAATTTTTTGCTTTTTTCTGCTCCTCTTAGCATGATAAAGAAGATTCAAAGAGAGTGAGATGCCAGCTCCTTTCATTCAGTCAGTAGCTTCAAACATTTCTGGTATATGAATAACATGATGTTTTTCAATGGCAAAAATCAATGAATATTGTAAATGCACAAACAGTAATTTCTCCGCATTGCAAGGTGCAATTCTGAAATTTTTTGCTTTTTCCTGCTCCTCTTAGCATGATAAAGAAGATTCAGAGAGTGAGATGCCAGCTCCTTTCATTCAGTCAGTAGCTTCAATCATTTCTGGACGTTTTTCAATGGCAAAAATCAATGAATATTGTAAATGCACAAACAGTAATTTCTCCGCATTGCAAGGTGCAATTCTGAAATTTTTTGCTTTTTCCTGCTCATCTTAGCATGATAAACAAGATTCAAAGAGAGTGAGATGCCAGCTCCTTTCATTCAGTCAGTAGCTTCAATCATTTCTGGATGTTTTTCAATGGCAAAAATCAATGAATATTGTAAATGCACAAACAGTAATTTCTCCGCATTGCAAGGTGCAATTCTGAAATTTTTTGCTTTTTCCTGCTCCTCTTAGCATGATAAAGAAGATTCAAAGAGAGTGAGATGCCAGCTCCTTTCATTCAGTCAGTAGCTTCAATCATTTCTGGACGTTTTTCAATGGCAAAAATCAATGAATATTGTAAATGCACAAACAGTAATTTCTCCGCATTGCAAGGTGCAATTCTGAAATTTTTTGCTTTTTCCTGCTCCTCTTAGCATGATAAACAAGATTCAAAGAGAGTGAGATGCCAGCTCCTTTCATTCAGTCAGTAGCTTCAATCATTTCTGGATGTTTTTCAATGGCAAAAATCAATGAATATTGTAAATGCACAAACAGTAATTTCTCCGCATTGCAAGGTGCAATTCTGAAATCTTTTGCTTTTTCCTGCTCCTCTTAGCATGATAAAGAAGATTCAAAGAGAGTGAGATGCCAGCTCCTTTCATTCAGTCAGTAGCTTCAAACATTTCTGGTATATGAATAACATGATGTTTTTCAATGGCAAAAATCAATGAATATTGTAAATGCACAAACAGTAATTTCTCCGCATTGCAAGGTGCAATTCTGAAATTTTTTGCTTTTTCCTGCTCCTCTTAGCATGATAAAGAAGATTCAAAGAGAGTGAGATGCCAGCTCCTTTCATTCAGTCAGTAGCTTCAATCATTTCTGGACGTTTTTCAATGGCAAAAATCAATGAATATTGTAAATGCACAAAGAGTAATTTCTCCGCATTGCAAGGTGCAATTCTGAAATTTTTTGCTTTTTCCTGCTCCTCTTAGCATGATAAAGAAAATTCAAAGAGTGAGATGCCAGCTCCTTTCATTGTCAGTAGCTTCAAACATTTCTGGTATATGAATAACATGATGTTTTTCAATGGCAAAAATCAATGAATATTGTAAATGCACAAACAGTAATTTCTCCGCATTGCAAGGTGCAATTCTGAAATTTTTTGCTTTTTCCTGCTCCTCTTATCATGATAAAGAAGATTCAAAGAGAGTGAGATGCCAGCTCCTTTCATTCAGTCAGTAGCTTCAATCATTTCTGGACGTTTTTCAATGGCAAAAATCATTGAATATTGTAAATGCACAAACAGTAATTTCTCCGCATTGCAAGGTGCAATTCTGAAATTTTTTGCTTTTTCCTGCTCCTCTTAGCATGATAAAGAAGATTCAAAGAGAGTGAGATGCCAGCTCCTTTCATTCAGTCAGTAGCTTCAATCATTTCTGGATGTTTTTCAATGGCAAAAATCAATGAATATTGTAAATGCACAAACAGTAATTTCTCCGCATTGCAAGGTGCAATTCTGAAATTTTTTGCTTTTTTCTGCTCCTCTTAGCATGATAAAGAAGATTCAAAGAGAGTGAGATGCCAGCTCCTTTCATTCAGTCAGTAGCTTCAAACATTTCTGGTATATGAATAACATGATGTTTTTCAATGGCAAAAATCAATGAATATTGTAAATGCACAAACAGTAATTTCTCCGCATTGCAAGGTGCAATTCTGAAATTTTTTGCTTTTTCCTGCTCCTCTTAGCATGATAAAGAAGATTCAGAGAGTGAGATGCCAGCTCCTTTCATTCAGTCAGTAGCTTCAATCATTTCTGGACGTTTTTCAATGGCAAAAATCAATGAATATTGTAAATGCACAAACAGTAATTTCTCCGCATTGCAAGGTGCAATTCTGAAATTTTTTGCTTTTTCCTGCTCATCTTAGCATGATAAACAAGATTCAAAGAGAGTGAGATGCCAGCTCCTTTCATTCAGTCAGTAGCTTCAATCATTTCTGGATGTTTTTCAATGGCAAAAATCAATGAATATTGTAAATGCACAAACAGTAATTTCTCCGCATTGCAAGGTGCAATTCTGAAATTTTTTGCTTTTTCCTGCTCCTCTTAGCATGATAAAGAAGATTCAAAGAGAGTGAGATGCCAGCTCCTTTCATTCAGTCAGTAGCTTCAATCATTTCTGGACGTTTTTCAATGGCAAAAATCAATGAATATTGTAAATGCACAAACAGTAATTTCTCCGCATTGCAAGGTGCAATTCTGAAATTTTTTGCTTTTTCCTGCTCCTCTTAGCATGATAAAGAAGATTCAAAGAGAGTGAGATGCCAAGCTCCTTTATTTCAGTCAGTAGCTTCAAACATTTCTGGTATATGAATAACATGATGTTTTTCAATGGCAAAAATCAATGAATATTGTAAATGCACAAACAGTAATTTCTCCGCATTGCAAGGTGCAATTCTGAAATTTTTTGCTTTTTCCTGCTCCTCTTAGCATGATAAACAAGATTCAAAGTGAATGAGATGCCAGCTCCTTTCATTCAGTCAGTAGCTTCAATCATTTCTGGACGTTTTTCAATGGCAAAAATCAATGAATATTGTAAATGCACAAACAGTAATTTCTCCGCATTGCAAGGTGCAATTCTGAAATTTTTTGCTTTTTCCTGCTCCTCTTAGCATGATAAAGAAGATTCAAAGAGAGTGAGATGCCAGCTCCTTTCATTCAGTCAGTAGCTTCAAACATTTCTGGTATATGAATAACGATGTTTTTCAATGGCAAAAATCAATGAATATTGTAAATGCACAAACATAAATTTCTCCGCATTGCAAGGTGCAATTCTGAAATTTTTTGCTTTTTCCTGCTCCTCTTACCATGATAAACAAGATTCAAAGAGAGTGAGATGCCAGCTCCTTTCATTCAGTCAGTAGCTTCAATCATTTCTGGACGTTTTTCAATGGCAAAAATCAATGAATATTGTAAATGCACAAACAGTAATTTCTCCGCATTGCAAGGTGCAATTCTGAATTTTTTTGCTTTTTCCTGCTCCTCTTAGCATGATAAAGAAGATTCAAAGAGAGTGAGATGCCAGCTCCTTTCATTCAGTCAGTAGCTTCAAACATTTCTGGTATATGAATAACATGATGTTTTTCAATGGCAAAAATCAATGAATATTGTAAATGCACAAACAGTAATTTCTCCGCATTGCAAGGTGCAATTTTGAAATTTTTTGCTTTTTCCTGCTCCTCTTAGCATGATAAAGAAGATTCAAAGAGAGTGAGATGCCAGCTCCTTTCATTCAGTCAGTAGCTTCAATCATTTCTGGACGTTTTTCAATGGGAAAAATCAATGAATATTGTAAATGCACAAACAGTAATTTCTCCGCATTGCAAGGTGCAATTCTGAAATTTTTTGCTTTTTCCTGCTCCTCTTAGCATGATAAACAAGACTCAAAGAGAGTGAGATGCCAGCTCCTTTCATTCAGTCAGTAGCTTCAATCATTTCTGGATGTTTTTCAATGGCAAAAATCAATGAATATTGTAAATGCACAAACAGTAATTTCTCCGCATTGCAAGGTGCAATTCTGAAATTTTTTGCTTTTTTCTGCTCCTCTTAGCATAATAAAGAAGATTCAAAGAGAGTGAGATGCCAGCTCCTTTCATTCAGTCAGTAGCTTCAAACATTTCTGGTATATGAATAACATGATGTTTTTCAATGGCAAAAATCAATGAATATTGTAAATGCACAAACAGTAATTTCTCCGCATTGCAAGGTGCAATTCTGAAATTTTTTGCTTTTTCCTGCTCCTCTTAGCATGATAAAGATTCAAAAAGAGAGTGAGATGCCAGCTCCTTTCATTCAGTCAGTAGCTTCAATCATTTCTGGACGTTTTTCAATGGCAAAAATCAATGAATATTGTAAATGCACAAACAGTAATTTCTCCGCATTGCAAGGTGCAATTCTGAAATTTTTTGCTTTTTCCTGCTCCTCTTAGCATGATAAACAAGATTCAAAGAGAGTGAGATGCCAGCTCCTTTCATTCAGTCAGTAGCTTCAATCATTTCTGGATGTTTTTCAATGGCAAAAATCAATGAATATTGTAAATGCACAAACAGTAATTTCTCCGCATTGCAAGGTGCAATTCTGAAATTTTTTGCTTTTTCCTGCTCCTCTTAGCATGATAAAGAAGATTCAAAGAGAGTGAGATGCCAGCTCCTTTCATTCAGTCAGTAGCTTCAATCATTTCTGGACGTTTTTCAATGGCAAAAATCAATGAATATTGTAAATGCACAAACAGTAATTTCTCCGCATTGCAAGGTGCAATTCTGAAATTTTTTGCTTTTTTATGCTCCTCTTAGCAAGATAAACAAGATTCAAAGAGAGTGAGATGCCAGCTCCTTTCATTCAGTCAGTATCTTCAATCAGTTCTGGACGTTTTTCAATGGCAAAAATCAATGAATATTGTAAATGCACAAACAGTAATTTCTCCGCATTGCAAGGTGCAATTCTGAAATTTTTTGCTTTTTCCTGCTCCTCTTAGCATGATAAAGAAGATTCAAAGAGAGTGAGATGCCAGCTCCTTTCATTCAGTCAGTAGCTTCAATCATTTCTGGACGTTTTTCAATGGCAAAAATCAATGAATATTGTAAATGCACAAACAGTAATTTCTCCGCATTGCAAGGTGCAATTCTGAAATTTTTTGCTTTTTCCTGCTCCTCTTAGCATGATAAAGAAGATTCAAAGAGAGTGAGATGCCAGCTCCTTTCATTCAGTCAGTAGCTTCAAACATTTCTGGTATATGAATAACATGATGTTTTTCAATGGCAAAAATCAATGAATATTGTAAATGCACAAACAGTAATTTCTCCGCATTGCAAGGTGCAATTCTGAAATTTTTTGCTTTTTCCTGCTCCTCTTAGCATGATAAAGAAGATTCAAAGAGAGTGAGATGCCAGCTTCTTTCATTCAGCCAGTAGCTTCAATCATTTCTGGAAGTTTTTCAATGGCAAAAATCAATGAATATTGTAAATGCACAAACAGTAATTTCTCCGCATTGCAAGGTGCAATTCTGAAATTTTTTGCTTTTTCCTGCTCCTCTTAGCAAGATAAACAAGATTCAAAGAGAGTGAGATGCCAGCTCCTTTCATTCAGTCAGTAGCTTCAATCATTTCTGGACGTTTTTCAATGGCAAAAATCAATGAATATTGTAAATGCACAAACAGTAATTTCTCCGCATTGCAAGGTGCAATTCTGAAATTTTTTGCTTTTTCCTGCTCCTCTTAGCATGATAAAGAAGATTCAAAGAGAGTGAGATGCCAGCTCCTTTCATTCAGTCAGTAGCTTCAATCATTTCTGGACGTTTTTCAATGGCAAAAATCATTGAATATTGTAAATGCACAAACAGTAATTTCTCCGCATTGCAAGGTGCAATTCTGAAATTTTTTGCTTTTTCCTGCTCCTCTTAGCATGATAAAGAAGATTCAAAGAGAGTGAGATGCCAGCTCCTTTCATTCAGTCAGTAGCTTCAAACATTTCTGGTATATGAATAACATGATGTTTTTCAATGGCAAAAATCAATGAATATTGTAAATGCACAAACAGTAATTTCTCCGCATTGCAAGGTGCAATTTTGAAATTTTTTGCTTTTTCCTGCTCCTCTTAGCATGATAAACAAGATTCAAAGAGAGTGAGATGCCAGCTCCTTTCATTCAGTCAGTAGCTTCAATCATTTCTGGATGTTTTTCAATGGCACAAATCAATGAATATTGTAAATGCACAAACAGTAATTTCTCCGTATTGCAAGGTGCAATTCTGAAATTTTTTGCTTTTTTCTGCTCCTCTTAGCATGATAAAGAAGATTCAAAGAGAGTGAGATGCCAGCTCCTTTCATTCAGTCAGTAGCTTCAAACATTTCTGGTATATGAATAACGATGTTTTTCAATGGCAAAAATCAATGAATATTGTAAATGCGCAAACAGTAATTTCTCCGCATTGCAAGGTGCAATTCTGAAATTTTTTGCTTTTTCCTGCTCCTCTTAGCATGATAAAGAAGATTCAAAGAGAGTGAGATGCCAGCTCCTTTCATTCAGTCAGTAGCTTCAATCATTTCTGGACGTTTTTCAATGGCAAAAATCAATGAATATTGTAAATGCACAAACAGTAATTTCTCCGCATTGCAAGGTGCAATTCTGAAATTTTTTGCTTTTTCCTGCTCCTCTTAGCATGATAAACAAGATTCAAAGAGAGTGAGATGCCAGCTCCTTTCATTCAGTCAGTAGCTTGAATCATTTCTGGATGTTTTTCAATGGCAAAAATCAATGAATATTGTAAATGCACAAACAGTAATTTCTCCGCATTGCAAGGTGCAATTCTGAAATTTTTTGCTTTTTCCTGCTCCTCTTAGCATGATAAAGAAGATTCAAAGAGAGTGAGATGCCAGCTCCTTTCATTCAGTCAGTAGCTTCAATCATTTCTGGACGTTTTTCAATGGCAAAAATCAATGAATATTGTAAATGCACAAACAGTAATTTCTCCGCATTGCAAGGTGCAATTCTGAAATTTTTTGCTTTTTCCTGCTCCTCTTAGCATGATAAAGAAGATTCAAAGAGAGTGAGATGCCAGCTCCTTTCATTCAGTCAGTAGCTTCAAACATTTCTGGTATATGAATAACATGATGTTTTTCAATGGCAAAAATCAATGAATATTGTAAATGCACAAACAGTAATTTCTCCGCATTGCAAGGTGCAATTCTGAAATTTTTTGCTTTTTCCTGCTCCTCTAAGCATGATAAAGAAGATTCAAAGAGAGTGAGATGCCAGCTCCTTTCATTCAGTCAGTAGCTTCAATCATTTCTGGACGTTTTTCAATGGCAAAAATCAATGAATATTGTAAATGCACAAACCGTAATTTCTCGGCATTGCAAGGTGCAATTCTGAAATTTTTTGCTTTTTCCTGCTCCTCTTAGCATGATAAAGAAGATTCAAAGAGAGTGAGATGCCAGCTCCTTTCATTCAGTCAGTAGCTTCAAACATTTCTGGTATATGAATAACATGATGTTTTTCAATGGCAAAAATCAATGAATATTGTAAATGCACAAACAGTAATTTCTCCGCATTGCAAGGTGCAATTCTGAAATTTTTTGCTTTTTCCTGCTCCTCTTAGCATGATAAAGAAGATTCAAAGAGAGTGAGATGCCAGCTCCTTTCATTCAGTCAGTAGCTTCAATCATTTCTGGACGTTTTTCAATGGCAAAAATCAATGAATATTGTAAATGCACAAACAGTAATTTCTCCGCATTGCAAGGTGCAATTCTGAAATTTTTTGCTTTTTCCTGCTCCTCTTAGCATGATAAACAAGATTCAAAGAGAGTGAGATGCCAGCTCCTTTCATTCAGTCAGTAGCTTCAATCATTTCTGGACGTTTTTCAATGGCAAAAATCAATGAATATTGTAAATGCAAAAACAGTAATTTCTCCGCATTGCAAGGTGCAATTCTGAAATTTTTTGCTTTTTCCTGCTCCTCTTAGCATGATAAAGAAGATTCAAAGAGAGTGAGATGCCAGCTCCTTTCATTCAGTCAGTAACTTCAAACATTTCTGGTATGTGAATAACATGATGTTTTTCAATGGCAAAAATCAATGAATATTGTAAATGCACAAACAGTAATTTCTCCGCATTGCAAGGTGCAATTCTGAAATTTTTTGCTTTTTCCTGCTCCTCTTAGCATGATAAAGAAGATTCAAAGAGAGTGAGATGCCAGCTCCTTTCATTCAGTCAGTAGCTTCAATCATTTCTGGACGTTTTTCAATGGCAAAAATCAATGAATATTGTAAATGCACAAACAGTAATTTCTCCGCATTGCAAGGTGCAATTCTGAAATTTTTTGCTTTTTCCTGCTCCTCTTAGCATGATAAACAAGATTCAAAGAGAGTGAGATGCCAGCTCCTTTCATTCAGTCAGTAGCTTCAATCATTTCTGGACGTTTTTCAATGGCAAAAATCAATGAATATTGTAAATGCACAAAGAGTAATTTCTCCGCATTGCAAGGTGCAATTCTGAAATTTTTTGCTTTTTCCTGCTCCTCTTAGCATGATAAAGAAGATCCAAAGAGTGAGATGCCAGCTCCTTTCATTGTCAGTAGCTTCAAACATTTCTGGTATATGAATAACATGATGTTTTTCAATGGCAAAAATCAATGAATATTGTAAATGCACAAACAGTAATTTTCCGCATTGCAAGGTGCAATTCTGAAATTTTTTGCTTTTTCCTGCTCCTCTTAGCATGATAAAGAAGATTCAAAGAGAGTGAGATGCCAGCTCCTTTCATTCAGTCAGTAGCTTCAAACATTTCTGGTATATGAATAACATGATGTTTTTCAATGGCAAAAATCAATGAATATTGTAAATGCACAAACAGTAATTTCTCCGCATTGCAAGGTGCAATTCTGAAATTTTTTGCTTTTTCCTGCTCCTCTTAGCATGATAAAGAAGATTCAAAGAGAGTGAGATGCCAGCTCCTTTCATTCAGTCAGTAGCTTCAATCATTTCTGGACGTTTTTCAATGGCAAAAATCAATGAATATTGTAAATGCACAAAGAGTAATTTCTCCGCATTGCAAGGTGCAATTCTGAAATTTTTTGCTTTTTCCTGCTCCTCTTAGCATGATAAAGAAGATTCAAAGAGTGAGATGCCAGCTACTTTCATTGTCAGTAGCTTCAAACATTTCTGGTATATGAATAACATGATGTTTTTCAATGGCAAAAATCAATGAATATTGTAAATGCACAAACAGTAATTTCTCCGCATTGCAAGGTGCAATTCTGAAATTTTTTGCTTTTTCCTGCTCCTTTTAGCATGATAAAGAAGATTCAAAGAGAGTGAGATGCCAGCTCCTTTCATTCAGTCAGTAGCTTCAATCATTTCTGGACGTTTTTCAATGGCAAAAATCAATGAATATTGTAAATGCACAAACAGTAATTTCTCCACATTGCAAGGTGCAATTCTGAAATTTTTTGCTTTTTCCTGCTCCTCTTAGCATGATAAAGAAGATTCAAAGAGAGTGAGATGCCAGCTCCTTTCATTCAGTCAGTAGCTTCAATCATTTCTGGACGTTTTTCAATGGCAAAAATCATTGAATATTGTAAATGCACAAACAGTAATTTCTCCGCATTGCAAGGTGCAATTCTGAAATTTTTTGCTTTTTCCTGCTCCTCTTAGCATGATAAAGAAGATTCAAAGAGAGTGAGATGCCAGCTCCTTTCATTCAGTCAGTAGCTTCAATCATTTCTGGTATATGAATAACATGATGTTTTTCAATGGCAAAAATCAGTGAATATTGTAAATGCACAAACAGTAATTTCTCCCCATTGCAAGGTGCAATTCTGAAATTTTTTGCTTTTTCCTGCTCCTCTTAGCATGATAAAGAAGATTCAAAGAGAGTGAGATGCCAGCTCCTTTCATTCAGTCAGTAGCTTCAAACATTTCTGGTATGTGAATAACATGATGTTTTTCAATGGCAAAAATCAATGAATATTGTAAATGCACAAACAGTAATTTCTCCGCATTGCAAGGTGCAATTCTGAAATTTTTTGCTTTTTCCTGCTCCTCTTAGCATGATAAAGAAGATTCAAAGAGAGTGAGATGCCAGCTCCTTTCATTCAGTCAGTAGCTTCAATCATTTCTGGACGTTTTTCAATGGCAAAAATCAATGAATATTGTAAATGCACAAACAGTAATTTCTCCGCATTGCAAGGTGCAATTCTGAAATTTTTTGCTTTTTCCTGCTCCTCTTAGCATGATAAACAAGATTCAAAGAGAGTGAGATGCCAGCTCCTTTCATTCAGTCAGTAGCTTCAATCATTTCTGGACGTTTTTCAATGGCAAAAATCAATGAATATTGTAAATGCACAAAGAGTAATTTCTCCGCATTGCAAGGTGCAATTCTGAAATTTTTTGCTTTTTCCTGCTCCTCTTAGCATGATAAAGAAGATTCAAAGAGTGAGATGCCAGCTCCTTTCATTGTCAGTAGCTTCAAACATTTCTGGTATATGAATAACATGATGTTTTTCAATGGCAAAAATCAATGAATATTGTAAATGCACAAACAGTAATTTTCCGCATTGCAAGGTGCAATTCTGAAATTTTTTGCTTTTTCCTGCTCCTCTTAGCATGATAAAGAAGATTCAAAGAGAGTGAGATGCCAGCTCCTTTCATTCAGTCAGTAGCTTCAAACATTTCTGGTATATGAATAACATGATGTTTTTCAATGGCAAAAATCAATGAATATTGTAAATGCACAAACAGTAATTTCTCCGCATTGCAAGGTGCAATTCTGAAATTTTTTGCTTTTTCCTGCTCCTCTTAGCATGATAAAGAAGATTCAAAGAGAGTGAGATGCCAGCTCCTTTCATTCAGTCAGTAGCTTCAATCATTTCTGGACGTTTTTCAATGGCAAAAATCAATGAATATTGTAAATGCACAAACAGTAATTTCTCCGCATTGCAAGGTGCAATTCTGAAATTTTTTGCTTTTTCCTGCTCCTCTTAGCATGATAAAGAAGATTCAAAGAGAGTGAGATGCCAGCTCCTTTCATTCAGTCAGTAGCTTCAATCATTTCTGGACGTTTTTCAATGGCAAAAATCATTGAATATTGTAAATGCACAAACAGTAATTTCTCCGCATTGCAAGGTGCAATTCTGAAATTTTTTGCTTTTTCCTGCTCCTCTTAGCATGATAAAGAAGATTCAAAGAGAGTGAGATGCCAGCTCCTTTCATTCAGTCAGTAGCTTCAATCATTTCTGGTATATGAATAACATGATGTTTTTCAATGGCAAAAATCAATGAATATTGTAAATGCACAAACAGTAATTTCTCCGCATTGCAAGGTGCAATTCTGAAATTTTTTGCTTTTTCCTGCTCCTCTTAGCATGATAAAGAAGATTCAAAGAGAGTGAGATGCCAGCTCCTTTCATTCAGTCAGTAGCTTCAATCATTTCTGGACGTTTTTCAATGGCAAAAATCAATGAATATTGTAAATGCACAAACAGTAATTTCTCCGCATTGCAAGGTGCAATTCTGAAATTTTTTGCTTTTTCCTGCTCCTCTTAGCATGATAAACAAGATTCAAAGAGAGTGAGATGCCAGCTCCTTTCATTCAGTCAGTAGCTTCAATCATTTCTGGACGTTTTTCAATGGCAAAAATCAATGAATATTGTAAATGCACAAACAGTAATTTCTCCGCATTGCAAGGTGCAATTCTGAAATTTTTTGCTTTTTCCTGCTCCTCTTAGCATGATAAAGAAGATTCAAAGAGAGTGAGATGCCAGCTCCTTTCATTCAGTCAGTAACTTCAAACATTTCTGGTATGTGAATAACATGATGTTTTTCAATGGCAAAAATCAATGAATATTGTAAATGCACAAACAGTAATTTCTCCGCATTGCAAGGTGCAATTCTGAAATTTTTTGCTTTTTCCTGCTCCTCTTAGCATGATAAAGAAGATTCAAAGAGAGTGAGATGCCAGCTCCTTTCATTCAGTCAGTAGCTTCAATCATTTCTGGACGTTTTTCAATGGCAAAAATCAATGAATATTGTAAATGCACAAACAGTAATTTCTCCGCATTGCAAGGTGCAATTCTGAAATTTTTTGCTTTTTCCTGCTCCTCTTAGCATGATAAACAAGATTCAAAGAGAGTGAGATGCCAGCTCCTTTCATTCAGTCAGTAGCTTCAATCATTTCTGGACGTTTTTCAATGGCAAAAATCAATGAATATTGTAAATGCACAAAGAGTAATTTCTCCGCATTGCAAGGTGCAATTCTGAAATTTTTTGCTTTTTCCTGCTCCTCTTAGCATGATAAAGAAGATCCAAAGAGTGAGATGCCAGCTCCTTTCATTGTCAGTAGCTTCAAACATTTCTGGTATATGAATAACATGATGTTTTTCAATGGCAAAAATCAATGAATATTGTAAATGCACAAACAGTAATTTTCCGCATTGCAAGGTGCAATTCTGAAATTTTTTGCTTTTTCCTGCTCCTCTTAGCATGATAAAGAAGATTCAAAGAGAGTGAGATGCCAGCTCCTTTCATTCAGTCAGTAGCTTCAAACATTTCTGGTATATGAATAACATGATGTTTTTCAATGGCAAAAATCAATGAATATTGTAAATGCACAAACAGTAATTTCTCCGCATTGCAAGGTGCAATTCTGAAATTTTTTGCTTTTTCCTGCTCCTCTTAGCATGATAAAGAAGATTCAAAGAGAGTGAGATGCCAGCTCCTTTCATTCAGTCAGTAGCTTCAATCATTTCTGGACGTTTTTCAATGGCAAAAATCATTGAATATTGTAAATGCACAAACAGTAATTTCTCCGCATTGCAAGGTGCAATTCTGAAATTTTTTGCTTTTTCCTGCTCCTCTTAGCATGATAAACAAGATTCAAAGAGAGTGAGATGCCAGCTCCTTTCATTCAGTCAGTAGCTTCAATCATTTCTGGACGTTTTTCAATGGCAAAAATCAATGAATATTGTAAATGCACAAAGAGTAATTTCTCCGCATTGCAAGGTGCAATTCTGAAATTTTTTGCTTTTTCCTGCTCCTCTTAGCATGATAAAGAAGATTCAAAGAGTGAGATGCCAGCTCCTTTCATTGTCAGTAGCTTCAAACATTTCTGGTATATGAATAACATGATGTTTTTCAATGGCAAAAATCAATGAATATTGTAAATGCACAAACAGTAATTTCTCCGCATTGCAAGGTGCAATTCTGAAATTTTTTGCTTTTTCCTGCTCCTTTTAGCATGATAAAGAAGATTCAAAGAGAGTGAGATGCCAGCTCCTTTCATTCAGTCAGTAGCTTCAATCATTTCTGGACGTTTTTCAATGGCAAAAATCATTGAATATTGTAAATGCACAAACAGTAATTTCTCCGCATTGCAAGGTGCAATTCTGAAATTTTTTGCTTTTTCCTGCTCCTCTTAGCATGATAAAGAAGATTCAAAGAGAGTGAGATGCCAGCTCCTTTCATTCAGTCAGTAGCTTCAATCATTTCTGGTATATGAATAACATGATGTTTTTCAATGGCAAAAATCAGTGAATATTGTAAATGCACAAACAGTAATTTCTCCCCATTGCAAGGTGCAATTCTGAAATTTTTTGCTTTTTCCTGCTCCTCTTAGCATGATAAAGAAGATTCAAAGAGAGTGAGATGCCAGCTCCTTTCATTCAGTCAGTAGCTTCAATCATTTCTGGACGTTTTTCAATGGCAAAAATCAATGAATATTGTAAATGCACAAACAGTAATTTCTCCGCATTGCAAGGTGCAATTCTGAAATTTTTTGCTTTTTCCTGCTCCTCTTAGCATGATAAACAAGATTCAAAGAGAGTGAGATGCCAGCTCCTTTCATTCAGTCAGTAGCTTCAATCATTTCTGGACGTTTTTCAATGGCAAAAATCAATGAATATTGTAAATGCACAAAGAGTAATTTCTCCGCATTGCAAGGTGCAATTCTGAAATTTTTTGCTTTTTCCTGCTCCTCTTAGCATGATAAAGAAGATTCAAAGAGTGAGATGCCAGCTCCTTTCATTGTCAGTAGCTTCAAACATTTCTGGTATATGAATAACATGATGTTTTTCAATGGCAAAAATCAATGAATATTGTAAATGCACAAACAGTAATTTCTCCGCATTGCAAGGTGCAATTCTGAAATTTTTTGCTTTTTCCTGCTCCTCTTAGCATGATAAAGAAGATTCAAAGAGCGTGAGATGCCAGCTCCTTTCATTCAGTCAGTAGCTTCAAACATTTCTGGTATATGAATAACATGATGTTTTTCAATGGCAAAAATCAATGAATATTGTAAATGCACAAAGAGTAATTTCTCCGCATTGCAAGGTGCAATTCTGAAATTTTGTGCTTTTTCCTGCTCCTCTTAGCATGATAAAGAAGATTCAAAGAGAGTGAGATGCCAGCTCCTTTCATTCAGTCAGTAGCTTCAATCATTTCTGGACGTTTTTCAATGGCAAAAATCAATGAATATTGTAAATGCACAAACAGTAATTTCTCCGCATTGCAAGGTGCAATTCTGAAATTTTTTGCTTTTTCCTGCTCCTCTTAGCATGATAAACAAGATTCAAAGAGAGTGAGATGCCAGCTCCTTTCATTCAGTCAGTAGCTTCAAACATTTCTGGTATATGAATAACATGATGTTTTTCAATGGCAAAAATCAATGAATATTGTAAATGCACAAACAGTAATTTCTCCGCATTGCAAGGTGCAATTCTGAAATTTTTTGCTTTTTCCTGCTCCTCTTAGCATGATAAACAAGATTCAAAGAGAGTGAGATGCCAGCTCCTTTCATTCAGTCAGTAGCTTCAATCATTTCTGGATGTTTTTCAATGGCAAAAATCAATGAATATTGTAAATGCACAAACAGTAATTTCTCCGCATTGCAAGGTGCAATTCTGAAATTTTTTGCTTTTTTCTGCTCCTCTTAGCATAATAAAGAAGATTCAAAGAGAGTGAGATGCCAGCTCCTTTCATTCAGTCAGTAGCTTCAAACATTTCTGGTATATGAATAACATGATGCTTTTCAATGGCAAAAATCAATGAATATTGTAAATGCACAAACAGTAATTTCTCCGCATTGCAAGGTGCAATTCTGAAATTTTTTGCTTTTTCCTGCTCCTCTTAGCATGATAAAGAAGATACAAAGAGAGTGAGATGCCTCTCCTTTCATTCAGTCAGTAGCTTCAATCATTTCTGGACGTTTTTCAATGGCAAAAATCAATGAATATTGTAAATGCACAAACAGTAATTTCTCCGCATTGCAAGGTGCAATTCTGAAATTTTTTGCTTTTTCCTGCTCCTCTTAGCATGATAAACAAGATTCAAAGAGAGTGAGATGCCAGCTCCTTTCATTCAGTCAGTAGCTTCAATCATTTCTGGATGTTTTTCAATGGCAAAAATCAATGAATATTGTAAATGCACAAACAGTAATTTCTCCGCATTGCAAGGTGCAATTCTGAAATTTTTTGCTTTTTCCTGCTCCTCTTTGCATGATAAAGAAGATTCAAAGAGAGTGAGATGCCAGCTCCTTTCATTCAGTCAGTAGCTTCAATCATTTCTGGACGTTTTTCAATGGCAAAAATCAATGAATATTGTAAATGCACAAACTAATTTCTCCGCATTGCAAGGTGCAATTCTGAAATTTTTTGCTTTTTCCTGCTCCTCTTAGCATGATAAAGAAGATTCAAAGAGTGAGATGCCAGCTCCTTTCATTGTCAGTAGCTTCAAAAATTTCTGGACGTTTTTCAATGGCAAAAATCAATGAATATTGTAAATGCACAAACAGTAATTTCTCCGCATTGCAAGGTGCAATTCTGAAATTTTTTGCTTTTTTCTGCTCCTCTTAGCAAGATAAACAAGATTCAAAGAGAGTGAGATGCCAGCTCCTTTCATTCAGTCAGTAGCTTCAATCATTTCTGGACGTTTTTCAATGGCAAAAATCAATGAATATTGTAAATGCACAAACAGTAATTTCTCCGCATTGCAAGGTGCAATTCTGAAATTTTTTGCTTTTTCCTGCTCCTCTTAGCATGATAAAGAAGATTCAAAGAGAGTGAGATGCCAGCTCCTTTCATTCAGTCAGTAGCTTCAATCATTTCTGGACGTTTTTCAATGGCAAAAATCAATGAATATTGTAAATGCACAAACAGTAATTTCTCCGCATTGCAAGGTGCAATTCTGAAATTTTTTGCTTTTTCCTGCTCCTCTTAGCATGATAAAGAAGATTCAAAGAGAGTGAGATGCCAGCTCCTTTCATTCAGTCAGTAGCTTCAAACATTTCTGGTATATGAATAACATGATGTTTTTCAATGGCAAAAATCAATGAATATTGTAAATGCACAAACAGTAATTTCTCCGCATTGCAAGGTGCAATTCTGAAATTTTTTGCTTTTTCCTGCTCCTCTTAGCATGATAAAGAAGATTCAAAGAGAGTGAGATGCCAGCTCCTTTCATTCAGTCAGTAGCTTCAATCATTTCTGGACGTTTTACAATGGCAAAAATCATTGAATATTGTAAATGCACAAACAGTAATTTCTCCGCATTGCAAGGTGCAATTCTGAAATTTTTTGCTTTTTCCTGCTCCTCTTAGCATGATAAAGAAGATTCAAAGAGAGTGAGATGCCAGCTCCTTTCATTCAGTCAGTAGCTTCAATCATTTCTGGTATATGAATAACATGATGTTTTTCAATGGCAAAAATCAATGAATATTGTAAATGCACAAACAGTAATTTCTCCGCATTGCAAGGTGCAATTCTGAAATTTTTTGCTTTTTCCTGCTCCTCTTAGCATGATAAAGAAGATTCAAAGAGAGTGAGATGCCAGCTCCTTTCATTCAGTCAGTAGCTTCAATCATTTCTGGACGTTTTTCAATGGCAAAAATCAATGAATATTGTAAATGCACAAACAGTAATTTCTCCGCATTGCAAGGTGCAATTCTGAAATTTTTTGCTTTTTCCTGCTCCTCTTAGCATGATAAAGAAGATACAAAGAGTGAGATGCCAGCTCCTTTCATTGTCAGTAGCTTCAAACATTTCTGGTATATGAATAACATGATGTTTTTCAATGGCAAAAATCAATGAATATTGTAAATGCACAAACAGTAATTTCTCCGCATTGCAAGGTGCAATTCTGAAATTTTTTGCTTTTTCCTGCTCCTCTTAGCATGATAAAGAAGATTCAAAGAGAGTGAGATGCCAGCTCCTTTCATTCAGTCAGTAGCTTCAATCATTTCTGGACGTTTTTCAATGGCAAAAATCAATGAATATTGTAAATGCACAAACAGTAATTTCTCCGCATTGCAAGGTGCAATTCTGAAATTTTTTGCTTTTTCCTGCTCCTCTTAGCATGATAAAGAAGATTCAAAGAGAGTGAGATGCCAGCTCCTTTCATTCAGTCAGTAGCTTCAATCATTTCTGGACGTTTTTCAATGGCAAAAATCATTGAATATTGTAAATGCACAAACAGTAATTTCTCCGCATTGCAAGGCGCAATTCTGAAATTTTTTGCTTTTTCCTACTCCTCTTAGCATGATAAAGAAGATTCAAAGAGAGTGAGATGCCAGCTCCTTTCATTCAGTCAGTAGCTTCAATCATTTCTGGTATATGAATAACATGATGTTTTTCAATGGCAAAAATCAGTGAATATTGTAAATGCACAAACAGTAATTTCTCCGCATTGCAAGGTGCAATTCTGAAATTTTTTGCTTTTTCCTGCTCCTCTTAGCATGATAAAGAAGATTCAAAGAGAGTGAGATGCCAGCTCCTTTCATTCAGTCAGTAGCTTCAATCATTTCTGGACGTTTTTCAATGGCAAAAATCATTGAATATTGTAAATGCACAAACAGTAATTTCTCCGCATTGCAAGGTGCAATTCTGAAATTTTTTGCTTTTTCCTGCTCCTCTTAGCATGATAAACAAGATTCAAAGAGAGTGAGATGCCAGCTCCTTTCATTCAGTCAGTAGCTTCAATCATTTCTGGACGTTTTTCAATGGCAAAAATCAATGAATATTGTAAATGCACAAACAGTAATTTCTCCGCATTGCAAGGTGCAATTCTGAAATTTTTTGCTTTTTCCTGCTCCTCTTAGCATGATAAAGAAGATTCAAAGAGAGTGAGATGCCAGCTCCTTTCATTCAGTCAGTAGCTTCAATCATTTCTGGACGTTTTTCAATGGCAAAAATCAATGAATATTGTAAATGCACAAACAGTAATTTCTCCGCATTGCAAGGTGCAATTCTGAAATTTTTTGCTTTTTCCTGCTCCTCTTAGCATGATAAACAAGATTCAAAGAGAGTGAGATGCCAGCTCCTTTCATTCAGTCAGTAGCTTCAATCATTTCTGGACGTTTTTCAATGGCAAAAATCAATGAATATTGTAAATGCACAAAGAGTAATTTCTCCGCATTGCAAGGTGCAATTCTGAAATTTTTTGCTTTTTCCTGCTCCTCTTAGCATGATAAAGAAGATTCAAAGAGTGAGATGCCAGCTCCTTTCATTGTCAGTAGCTTCAAACATTTCTGGTATATGAATAACATGATGTTTTTCAATGGCAAAAATCAATGAATATTGTAAATGCACAAACAGTAATTTCTCCGCATTGCAAGGTGCAATTCTGAAATTTTTTGCTTTTTCCTGCTCCTCTTAGCATGACAAAGAAGATTCAAAGAGAGTGAGATGCCAGCTCCTTTCATTCAGTCAGTAGCTTCAAACATTTCTGGTATATGAATAACATGATGTTTTTCAATGGCAAAAATCAATGAATATTGTAAATGCACAAACAGTAACTTCTCCGCATTGCAAGGTGCAATTCTGAAATTTTTTGCTTTTTCCTGCTCCTCTTAGCATGATAAAGAAGATTCAAAGAGAGTGAGATGCCAGCTCCTTTCATTCAGTCAGTAGCTTCAATCATTTCTGGACGTTTTTCAATGGCAAAAATCAATGAATATTGTAAATGCACAAACAGTAATTTCTCCGCATTGCAAGGTGCAATTCTGAAATTTTTTGCTTTTTCCTGCTCCTCTTAGCATGATAAACAAGATTCAAAGAGAGTGAGATGCCAGCTCCTTTCATTCAGTCAGTAGCTTCAATCATTTCTGGACGTTTTTCAATGGCAAAAATCAATGAATATTGTAAATGCACAAAGAGTAATTTCTCCGCATTGCAAGGTGCAATTCTGAAATTTTTTGCTTTTTCCTGCTCCTCTTAGCATGATAAAGAAGATTCAAAGAGTGAGATGCCAGCTCCTTTCATTGTCAGTAGCTTCAAACATTTCTGGTATATGAATAACATGATGTTTTTCAATGGCAAAAATCAATGAATATTGTAAATGCACAAACAGTAATTTCTCCGCATTGCAAGGTGCAATTCTGAAATTTTTTGCTTTTTCCTGCTCCTCTTAGCATGATAAAGAAGATTCAAAGAGAGTGAGATGCCAGCTCCTTTCATTCAGTCAGTAGCTTCAATCATTTCTGGACGTTTTTCAATGGCAAAAATCAATGAATATTGTAAATGCACAAACAGTAATTTCTCCGCATTGCAAGGTGCAATTCTGAAATTTTTTGCTTTTTCCTGCTCCTCTTAGCATGATAAAGAAGATTCAAAGAGAGTGAGATGCCAGCTCCTTTCATTCAGTCAGTAGCTTCAATCATTTCTGGACGTTTTTCAATGGCAAAAATCATTGAATATTGTAAATGCACAAACAGTAATTTCTCCGCATTGCAAGGTGCAATTCTGAAATTTTTTGCTTTTTCCTGCTCCTCTTAGCATGATAAAGAAGATTCAAAGAGAGTGAGATGCCAGCTCCTTTCATTCAGTCAGTAGCTTCAATCATTTCTGGTATATGAATAACATGATGTTTTTCAATGGCAAAAATCAGTGAATATTGTAAATGCACAAACAGTAATTTCTCCGCATTGCAAGGTGCAATTCTGAAATTTTTTGCTTTTTCCTGCTCCTCTTAGCATGATAAAGAAGATTCAAAGAGAGTGAGATGCCAGCTCCTTTCATTCAGTCAGTAGCTTCAATCATTTCTGGACGTTTTTCAATGGCAAAAATCAATGAATATTGTAAATGCACAAACAGTAATTTCTCCGCATTGCAAGGTGCAATTCTGAAATTTTTTGCTTTTTCCTGCTCCTCTTAGCATGATAAACAAGATTCAAAGAGAGTGAGATGCCAGCTCCTTTCATTCAGTCAGTAGCTTCAATCATTTCTGGACGTTTTTCAATGGCAAAAATCAATGAATATTGTAAATGCACAAACAGTAATTTCTCCGCATTGCAAGGTGCAATTCTGAAATTTTTTGCTTTTTCCTGCTCCTCTTAGCATGATAAAGAAGATTCAAAGAGAGTGAGATGCCAGCTCCTTTCATTCAGTCAGTAGCTTCAAACATTTCTGGTATATGAATAACATGATGTTTTTCAATGGCAAAAATCAATGAATATTGTAAATGCACAAACAGTAATTTCTCCGCATTGCAAGGTGCAATTCTGAAATTTTTTGCTTTTTCCTGCTCCTCTTAGCATGATAAAGAAGATTCAAAGAGAGTGAGATGCCAGCTCCTTTCATTCAGTCAGTAGCTTCAATCATTTCTGGACGTTTTTCAATGGCAAAAATCAATGAATATTGTAAATGCACAAACAGTAATTTCTCCGCATTGCAAGGTGCAATTCTGAAATTTTTTGCTTTTTCCTGCTCCTCTTAGCATGATAAACAAGATTCAAAGAGAGTGAGATGCCAGCTCCTTTCATTCAGTCAGTAGCTTCAATCATTTCTGGATGTTTTTCAATGGCAAAAATCAATGAATATTGTAAATGCACAAACAGTAATTTCTCCGCATTGCAAGGTGCAATTCTGAAATCTTTTGCTTTTTCCTGCTCCTCTTAGCATGATAAAGAAGATTCAAAGAGAGTGAGATGCCAGCTCCTTTCATTCAGTCAGTAGCTTCAAACATTTCTGGTATATGAATAACATGATGTTTTTCAATGGCAAAAATCAATGAATATTGTAAATGCACAAACAGTAATTTCTCCGCATTGCAAGGTGCAATTCTGAAATTTTTTGCTTTTTCCTGCTCCTCTTAGCATGATAAAGAAGATTCAAAGAGAGTGAGATGCCAGCTCCTTTCATTCAGTCAGTAGCTTCAATCATTTCTGGACGTTTTTCAATGGCAAAAATCAATGAATATTGTAAATGCACAAAGAGTAATTTCTCCGCATTGCAAGGTGCAATTCTGAAATTTTTTGCTTTTTCCTGCTCCTCTTAGCATGATAAAGAAAATTCAAAGAGTGAGATGCCAGCTCCTTTCATTGTCAGTAGCTTCAAACATTTCTGGTATATGAATAACATGATGTTTTTCAATGGCAAAAATCAATGAATATTGTAAATGCACAAACAGTAATTTCTCCGCATTGCAAGGTGCAATTCTGAAATTTTTTGCTTTTTCCTGCTCCTCTTATCATGATAAAGAAGATTCAAAGAGAGTGAGATGCCAGCTCCTTTCATTCAGTCAGTAGCTTCAATCATTTCTGGACGTTTTTCAATGGCAAAAATCATTGAATATTGTAAATGCACAAACAGTAATTTCTCCGCATTGCAAGGTGCAATTCTGAAATTTTTTGCTTTTTCCTGCTCCTCTTAGCATGATAAAGAAGATTCAAAGAGAGTGAGATGCCAGCTCCTTTCATTCAGTCAGTAGCTTCAATCATTTCTGGATGTTTTTCAATGGCAAAAATCAATGAATATTGTAAATGCACAAACAGTAATTTCTCCGCATTGCAAGGTGCAATTCTGAAATTTTTTGCTTTTTTCTGCTCCTCTTAGCATGATAAAGAAGATTCAAAGAGAGTGAGATGCCAGCTCCTTTCATTCAGTCAGTAGCTTCAAACATTTCTGGTATATGAATAACATGATGTTTTTCAATGGCAAAAATCAATGAATATTGTAAATGCACAAACAGTAATTTCTCCGCATTGCAAGGTGCAATTCTGAAATTTTTTGCTTTTTCCTGCTCCTCTTAGCATGATAAAGAAGATTCAGAGAGTGAGATGCCAGCTCCTTTCATTCAGTCAGTAGCTTCAATCATTTCTGGACGTTTTTCAATGGCAAAAATCAATGAATATTGTAAATGCACAAACAGTAATTTCTCCGCATTGCAAGGTGCAATTCTGAAATTTTTTGCTTTTTCCTGCTCATCTTAGCATGATAAACAAGATTCAAAGAGAGTGAGATGCCAGCTCCTTTCATTCAGTCAGTAGCTTCAATCATTTCTGGATGTTTTTCAATGGCAAAAATCAATGAATATTGTAAATGCACAAACAGTAATTTCTCCGCATTGCAAGGTGCAATTCTGAAATTTTTTGCTTTTTCCTGCTCCTCTTAGCATGATAAAGAAGATTCAAAGAGAGTGAGATGCCAGCTCCTTTCATTCAGTCAGTAGCTTCAATCATTTCTGGACGTTTTTCAATGGCAAAAATCAATGAATATTGTAAATGCACAAACAGTAATTTCTCCGCATTGCAAGGTGCAATTCTGAAATTTTTTGCTTTTTCCTGCTCCTCTTAGCATGATAAAGAAGATTCAAAGAGAGTGAGATGCCAAGCTCCTTTATTTCAGTCAGTAGCTTCAAACATTTCTGGTATATGAATAACATGATGTTTTTCAATGGCAAAAATCAATGAATATTGTAAATGCACAAACAGTAATTTCTCCGCATTGCAAGGTGCAATTCTGAAATTTTTTGCTTTTTCCTGCTCCTCTTAGCATGATAAACAAGATTCAAAGTGAATGAGATGCCAGCTCCTTTCATTCAGTCAGTAGCTTCAATCATTTCTGGACGTTTTTCAATGGCAAAAATCAATGAATATTGTAAATGCACAAACAGTAATTTCTCCGCATTGCAAGGTGCAATTCTGAAATTTTTTGCTTTTTCCTGCTCCTCTTAGCATGATAAAGAAGATTCAAAGAGAGTGAGATGCCAGCTCCTTTCATTCAGTCAGTAGCTTCAAACATTTCTGGTATATGAATAACGATGTTTTTCAATGGCAAAAATCAATGAATATTGTAAATGCACAAACATAAATTTCTCCGCATTGCAAGGTGCAATTCTGAAATTTTTTGCTTTTTCCTGCTCCTCTTACCATGATAAACAAGATTCAAAGAGAGTGAGATGCCAGCTCCTTTCATTCAGTCAGTAGCTTCAATCATTTCTGGACGTTTTTCAATGGCAAAAATCAATGAATATTGTAAATGCACAAACAGTAATTTCTCCGCATTGCAAGGTGCAATTCTGAATTTTTTTGCTTTTTCCTGCTCCTCTTAGCATGATAAAGAAGATTCAAAGAGAGTGAGATGCCAGCTCCTTTCATTCAGTCAGTAGCTTCAAACATTTCTGGTATATGAATAACATGATGTTTTTCAATGGCAAAAATCAATGAATATTGTAAATGCACAAACAGTAATTTCTCCGCATTGCAAGGTGCAATTTTGAAATTTTTTGCTTTTTCCTGCTCCTCTTAGCATGATAAAGAAGATTCAAAGAGAGTGAGATGCCAGCTCCTTTCATTCAGTCAGTAGCTTCAATCATTTCTGGACGTTTTTCAATGGGAAAAATCAATGAATATTGTAAATGCACAAACAGTAATTTCTCCGCATTGCAAGGTGCAATTCTGAAATTTTTTGCTTTTTCCTGCTCCTCTTAGCATGATAAACAAGACTCAAAGAGAGTGAGATGCCAGCTCCTTTCATTCAGTCAGTAGCTTCAATCATTTCTGGATGTTTTTCAATGGCAAAAATCAATGAATATTGTAAATGCACAAACAGTAATTTCTCCGCATTGCAAGGTGCAATTCTGAAATTTTTTGCTTTTTTCTGCTCCTCTTAGCATAATAAAGAAGATTCAAAGAGAGTGAGATGCCAGCTCCTTTCATTCAGTCAGTAGCTTCAAACATTTCTGGTATATGAATAACATGATGTTTTTCAATGGCAAAAATCAATGAATATTGTAAATGCACAAACAGTAATTTCTCCGCATTGCAAGGTGCAATTCTGAAATTTTTTGCTTTTTCCTGCTCCTCTTAGCATGATAAAGATTCAAAAAGAGAGTGAGATGCCAGCTCCTTTCATTCAGTCAGTAGCTTCAATCATTTCTGGACGTTTTTCAATGGCAAAAATCAATGAATATTGTAAATGCACAAACAGTAATTTCTCCGCATTGCAAGGTGCAATTCTGAAATTTTTTGCTTTTTCCTGCTCCTCTTAGCATGATAAACAAGATTCAAAGAGAGTGAGATGCCAGCTCCTTTCATTCAGTCAGTAGCTTCAATCATTTCTGGATGTTTTTCAATGGCAAAAATCAATGAATATTGTAAATGCACAAACAGTAATTTCTCCGCATTGCAAGGTGCAATTCTGAAATTTTTTGCTTTTTCCTGCTCCTCTTAGCATGATAAAGAAGATTCAAAGAGAGTGAGATGCCAGCTCCTTTCATTCAGTCAGTAGCTTCAATCATTTCTGGACGTTTTTCAATGGCAAAAATCAATGAATATTGTAAATGCACAAACAGTAATTTCTCCGCATTGCAAGGTGCAATTCTGAAATTTTTTGCTTTTTTATGCTCCTCTTAGCAAGATAAACAAGATTCAAAGAGAGTGAGATGCCAGCTCCTTTCATTCAGTCAGTAGCTTCAATCAGTTCTGGACGTTTTTCAATGGCAAAAATCAATGAATATTGTAAATGCACAAACAGTAATTTCTCCGCATTGCAAGGTGCAATTCTGAAATTTTTTGCTTTTTCCTGCTCCTCTTAGCATGATAAAGAAGATTCAAAGAGAGTGAGATGCCAGCTCCTTTCATTCAGTCAGTAGCTTCAATCATTTCTGGACGTTTTTCAATGGCAAAAATCAATGAATATTGTAAATGCACAAACAGTAATTTCTCCGCATTGCAAGGTGCAATTCTGAAATTTTTTGCTTTTTCCTGCTCCTCTTAGCATGATAAAGAAGATTCAAAGAGAGTGAGATGCCAGCTCCTTTCATTCAGTCAGTAGCTTCAAACATTTCTGGTATATGAATAACATGATGTTTTTCAATGGCAAAAATCAATGAATATTGTAAATGCACAAACAGTAATTTCTCCGCATTGCAAGGTGCAATTCTGAAATTTTTTGCTTTTTCCTGCTCCTCTTAGCATGATAAAGAAGATTCAAAGAGAGTGAGATGCCAGCTTCTTTCATTCAGCCAGTAGCTTCAATCATTTCTGGAAGTTTTTCAATGGCAAAAATCAATGAATATTGTAAATGCACAAACAGTAATTTCTCCGCATTGCAAGGTGCAATTCTGAAATTTTTTGCTTTTTCCTGCTCCTCTTAGCAAGATAAACAAGATTCAAAGAGAGTGAGATGCCAGCTCCTTTCATTCAGTCAGTAGCTTCAATCATTTCTGGACGTTTTTCAATGGCAAAAATCAATGAATATTGTAAATGCACAAACAGTAATTTCTCCGCATTGCAAGGTGCAATTCTGAAATTTTTTGCTTTTTCCTGCTCCTCTTAGCATGATAAAGAAGATTCAAAGAGAGTGAGATGCCAGCTCCTTTCATTCAGTCAGTAGCTTCAATCATTTCTGGACGTTTTTCAATGGCAAAAATCAATGAATATTGTAAATGCACAAACAGTAATTTCTCCGCATTGCAAGGTGCAATTCTGAAATTTTTTGCTTTTTCCTGCTCCTCTTAGCATGATAAAGAAGATTCAAAGAGAGTGAGATGCCAGCTCCTTTCATTCAGTCAGTAGCTTCAAACATTTCTGGTATATGAATAACATGATGTTTTTCAATGGCAAAAATCAATGAATATTGTAAATGCACAAACAGTAATTTCTCCGCATTGCAAGGTGCAATTTTGAAATTTTTTGCTTTTTCCTGCTCCTCTTAGCATGATAAACAAGATTCAAAGAGAGTGAGATGCCAGCTCCTTTCATTCAGTCAGTAGCTTCAATCATTTCTGGATGTTTTTCAATGGCACAAATCAATGAATATTGTAAATGCACAAACAGTAATTTCTCCGTATTGCAAGGTGCAATTCTGAAATTTTTTGCTTTTTTCTGCTCCTCTTAGCATGATAAAGAAGATTCAAAGAGAGTGAGATGCCAGCTCCTTTCATTCAGTCAGTAGCTTCAAACATTTCTGGTATATGAATAACGATGTTTTTCAATGGCAAAAATCAATGAATATTGTAAATGCGCAAACAGTAATTTCTCCGCATTGCAAGGTGCAATTCTGAAATTTTTTGCTTTTTCCTGCTCCTCTTAGCATGATAAAGAAGATTCAAAGAGAGTGAGATGCCAGCTCCTTTCATTCAGTCAGTAGCTTCAATCATTTCTGGACGTTTTTCAATGGCAAAAATCAATGAATATTGTAAATGCACAAACAGTAATTTCTCCGCATTGCAAGGTGCAATTCTGAAATTTTTTGCTTTTTCCTACTCCTCTTAGCATGATAAACAAGATTCAAAGAGAGTGAGATGCCAGCTCCTTTCATTCAGTCAGTAGCTTGAATCATTTCTGGATGTTTTTCAATGGCAAAAATCAATGAATATTGTAAATGCACAAACAGTAATTTCTCCGCATTGCAAGGTGCAATTCTGAAATTTTTTGCTTTTTCCTGCTCCTCTTAGCATGATAAAGAAGATTCAAAGAGAGTGAGATGCCAGCTCCTTTCATTCAGTCAGTAGCTTCAATCATTTCTGGACGTTTTTCAATGGCAAAAATCAATGAATATTGTAAATGCACAAACAGTAATTTCTCCGCATTGCAAGGTGCAATTCTGAAATTTTTTGCTTTTTCCTGCTCCTCTTAGCATGATAAAGAAGATTCAAAGAGAGTGAGATGCCAGCTCCTTTCATTCAGTCAGTAGCTTCAAACATTTCTGGTATATGAATAACATGATGTTTTTCAATGGCAAAAATCAATGAATATTGTAAATGCACAAACAGTAATTTCTCCGCATTGCAAGGTGCAATTCTGAAATTTTTTGCTTTTTCCTGCTCCTCTAAGCATGATAAAGAAGATTCAAAGAGAGTGAGATGCCAGCTCCTTTCATTCAGTCAGTAGCTTCAATCATTTCTGGACGTTTTTCAATGGCAAAAATCAATGAATATTGTAAATGCACAAACCGTAATTTCTCGGCATTGCAAGGTGCAATTCTGAAATTTTTTGCTTTTTCCTGCTCCTCTTAGCATGATAAAGAAGATTCAAAGAGAGTGAGATGCCAGCTCCTTTCATTCAGTCAGTAGCTTCAAACATTTCTGGTATATGAATAACATGATGTTTTTCAATGGCAAAAATCAATGACAATTGTAAATGCACAAACAGTAATTTCTCCGCATTGCAAGGTGCAATTCTGAAATTTTTTGCTTTTTTCTGCTCCTCTTAGCATGATAAAGAAGATTCAAAGAGAGTGAGATGCCAGCTCCTTTCATTCAGTCAGTAGCTTCAAACATTTCTGGTATATGAATAACATGATGTTTTTCAATGGCAAAAATCAATGAATATTGTAAATGCACAAACAGTAATTTCTCCGCATTGCAAGGTGCAATTCTGAAATTTTTTGCTTTTTCCTGCTCCTCTTAGCATGATAAAGAAGATTCAAAGAGAGTGAGATGCCAGCTCCTTTCATTCAGTCAGTAGCTTCAATCATTTCTGGATGTTTTTCAATGGCAAAAATCAATGAATATTGTAAATGCACAAACAGTAATTTCTCCGCATTGCAAGGTGCAATTCAGAAATTTTTTGCTTTTTCCTGCTCCTCTTAGCATGATAAACAAGATTCAAAGAGAGTTAGATGCCAGCTCCTTTCATTCAGTCAGTAGCTTCAATCATTTCTGGATGTTTTTCAATGGCAAAAATCAATGAATATTGTAAATGCACAAACAGTAATTTCTCCGCATTGCAAGGTGCAATTCTGAAATTTTTTGCTTTTTCCTGCTCCTCTTAGCATGATAAATAAGATTCAAAGAGAGTGAGATGCCAGCTCCTTTCATTCAGTCAGTAGCTTCAATCATTTCTGGACGTTTTTCAATGGCAAAAATCAATGAATATTGTAAATGCACAAACAGTAATTTCTCCGCATTGCAAGGTGCAATTCTGAAATTTTTTGCTTTTTCCTGCTCCTCTTAGCATGATAAAGAAGATTCAAAGAGAGTGAGATGCCAGCTCCTTTCATTCAGTCAGTAGCTTCAATCATTTCTGGACGTTTTTCAATGGCAAAAATCAATGAATATTGTAAATGCACAAACAGTAATTTCTCCGCATTGCAAGGTGCAATTCTGAAATTTTTTGCTTTTTCCTGCTCCTCTTAGCATGATAAAGAAGATTCAAAGAGAGTGAGATGCCAGCTCCTTTCATTCAGTCAGTAGCTTCAAACATTTCTGGTATATGAATAACATGATGTTTTTTAATGGCAAAAATCAATATTGTAAATGCACAAACAGTAATTTCTCCGCATTGCAAGGTGCAATTCTGAAATTTTTTGCTTTTTCCTGCTCCTCTAAGCATGATAAAGAAGATTCAAAGAGAGTGAGATGCCAGCTCCTTTCATTCAGTCAGTAGCTTCAATCATTTCTGGACGTTTTTCAATGGCAAAAATCAATGAATATTTTAAATGCACAAACAGTAATTTCTCGGCATTGCAAGGTGCAATTCTGAAATTTTTTGCTTTTTCCTGCTCCTCTTAGCATGATAAACAAGATTCAAAGTGAAAGAGATGCCAGCTCCTTTCATTCAGTCAGTAGCTTCAATCATTTCTGGACGTTTTTCAATGGCAAAAATCAATGAATATTGTAAATGCACAAACAGTAATTTCTCCGCATTGCAAGGTGCAATTCTGAAATTTTTTGCTTTTTCCTGCTCCTCTTAGCATGATAAAGAAGATTCAAAGAGAGTGAGATGCCAGCTCCTTTCATTCAGTCAGTAGCTTCAAACATTTCTGGTATATGAATAACATGATGTTTTTCAATGGCAAAAATCAATGAATATTGTAAATGCACAAACAGTAATTTCTCCGCATTGCAAGGTGCAATTCTGAAATTTTTTGCTTTTTCCTGCTCCTCTTAGCATGATAAAGAAGATTCAAAGAGAGTGAGATGCCAGCTCCTTTCATTCAGTCAGTAGCTTCAATCATTTCTGGACGTTTTTCAATGGCAAAAATCAATGAATATTGTAAATGCACAAACAGTAATTTCTCCGCATTGCAAGGTGCAATTCTGAAATCTTTTGCTTTTTCCTGCTCCTCTTAGCATGATAAAGAAGATTCAAAGAGAGTGAGATGCCAGCTCCTTTCATTCAGTCAGTAGCTTCAAACATTTCTGGTATATGAATAACATGATGTTTTTCAATGGCAAAAATCAATGAATATTGTAAATGCACAAACAGTAATTTCTCCGCATTGCAAGGTGCAATTCTGAAATTTTTTGCTTTTTCCTGCTCCTCTTAGCATGATAAAGAAGATTCAAAGAGAGTGAGATGCCAGCTCCTTTCATTCAGTCAGTAGCTTCAATCATTTCTGGACGTTTTTCAATGGCAAAAATCAATGAATATTGTAAATGCACAGAGTAATTTCTCCGCATTGCAAGGTGCAATTCTGAAATTTTTTGCTTTTTCCTGCACCTCTTAGCATGATAAAGAAGATTCAAAGAGTGAGATGCCAGCTCCTTTCATTGTCAGTAGCTTCAAACATTTCTGGTATATGAATAACATGATGTTTTTCAATGGCAAAAATCAATGAATATTGTAAATGCACAAACAGTAATTTCTCCGCATTGCAAGGTGCAATTCTGAAATTTTTTGCTTTTTCCTGCTCCTCTTAGCATGATAAAGAAGATTCAAAGAGAGTGAGATGCCAGCTCCTTTCATTCAGTCAGTAGCTTCAATCATTTCTGGACGTTTTTCAATGGCAAAAATCATTGAATATTGTAAATGCACAAACAGTAATTTCTCCGCATTGCAAGGTGCAATTCTGAAATTTTTTGCTTTTTCCTGCTCCTCTTAGCATGATAAAGAAGATTCAAAGAGAGTGAGATGCCAGCTCCTTTCATTCAGTCAGTAGCTTCAATCATTTCTGGATGTTTTTCAATGGCAAAAATCAATGAATATTGTAAATGCACAAACAGTAATTTCTCCGCATTGCAAGGTGCAATTCTGAAATTTTTTGCTTTTTTCTGCTCCTTTTAGCATGATGAAGAAGATTCAAAGAGAATGAGATGCCAGCTCCTTTCATTCAGTCAGTAGCTTCAAACATTTCTGGTATATGAATAACATGATGTTTTTCAATGGCAAAAATCAATGAATATTGTAAATGCACAAACAGTAATTTCTCCGCATTGCAAGGTGCAATTCTGAAATTTTTTGCTTTTTCCTGCTCCTCTTAGCATGATAAAGAAGATTCAGAGAGTGAGATGCCAGCTCCTTTCATTCAGTTAGTAGCTTCAATCATTTCTGGACGTTTTTCAATGGCAAAAATCAATGAATATTGTAAATGCACAAACAGTAATTTCTCCGCATTGCAAGGTGCAATTCTGAAATTTTTGGCTTTTTCCTGCTCCTCTTAGCATGATAAACAAGATTCAAAGAGAGTGAGATGCCAGCTCCTTTCATTCAGTCAGTAGCTTCAATCATTTCTGGATGTTTTTCAATGGCAAAAATCAATGAATATTGTAAATGCACAAACAGTAATTTCTCCGCATTGCAAGGTGCAATTCTGAAATTTTTTGCTTTTTCCTGCTCCTCTTAGCATGATAAAGAAGATTCAAAGAGAGTGAGATGCCAGCTCCTTTCATTCAGTCAGTAGCTTCAATCATTTCTGGACGTTTTTCAATGGCAAAAATCAATGAATATTGTAAATGCACAAACAGTAATTTCTCCGCATTGCAAGGTGCAATTCTGAAATTTTTTGCTTTTTCCTGCTCCTCTTAGCATGATAAAGAAGATTCAAAGAGAGTGAGATGCCAGCTCCTTTCATTCAGTCAGTAGCTTCAAACATTTCTGGTATATGAATAACATGATGTTTTTCAATGGCAAAAATCAATGAATATTGTAAATGCACAAACAGTAATTTCTCCGCATTGCAAGGTGCAATTTTGAAATTTTTTGCTTTTTCCTGCTCCTCTTAGCATGATAAACAAGATTCAAAGAGAGTGAGATGCCAGCTCCTTTCATTCAGTCAGTAGCTTCAATCATTTCTGGATGTTTTTCAATGGCAAAAATCAATGAATATTGTAAATGCACAAACAGTAATTTCTCCGTATTGCAAGGTGCAATTCTGAAATTTTTTGCTTTTTTCTGCTCCTCTTAGCATGATAAAGAAGATTCAAAGAGAGTGAGATGCCAGCTCCTTTCATTCAGTCAGTAGCTTCAAACATTTCTGGTATATGAATAACGATGTTTTTCAATGGCAAAAATCAATGAATATTGTAAATGCGCAAACAGTAATTTCTCCGCATTGCAAGGTGCAATTCTGAAATTTTTTGCTTTTTCCTGCTCCTCTTAGCATGATAAAGAAGATTCAAAGAGAGTGAGATGCCAGCTCCTTTCATTCAGTCAGTAGCTTCAATCATTTCTGGACGTTTTTCAATGGCAAAAATCAATGAATATTGTAAATGCACAAACAGTAATTTCTCCGCATTGCAAGGTGCAATTCTGAAATTTTTTGCTTTTTCCTGCTCCTCTTAGCATGATAAACAAGATTCAAAGAGAGTGAGATGCCAGCTCCTTTCATTCAGTCAGTAGCTTGAATCATTTCTGGATGTTTTTCAATGGCAAAAATCAATGAATATTGTAAATGCACAAACAGTAATTTCTCCGCATTGCAAGGTGCAATTCTGAAATTTTTTGCTTTTTCCTGCTCCTCTTAGCATGATAAAGAAGATTCAAAGAGAGTGAGATGCCAGCTCCTTTCATTCAGTCAGTAGCTTCAATCATTTCTGGACGTTTTTCAATGGCAAAAATCAATGAATATTGTAAATGCACAAACAGTAATTTCTCCGCATTGCAAGGTGCAATTCTGAAATTTTTTGCTTTTTCCTGCTCCTCTTAGCATGATAAAGAAGATTCAAAGAGAGTGAGATGCCAGCTCCTTTCATTCAGTCAGTAGCTTCAAACATTTCTGGTATATGAATAACATGATGTTTTTCAATGGCAAAAATCAATGAATATTGTAAATGCACAAACCGTAATTTCTCCGCATTGCAAGGTGCAATTCTGAAATTTTTTGCTTTTTCCTGCTCCTCTAAGCATGATAAAGAAGATTCAAAGAGAGTGAGATGCCAGCTCCTTTCATTCAGTCAGTAGCTTCAATCATTTCTGGACGTTTTTCAATGGCAAAAATCAATGAATATTGTAAATGCACAAACAGTAATTTCTCGGCATTGCAAGGTGCAATTCTGAAATTTTTTGCTTTTTCCTGCTCCTCTTAGCATGATAAAGAAGATTCAAAGAGAGTGAGATGCCAGCTCCTTTCATTCAGTCAGTAGCTTCAAACATTTCTGGTATATGAATAACATGATGTTTTTCAATGGCAAAAATCAATGACTATTGTAAATGCACAAACAGTAATTTCTCCGCATTGCAAGGTGCAATTCTGAAATTTTTTGCTTTTTTCTGCTCCTCTTAGCATGATAAAGAAGATTCAAAGAGAGTGAGATGCCAGCTCCTTTCATTCAGTCAGTAGCTTCAAACATTTCTGGTATATGAATAACATGATGTTTTTCAATGGCAAAAATCAATGAATATTGTAAATGCACAAACAGTAATTTCTCCGCATTGCAAGGTGCAATTCTGAAATTTTTTGCTTTTTCCTGCTCCTCTTAGCATGATAAAGAAGATTCAAAGAGAGTGAGATGCCAGCTCCTTTCATTCAGTCAGTAGCTTCAATCATTTCTGGACGTTTTTCAATGGCAAAAATCAATGAATATTGTAAATGCACAAACAGTAATTTCTCCGCATTGCAAGGTGCAATTCTGAAATTTTTTGCTTTTTCCTGCTCCTCTTAGCATGATAAACAAGATTCAAAGAGAGTGAGATGCCAGCTCCTTTCATTCAGTCAGTAGCTTCAATCATTTCTGGATGTTTTTCAATGGCAAAAATCAATGAATATTGTAAATGCACAAACAGTAATTTCTCCGCATTGCAAGGTGCAATTCTGAAATTTTTTGCTTTTTCCTGCTCCTCTTAGCATGATAAATAAGATTCAAACAGAGTGAGATGCCAGCTCCTTTCATTCAGTCAGTAGCTTCAATCATTTCTGGACGTTTTTCAATGGCAAAAATCAATGAATATTGTAAATGCACAAACAGTAATTTCTCCGCATTGCAAGGTGCAATTCTGAAATTTTTTGCTTTTTCCTGCTCCTCTTAGCATGATAAAGAAGATTCAAAGAGAGTGAGATGCCAGCTCCTTTCATTCAGTCAGTAGCTTCAATCATTTCTGGACGTTTTTCAATGGCAAAAATCAATGAATATTGTAAATGCACAAACAGTAATTTCTCCGCATTGCAAGGTGCAATTCTGAAATTTTTTGCTTTTTCCTGCTCCTCTTAGCATGATAAAGAAGATTCAAAGAGAGTGAGATGCCAGCTCCTTTCATTCAGTCAGTAGCTTCAAACATTTCTGGTATATGAATAACGATGTTTTTTAATGGCAAAAATCAATGAATATTGTAAATGCACAAACAGTAATTTCTCCGCATTGCAAGGTGCAATTCTGAAATTTTTTGCTTTTTCCTGCTCCTCTAAGCATGATAAAGAAGATTCAAAGAGAGTGAGATGCCAGCTCCTTTCATTCAGTCAGTAGCTTCAATCATTTCTGGACGTTTTTCAATGGCAAAAATCAATGAATATTGTAAATGCACAAACAGTAATTTCTCCGCATTGCAAGGTGCAATTCTGAAATTTTTTGCTTTTTCCTGCTCCTCTTAGCATGATAAAGAAGATTCAAAGAGAGTGAGATGCCAGCTCCTTTCATTCAGTCAGTAGCTTCAAACATTTCTGGTATATGAATAACATGATGTTTTTCAATGGCAAAAATCAATGAATATTGTAAATGCACAAACAGTAATTTCTCCGCATTGCAAGGTGCAATTTTGAAATTTTTTGCTTTTTCCTGCTCCTCTTAGCATGATAAACAAGATTCAAAGAGAGTGAGATGCCAGCTCCTTTCATTCAGTCAGTAGCTTCAATCATTTCTGGATGTTTTTCAATGGCAAAAATCAATGAATATTGTAAATGCACAAACAGTAATTTCTCCGTATTGCAAGGTGCAATTCTGAAATTTTTTGCTTTTTTCTGCTCCTCTTAGCATGATAAAGAAGATTCAAAGAGAGTGAGATGCCAGCTCCTTTCATTCAGTCAGTAGCTTCAAACATTTCTGGTATATGAATAACGATGTTTTCCAATGGCAAAAATCAATGAATATTGTAAATGCGCAAACAGTAATTTCTCCGCATTGCAAGGTGCAATTCTGAAATTTTTTGCTTTTTCCTGCTCCTCTTAGCATGATAAAGAAGATTCAAAGAGAGTGAGATGCCAGCTCCTTTCATTCAGTCAGTAGCTTCAATCATTTCTGGACGTTTTTCAATGGCAAAAATCAATGAATATTGTAAATGCACAAACAGTAATTTCTCCGCATTGCAAGGTGCAATTCTGAAATTTTTTGCTTTTTCCTGCTCCTCTTAGCATGATAAACAAGATTCAAAGAGAGTGAGATGCCAGCTCCTTTCATTCAGTCAGTAGCTTGAATCATTTCTGGATGTTTTTCAATGGCAAAAATCAATGAATATTGTAAATGCACAAACAGTAATTTCTCCGCATTGCAAGGTGCAATTCTGAAATTTTTTGCTTTTTCCTGCTCCTCTTAGCATGATAAAGAAGATTCAAAGAGAGTGAGATGCCAGCTCCTTTCATTCAGTCAGTAGCTTCAATCATTTCTGGACGTTTTTCAATGGCAAAAATCAATGAATATTGTAAATGCACAAACAGTAATTTCTCCGCATTGCAAGGTGCAATTCTGAAATTTTTTGCTTTTTCCTGCTCCTCTTAGCATGATAAAGAAGATTCAAAGAGAGTGAGATGCCAGCTCCTTTCATTCAGTCAGTAGCTTCAAACATTTCTGGTATATGAATAACATGATGTTTTTCAATGGCAAAAATCAATGAATATTGTAAATGCACAAACCGTAATTTCTCCGCATTGCAAGGTGCAATTCTGAAATTTTTTGCTTTTTCCTGCTCCTCTAAGCATGATAAAGAAGATTCAAAGAGAGTGAGATGCCAGCTCCTTTCATTCAGTCAGTAGCTTCAATCATTTCTGGACGTTTTTCAATGGCAAAAATCAATGAATATTGTAAATGCACAAACAGTAATTTCTCGGCATTGCAAGGTGCAATTCTGAAATTTTTTGCTTTTTCCTGCTCCTCTTAGCATGATAAAGAAGATTCAAAGAGAGTGAGATGCCAGCTCCTTTCATTCAGTCAGTAGCTTCAAACATTTCTGGTATATGAATAACATGATGTTTTTCAATGGCAAAAATCAATGACTATTGTAAATGCACAAACAGTAATTTCTCCGCATTGCAAGGTGCAATTCTGAAATTTTTTGCTTTTTTCTGCTCCTCTTAGCATGATAAAGAAGATTCAAAGAGAGTGAGATGCCAGCTCCTTTCATTCAGTCAGTAGCTTCAAACATTTCTGGTATATGAATAACATGATGTTTTTCAATGGCAAAAATCAATGAATATTGTAAATGCACAAACAGTAATTTCTCCGCATTGCAAGGTGCAATTCTGAAATTTTTTGCTTTTTCCTGCTCCTCTTAGCATGATAAAGAAGATTCAAAGAGAGTGAGATGCCAGCTCCTTTCATTCAGTCAGTAGCTTCAATCATTTCTGGACGTTTTTCAATGGCAAAAATCAATGAATATTGTAAATGCACAAACAGTAATTTCTCCGCATTGCAAGGTGCAATTCTGAAATTTTTTGCTTTTTCCTGCTCCTCTTAGCATGATAAACAAGATTCAAAGAGAGTGAGATGCCAGCTCCTTTCATTCAGTCAGTAGCTTCAATCATTTCTGGATGTTTTTCAATGGCAAAAATCAATGAATATTGTAAATGCACAAACAGTAATTTCTCCGCATTGCAAGGTGCAATTCTGAAATTTTTTGCTTTTTCCTGCTCCTCTTAGCATGATAAATAAGATTCAAACAGAGTGAGATGCCAGCTCCTTTCATTCAGTCAGTAGATTCAATCATTTCTGGACGTTTTTCAATGGCAAAAATCAATGAATATTGTAAATGCACAAACAGTAATTTCTCCGCATTGCAAGGTGCAATTCTGAAATTTTTTGCTTTTTCCTGCTCCTCTTAGCATGATAAAGAAGATTCAAAGAGAGTGAGATGCCAGCTCCTTTCATTCAGTCAGTAGCTTCAATCATTTCTGGACGTTTTTCAATGGCAAAAATCAATGAATATTGTAAATGCACAAACAGTAATTTCTCCGCATTGCAAGGTGCAATTCTGAAATTTTTTGCTTTTTCCTGCTCCTCTTAGCATGATAAAGAAGATTCAAAGAGAGTGAGATGCCAGCTCCTTTCATTCAGTCAGTAGCTTCAAACATTTCTGGTATATGAATAACATGATGTTTTTTAATGGCAAAAATCAATGAATATTGTAAATGCACAAACAGTAATTTCTGCGCATTGCAAGGTGCAATTCTGAAATTTTTTGCTTTTTCCTGCTCCTCTAAGCATGATAAAGAAGATTCAAAGAGAGTGAGATGCCAGCTCCTTTCATTCAGTCAGTAGCTTCAATCATTTCTGGACGTTTTTCAATGGCAAAAATCAATGAATATTTTAAATGCACAAACAGTAATTTCTCGGCATTGCAAGGTGCAATTCTGAAATTTTTTGCTTTTTCCTGCTCCTCTTAGCATGATAAACAAGATTCAAAGTGAAAGAGATGCCAGCTCCTTTCATTCAGTCAGTAGCTTCAATCATTTCTGGACGTTTTTCAATGGCAAAAATCAATGAATATTGTAAATGCACAAACAGTAATTTCTCCGCATTGCAAGGTGCAATTCTGAAATTTTTTGCTTTTTCCTGCTCCTCTTAGCATGATAAAGAAGATTCAAAGAGAGTGAGATGCCAGCTCCTTTCATTCAGTCAGTAGCTTCAAACATTTCTGGTATATGAATAACATGATGTTTTTCAATGGCAAAAATCAATGAATATTGTAAATGCACAAACAGTAATTTCTCCGCATTGCAAGGTGCAATTCTGAAATTTTTTGCTTTTTCCTGCTCCTCTTAGCATGATAAAGAAGATTCAGAGTGAGATGCCAGCTCCTTTCATTCAGTCAGTAGCTTCAATCATTTCTGGACGTTTTTCAATGGCAAAAATCAATGAATATTGTAAATGCACAAACAGTAATTTCTCCGCATTGCAAGGTGCAATTCTGAAATCTTTTGCTTTTTCCTGCTCCTCTTAGCATGATAAAGAAGATTCAAAGAGAGTGAGATGCCAGCTCCTTTCATTCAGTCAGTAGCTTCAAACATTTCTGGTATATGAATAACATGATGTTTTTCAATGGCAAAAATCAATGAATATTGTAAATGCACAAACAGTAATTTCTCCGCATTGCAAGGTTCAATTCTGAAATTTTTTGCTTTTTCCTGCTCCTCTTAGCATGATAAAGAAGATTCAAAGAGAGTGAGATGCCAGCTCCTTTCATTCAGTCAGTAGCTTCAATCATTTCTGGACGTTTTTCAATGGCAAAAATCAATGAATATTGTAAATGCACAGAGTATTTTCTCCGCATTGCAAGGTGCAATTCTGAAATTTTTTGCTTTTTCCTGCTCCTCTTAGCATGATAAAGAAGATTCAAAGAGTGAGATGCCAGCTCCTTTCATTGTCAGTAGCTTCAAACATTTCTGGTATATGAATAACATGATGTTTTTCAATGGCAAAAATCAATGAATATTGTAAATGCACAAACAGTAATTTCTCCGCATTGCAAGGTGCAATTCTGAAATTTTTTGCTTTTTCCTGCTCCTCTTAGCATGATAAAGAAGATTCAAAGAGAGTGAGATGCCAGCTCCTTTCATTCAGTCAGTAGCTTCAATCATTTCTGGACGTTTTTCAATGGCAAAATCATTGAATATTGTAAATGCACAAACAGTAATTTCTCCGCATTGCAAGGTGCAATTCTGAAATTTTTTGCCTTTTCCTGCTCCTCTTAGCATGATAAAGAAGATTCAAAGAGAGTGAGATGCCAGCTCCTTTCATTCAGTCAGTAGCTTCAATCATTTCTGGATGTTTTTCAATGGCAAAAATCAATGAATATTGTAAATGCACAAACAGTAATTTCTCCGCATTGCAAGGTGCAATTCTGAAATTTTTTGCTTTTTTCTGCTCCTTTTAGCATGATAAAGAAGATTCAAAGAGAATGAGATGCCAGCTCCTTTCATTCAGTCAGTAGCTTCAAACATTTCTGGTATATGAATAACATGATGTTTTTCAATGGCAAAAATCAATGAATATTGTAAATGCACAAACAGTAATTTCTCCGCATTGCAAGGTGCAATTCTGAAATTTTTTGCTTTTTCCTGCTCCTCTTAGCATGATAAACAAGATTCAAAGAGAGTGAGATGCCAGCTCCTTTCATTCAGTCAGTAGCTTCAATCATTTCTGGACGTTTTTCAATGGCAAAAATCAATGAATATTGTAAATGCACAAACAGTAATTTCTCCGCATTGCAAGGTGCAATTCTGAAATTTTTTGCTTTTTCCTGCTCCTCTTAGCATGATAAACAAGATTCAAAGAGAGTGAGATGCCAGCTCCTTTCATTCAGTCAGTAGCTTCAATCATTTCTGGACGTTTTTCAATGGCAAAAATCAATGAATATTGTAAATGCACAAACAGTAATTTCTCCGCATTGCAAGGTGCAATTCTGAAATTTTTTGCTTTTTCCTGCTCCTCTTAGCATGATAAAGAAGATTCAAAGAGAGTGAGATGCCAGCTCCTTTCATTCAGTCAGTAGCTTCATTCATTTCTGGACGTTTTTCGATGGCAAAAATCAATGAATATTGTAAATGCACAAACAGTAATTTCTCCGCATTGCAAGGTGCAATTCTGAAATTTTTTGCTTTTTCCTGCTCCTCTTAGCATGATAAAGAAGATTCAAAGAGAGTGAGATGCCAAGCTCCTTTCATTCAGTCAGTAGCTTCAAACATTTCTGGTATATGAATAACATGATGTTTTTCAATGGCAAAAATCAATGAATATTGTAAATGCACAAACAGTAATTTCTCGGCATTGCAAGGTGCAATTCTGAAATTTTTTGCTTTTTCCTGCTCCTCTTAGCATGATAAACAAGATTCAAAGTGAATGAGATGCCAGCTCCTTTCATTCAGTCAGTAGCTTCAATCATTTCTGGACGTTTTTCAATGGCAAAAATCAATGAATATTGTAAATGCACAAACAGTAATTTCTCCGCATTGCAAGGTGCAATTCTGAAATTTTTTGCTTTTTCCTGCTCCTCTTAGCATGATAAAGAAGATTCAAAGAGAGTGAGATGCCAGCTCCTTTCATTCAGTCAGTAGCTTCAAACATTTCTGGTATATGAATAACGATGTTTTTCAATGGCAAAAATCAATGAATATTGTAAATGCACAAACAGTAATTTCTCCGCATTGCAAGGTGCAATTCTGAAATTTTTTGCTTTTTCCTGCTCCTCTTACCATGATAAACAAGATTCAAAGAGAGTGAGATGCCAGCTCCTTTCATTCAGTCAGTAGCTTCAATCATTTCTGGACGTTTTTCAATGGCAAAAATCAATGAATATTGTAAATGCACAAACAGTAATTTCTCCGCATTGCAAGGTGCAATTCTGAATTTTTTTGCTTTTTCCTGCTCCTCTTAGCATGATAAAGAAGATTCAAAGAGAGTGAGATGCCAGCTCCTTTCATTCAGTCAGTAGCTTCAAACATTTCTGGTATATGAATAACATGATGTTTTTCAATGGCAAAAATCAATGAATATTGTAAATGCACAAACAGTAATTTCTCCGCATTGCAAGGTGCAATTTTGAAATTTTTTGCTTTTTCCTGCTCCTCTTAGCATGATAAAGAAGATTCAAAGAGAGTGAGATGCCAGCTCCTTTCATTCAGTCAGTAGCTTCAATCATTTCTGGACGTTTTTCAATGGCAAAAATCAATGAATATTGTAAATGCACAAACAGTAATTTCTCCGCATTGCAAGGTGCAATTCTGAAATTTTTTGCTTTTTCCTGCTCCTCTTAGCATGATAAACAAGATTCAAAGAGAGTGAGATGCCAGCTCCTTTCATTCAGTCAGTAGCTTCAATCATTTCTGGATGTTTTTCAATGGCAAAAATCAATGAATATTGTAAATGCACAAACAGTAATTTCTCCGCATTGCAAGGTGCAATTCTGAAATTTTTTGCTTTTTCCTGCTCCTCTTAGCATGATAAAGAAGATTCAAAGAGAGTGAGATGCCAGCTCCTTTCATTCAGTCAGTAGCTTCAATCATTTCTGGATGTTTTTCAATGGCAAAAATCAATGAATATTGTAAATGCACAAACAGTAATTTCTCCGCATTGCAAGGTGAAATTCTGAAATTTTTTGCTTTTTCCTGCTCCTCTTAGCATGATAAAGAAGATTCAAAGAGTGAGATGCCAGCTCCTTTCATTGTCAGTAGCTTCAAACATTTCTGGTATATGAATAACATGATGTTTTTCAATGGCAAAAATCAATGAATATTGTAAATGCACAAACAGTAATTTCTCCGCATTGCAAGGTGCAATTCTGAAATTTTTTGCTTTTTTATGCTCCTCTTAGCAAGATAAACAAGATTCAAAGAGAGTGAGATGCCAGCTCCTTTCATTCAGTCAGTAGCTTCAATCATTTCTGGACGTTTTTCAATGGCAAAAATCAATGAATATTGTAAATGCACAAACAGTAATTTCTCCGCATTGCAAGGTGCAATTCTGAAATTTTTTGCTTTTTCCTGCTCCTCTTAGCATGATAAAGAAGATTCAAAGAGAGTGAGATGCCAGCTCCTTTCATTCAGTCAGTAGCTTCAATCATTTCTGGACGTTTTTCAATGGCAAAAATCAATGAATATTGTAAATGCACAAACAGTAATTTCTCCGCATTGCAAGGTGCAATTCTGAAATTTTTTGCTTTTTCCTGCTCCTCTTAGCATGATAAAGAAGATTCAAAGAGAGTGAGATGCCAGCTCCTTTCATTCAGTCAGTAGCTTCAAACATTTCTGGTATATGAATAACATGATGTTTTTCAATGGCAAAAATCAATGAATATTGTAAATGCACAAACAGTAATTTCTCCGCATTGCAAGGTGCAATTCTGAAATTTTTTGCTTTTTCCTGCTCCTCTTAGCATGATAAAGAAGATTCAAAGAGAGTGAGATGCCAGCTTCTTTCATTCAGTCAGTAGCTTCAATCATTTCTGGACGTTTTTCAATGGCAAAAATCAATGAATATTGTAAATGCACAAACAGTAATTTCTCCGCATTGCAAGGTGCAATTCTGAAATTTTTTGCTTTTTCCTGCTCCTCTTAGCAAGATAAACAAGATTCAAAGAGAGTGAGATGCCAGCTCCTTTCATTCAGTCAGTAGCTTCAATCATTTCTGGACGTTTTTCAATGGCAAAAATCAATGAATATTGTAAATGCACAAACAGTAATTTCTCCGCATTGCAAGGTGCAATTCTGAAATTTTTTGCTTTTTCCTGCTCCTCTTAGCATGATAAAGAAGATTCAAAGAGAGTGAGATGCCAGCTCCTTTCATTCAGTCAGTAGCTTCAATCATTTCTGGACATTTTTCAATGGCAAAAATCAATGAATATTGTAAATGCACAAACAGTAATTTCTCCGCATTGCAAGGTGCAATTCTGAAATTTTTTGCTTTTTCCTGCTCCTCTTAGCATGATAAAGAAGATTCAAAGAGAGTGAGATGCCAGCTCCTTTCATTCAGTCAGTAGCTTCAATCATTTCTGGACGTTTTTCAATGGCAAAAATCAATGAATATTGTAAATGCACAAACAGTAATTTCTCCGCATTGCAAGGTGAAATTCTGAAATTTTTTGCTTTTTCCTGCTCCTCTTAGCATGATAAAGAAGATTCAAAGAGTGAGATGCCAGCTCCTTTCATTGTCAGTAGCTTCAAACATTTCTGGTATATGAATAACATGATGTTTTTCAATGGCAAAAATCAATGAATATTGTAAATGCACAAACAGTAATTTCTCCGCATTGCAAGGTGCAATTCTGAAATTTTTTGCTTTTTTATGCTCCTCTTAGCAAGATAAACAAGATTCAAAGAGAGTGAGATGCCAGCTCCTCTCATTCAGTCAGTAGCTTCAATCATTTCTGGACGTTTTTCAATGGCAAAAATCAATGAATATTGTAAATGCACAAACAGTAATTTCTCCGCATTGCAAGGTGCAATTCTGAAATTTTTTGCTTTTTCCTGCTCCTCTTAGCATGATAAAGAAGATTCAAAGAGAGTGAGATGCCAGCTCCTTTCATTCAGTCAGTAGCTTCAATCATTTCTGGACGTTTTTCAATGGCAAAAATCAATGAATATTGTAAATGCACAAACAGTAATTTCTCCGCATTGCAAGGTGCAATTCTGAAATTTTTTGCTTTTTCCTGCTCCTCTTAGCATGATAAAGAAGATTCAAAGAGAGAGATGCCAGCTCCTTTCATTCAGTCAGTAGCTTCAAACATTTCTGGTATATGAATAACATGATGTTTTTCAATGGCAAAAATCAATGAATATTGTAAATGCACAAACAGTAATTTCTCCGCATTGCAAGGTGCAATTCTGAAATTTTTTGCTTTTTCCTGCTCCTCTTAGCATTATAAAGAAGATTCAAAGAGAGTGAGATGCCAGCTTCTTTCATTCAGTCAGTAGCTTCAATCATTTCTGGACGTTTTTCAATGGCAAAAATCAATGAATATTGTAAATGCACAAACAGTAATTTCTCCGCATTGCAAGGTGCAATTCTGAAATTTTTTGCTTTTTCCTGCTCCTCTTAGCAAGATAAACAAGATTCAAAGAGAGTGAGATGCCAGCTCCTTTCATTCAGTCAGTAGCTTCAATCATTTCTGGACTTTTTTCAATGGCAAAAATCAATGAATATTGTAAATGCACAAACAGTAATTTCTCCGCATTGCAAGGTGCAATTCTGAAATTTTTTGCTTTTTCCTGCTCCTCTTAGCATGATAAAGAAGATTCAAAGAGAGTGAGATGCCAGCTCCTTTCATTCAGTCAGTAGCTTCAATCATTTCTGGACGTTTTTCAATGGCAAAAATCAATGAATATTGTAAATGCACAAACAGTAATTTCTCCGCATTGCAAGGTGCAATTCTGAAATTTTTTGCTTTTTCCTGCTCCTCTTAGCATGATAAAGAAGATTCAAAGAGAGTGAGATGCCAGCTCCTTTCATTCAGTCAGTAGCTTCAATCATTTCTGGACGTTTTTCAATGGCAAAAATCAATGAATATTGTAAATGCACAAACAGTAATTTCTCCGCATTGCAAGGTGCAATTCTGAAATTTTTTGCTTTTTCCTGCTCCTCTTAGCATGATAAAGAAGATTCAAAGAGAGTGAGATGCCAGCTCCTTTCATTCAGTCAGTAGCTTCAAACATTTCTGGTATATGAATAACATGATGTTTTTCAATGGCAAAAATCAATGAATATTGTAAATGCACAAACAGTAATTTCTCCGCATTGCAAGGTGCAATTTTGAAATTTTTTGCTTTTTCCTGCTCCTCTTAGCATGATAAACAAGATTCAAAGAGAGTGAGATGCCAGCTCCTTTCATTCAGTCAGTAGCTTCAATCATTTCTGGATGTTTTTCAATGGCAAAAATCAATGAATATTGTAAATGCACAAACAGTAATTTCTCCGTATTGCAAGGTGCAATTCTGAAATTTTTTGCTTTTTTCTGCTCCTCTTAGCATGATAAAGAAGATTCAAAGAGAGTGAGATGCCAGCTCCTTTCATTCAGTCAGTAGCTTCAAACATTTCTGGTATATGAATAACATGATGTTTTTCAATGGCAAAAATCAATGAATATTGTAAATGCGCAAACAGTAATTTCTCCGCATTGCAAGGTGCAATTCTGAAATTTTTTGCTTTTTCCTGCTCCTCTTAGCATGATAAAGAAGATTCAAAGAGAGTGAGATGCCAGCTCCTTTCATTCAGTCAGTAGCTTCAATCATTTCTGGACGTTTTTCAATGGCAAAAATCAATGAATATTTTAAATGCACAAACAGTAATTTCTCCGCATTGCAAGGTGCAATTCTGAAATTTTTTGCTTTTTCCTGCTCCTCTTAGCATGATAAACAAGATTCAAAGAGAGTGAGATGCCAGCTCCTTTCATTCAGTCAGTAGCTTCAATCATTTCTGGATGTTTTTCAATGGCAAAAATCAATGAATATTGTAAATGCACAAACAGTAATTTCTCCGCATTGCAAGGTGCAATTCTGAAATTTTTTGCTTTTTCCTGCTCCTCTTAGCATGATAAAGAAGATTCAAAGAGAGTGAGATGCCAGCTCCTTTCATTCAGTCAGTAGCTTCAATCATTTCTGGACGTTTTTCAATGGCAAAAATCAATGAATATTGTAAATGCACAAACAGTAATTTCTCCGCATTGCAAGGTGCAATTCTGAAATTTTTTGCTTTTTCCTGCTCCTCTTAGCATGATAAAGAAGATTCAAAGAGAGTGAGATGCCAGCTCCTTTCATTCAGTCAGTAGCTTCAATCATTTCTGGACGTTTTTCAATGGCAAAAATCAATGAATATTGTAAATGCACAAACAGTAATTTCTCCGCATTGCAAGGTGCAATTCTGAAATTTTTTGCTTTTTCCTGCTCCTCTTAGCATGATAAAGAAGATTCAAAGAGAGTGAGATGCCAGCTCCTTTCATTCAGTCAGTAGCTTCAAACATTTCTGGTATATGAATCACATGATGTTTTTCAATGGCAAAAATCAATGAATATTGTAAATGCACAAACAGTAATTTCTCCGCATTGCAAGGTGCAATTCTGAAATTTTTTGCTTTTTCCTGCTCCTCTAAGCATGATAAAGAAGATTCAAAGAGAGTGAGATGCCAGCTCCTTTCATTCAGTCAGTAGCTTCAATCATTTCTGGACGTTTTTCAATGGCAAAAATCAATGAATATTGTAAATGCACAAACAGTAATTTCTCGGCATTGCAAGGTGCAATTCTGAAATTTTTTGCTTTTTCCTGCTCCTCTTAGCATGATAAACAAGATTCAAAGTGAATGAGATGCCAGCTCCTTTCATTCAGTCAGTAGCTTCAATCATTTCTGGACGTTTTTCAATGGCAAAAATCAATGAATATTGTAAATGCACAAACAGTAATTTCTCCGCATTGCAAGGTGCAATTCTGAAATTTTTTGCTTTTTCCTGCTCCTCTTAGCATGATAAAGAAGATTCAAAGAGAGTGAGATGCCAGCTCCTTTCATTCAGTCAGTAGCTTCAAACATTTCTGGTATATGAATAACATGATGTTTTTCAATGGCAAAAATCAATGAATATTGTAAATGCACAAACAGTAATTTCTCCGCATTGCAAGGTGCAATTCTGAAATGTTTTGCTTTTTCCTGCTCCTCTTAGCATGATAAAGAAGATTCAAAGAGAGTGAGATGCCAGCTCCTTTCATTCAGTCAGTAGCTTCAATCATTTCTGGACGTTTTTCAATGGCAAAAATCAATGAATATTGTAAATGCACAAACAGTAATTTCTCCGCATTGCAAGGTGCAATTCTGAATTTTTTTGCTTTTTCCTGCTCCTCTTAGCATGATAAAGAAGATTCAAAGAGAGTGAGATGCCAGCTCCTTTCATTCAGTCAGTAGCTTCAAACATTTCTGGTATATGAATAACATGATGTTTTTCAATGGCAAAAATCAATGACTATTGTAAATGCACAAACAGTAATTTCTCCGCATTGCAAGGTGCAATTCTGAAATTTTTTGCTTTTTTCTGCTCCTCTTAGCATGATAAAGAAGATTCAAAGAGAGTGAGATGCCAGCTCCTTTCATTCTGTCAGTAGCTTCAAACATTTCTGGTATATGAATAACATGATGTTTTTCAATGGCAAAAATCAATGAATATTGTAAATGCACAAACAGTAATTTCTCCGCATTGCAAGGTGCAATTCTGAAATTTTTTGCTTTTTCCTGCTCCTCTTAGCATGATAAAGAAGATTCAAAGAGAGTGAGATGCCAGCTCCTTTCATTCAGTCAGTAGCTTCAATCATTTCTGGACGTTTTTCAATGGCAAAAATCAATGAATATTGTAAATGCACAAACAGTAATTTCTCCGCATTGCAAGGTGCAATTCTGAAATTTTTTGCTTTTTCCTGCTCCTCTTAGCATGATAAAGAAGATTCAAAGAGAGTGAGATGCCAGCTCCTTTCATTCAGTCAGTAGCTTCAAACATTTCTGGTATATGAATAACATGATGTTTTTCAATGGCAAAAATCAATGAATATTGTAAATGCACAAACAGTAATTTCTCCGCATTGCAAGGTGCAATTTTGAAATTTTTTGCTTTTTCCTGCTCCTCTTAGCATGATAAACAAGATTCAAAGAGAGTGAGATGCCAGCTCCTTTCATTCAGTCAGTAGCTTCAATCATTTCTGGATGTTTTTCAATGGCAAAAATCAATGAATATTGTAAATGCACAAACAGTAATTTCTCCGTATTGCAAGGTGCAATTCTGAAATTTTTTGCTTTTTTCTGCTCCTCTTAGCATGATAAAGAAGATTCAAAGAGAGTGAGATGCCAGCTCCTTTCATTCAGTCAGTAGCTTCAAACATTTCTGGTATATGAATAACATGATGTTTTTCAATGGCAAAAATCAATGAATATTGTAAATGCGCAAACAGTAATTTCTCCGCATTGCAAGGTGCAATTCTGAAATTTTTTGCTTTTTCCTGCTCCTCTTAGCATGATAAAGAAGATTCAAAGAGAGTGAGATGCCAGCTCCTTTCATTCAGTCAGTAGCTTCAATCATTTCTGGACGTTTTTCAATGGCAAAAATCAATGAATATTTTAAATGCACAAACAGTAATTTCTCCGCATTGCAAGGTGCAATTCTGAAATTTTTTGCTTTTTCCTGCTCCTCTTAGCATGATAAACAAGATTCAAAGAGAGTGAGATGCCAGCTCCTTTCATTCAGTCAGTAGCTTCAATCATTTCTGGATGTTTTTCAATGGCAAAAATCAATGAATATTGTAAATGCACAAACAGTAATTTCTCCGCATTGCAAGGTGCAATTCTGAAATTTTTTGCTTTTTCCTGCTCCTCTTAGCATGATAAAGAAGATTCAAAGAGAGTGAGATGCCAGCTCCTTTCATTCAGTCAGTAGCTTCAATCATTTCTGGACGTTTTTCAATGGCAAAAATCAATGAATATTGTAAATGCACAAACAGTAATTTCTCCGCATTGCAAGGTGCAATTCTGAAATTTTTTGCTTTTTCCTGCTCCTCTTAGCATGATAAAGAAGATTCAAAGAGAGTGAGATGCCAGCTCCTTTCATTCAGTCAGTAGCTTCAATCATTTCTGGACGTTTTTCAATGGCAAAAATCAATGAATATTGTAAATGCACAAACAGTAATTTCTCCGCATTGCAAGGTGCAATTCTGAAATTTTTTGCTTTTTCCTGCTCCTCTTAGCATGATAAAGAAGATTCAAAGAGAGTGAGATGCCAGCTTCTTTCATTCAGTCAGTAGCTTCAAACATTTCTGGTATATGAATAACATGATGTTTTTCAATGGCAAAAATCAATGAATATTGTAAATGCACAAACAGTAATTTCTCCGCATTGCAAGGTGCAATTCTGAAATTTTTTGCTTTTTCCTGCTCCTCTAAGCATGATAAAGAAGATTCAAAGAGAGTGAGATGCCAGCTCCTTTCATTCAGTCAGTAGCTTCAATCATTTCTGGACGTTTTTCAATGGCAAAAATCAATGAATATTGTAAATGCACAAACAGTAATTTCTCGGCATTGCAAGGTGCAATTCTGAAATTTTTTGCTTTTTCCTGCTCCTCTTAGCATGATAAACAAGATTCAAAGTGAATGAGATGCCAGCTCCTTTCATTCAGTCAGTAGCTTCAATCATTTCTGGACGTTTTTCAATGGCAAAAATCAATGAATATTGTAAATGCACAAACAGTAATTTCTCCGCATTGCAAGGTGCAATTCTGAAATTTTTTGCTTTTTCCTGCTCCTCTTAGCATGATAAAGAAGATTCAAAGAGAGTGAGATGCCAGCTCCTTTCATTCAGTCAGTAGCTTCAAACATTTCTGGTATATGAATAACATGATGTTTTTCAATGGCAAAAATCAATGAATATTGTAAATGCACAAACAGTAATTTCTCCGCATTGCAAGGTGCAATTCTGAAATTTTTTGCTTTTTCCTGCTCCTCTTAGCATGATAAAGAAGATTCAAAGAGAGTGAGATGCCAGCTCCTTTCATTCAGTCAGTAGCTTCAATCATTTCTGGACGTTTTTCAATGGCAAAAATCAATGAATATTGTAAATGCACAAACAGTAATTTCTCCGCATTGCAAGGTGCAATTCTGAATTTTTTTGCTTTTTCCTGCTCCTCTTAGCATGATAAAGAAGATTCAAAGAGAGTGAGATGCCAGCTCCTTTCATTCAGTCAGTAGCTTCAAACATTTCTGGTATATGAATAACATGATGTTTTTCAATGGCAAAAATCAATGACTATTGTAAATGCACAAACAGTAATTTCTCCGCACTGCAAGGTGCAATTCTGAAATTTTTTGCTTTTTTCTGCTCCTCTTAGCATGATAAAGAAGATTCAAAGAGAGTGAGATTCCAGCTCCTTTCATTCTGTCAGTAGCTTCAAACATTTCTGGTATATGAATAACATGATGTTTTTCAATGGCAAAAATCAATGAATATTGTAAATGCACAAACACTAATTTCTCCGCATTGCAAGGTGCAATTCTGAAATTTTTTGCTTTTTCCTGCTCCTCTTAGCATGATAAAGAAGATTCAAAGAGAGTGAGATGCCAGCTCCTTTCATTCAGTCAGTAGCTTCAATCATTTCTGGACGTTTTTCAATGGCAAAAATCAATGAATATTGTAAATGCACAAACAGTAATTTCTCCGCATTGCAAGGTGCAATTCTGAAATTTTTTGCTTTTTCCTGCTCCTCTTAGCATGATAAAGAAGATTCAAAGAGAGTGAGATGCCAGCTCCTTTCATTCAGTCAGTAGCTTCAAACATTTCTGGTATATGAATAACATGATGTTTTTCAATGGCAAAAATCAATGAATATTGTAAATGCACAAACAGTAATTTCTCCGCATTGCAAGGTGCAATTCTGAAATTTTTTGCTTTTTCCTGCTCCTCTTAGCATGATAAAGAAGATTCAAAGAGAGTGAGATGCCAGCTCCTTTCATTCAGTCAGTAGCTTCAATCATTTCTGGACGTTTTTCAATGGCAAAAATCAATGAATATTGTAAATGCACAAACAGTAATTTCTCCGCATTGCAAGGTGCAATTCTGAATTTTTTTGCTTTTTCCTGCTCCTCTTAGCATGATAAAGAAGATTCAAAGAGAGTGAGATGCCAGCTCCTTTCATTCAGTCAGTAGCTTCAAACATTTCTGGTATATGAATAACATGATGTTTTTCAATGGCAAAAATCAATGACTATTGTAAATGCACAAACAGTAATTTCTCCGCATTGCAAGGTGCAATTCTGAAATTTTTTGCTTTTTTCTGCTCCTCTTAGCATGATAAAGAAGATTCAAAGAGAGTGAGATGCCAGCTCCTTTCATTCAGTCAGTAGCTTCAAACATTTCTGGTATATGAATAACATGTTTTTCAATGGCAAAAATCAATGAATATTGTAAATGCACAAACAGTAATTTCTCCGCATTGCAAGGTGCAATTCTGAAATTTTTTGCTTTTTCCTGCTCCTCTTAGCATGATAAAGAAGGTTCAAAGAGAGTGAGATGCCAGCTCCTTTCATTCAGTCAGTAGCTTCAATCATTTCTGGACGTTTTTCAATGGCAAAAATCAATGAATATTGTAAATGCACAAACAGTAATTTCTCCGCATTGCAAGGTGCAATTCTGAAATTTTTTGCTTTTTCCTGCTCCTCTTAGCATGATAAACAAGATTCAAAGAGAGTGAGATGCCAGCTCCTTTCATTCAGTCAGTAGCTTCAATCATTTCTGGATGTTTTTCAATGGCAAAAATCAATGAATATTGTAAATGCACAAACAGTAATTTCTCCGCATTGCAAGGTGCAATTCTGAAATTTTTTGCTTTTTCCTGCTCCACTTAGCATGATAAATAAGATTCAAAGAGAGTGAGATGCCAGCTCCTTTCATTCAGTCAGTAGCTTCAATCATTTCTGGACGTTTTTCAATGGCAAAAATCAATGAATATTGTAAATGCACAAACAGTAATTTCTCCGCATTGCAAGGTGCAATTCTGAAATTTTTTGCTTTTTCCTGCTCCTCTTAGCATGATAAAGAAGATTCAAAGAGAGTGAGATGCCAGCTCCTTTCATTCAGTCAGTAGCTTCAATCATTTCTGGACGTTTTTCAATGGCAAAAATCAATGAATATTGTAAATGCACAAACAGTAATTTCTCCGCATTGCAAGGTGCAATTCTGAAATTTTTTGCTTTTTCCTGCTCCTCTTAGCATGATAAAGAAGATTCAAAGAGAGTGAGATGCCAGCTCCTTTCATTCAGTCAGTAGCTTCAAACATTTCTGGTATATGAATAACATGATGTTTTTTAATGGCAAAAATCAATGAATATTGTAAATGCACAAACAGTAATTTCTCCGCATTGCAAGGTGCAATTCTGAAATTTTTTGCTTTTTCCTGCTCCTCTAAGCATGATAAAGAAGATTCAAAGAGAGTGAGATGCCAGCTCCTTTCATTCAGTCAGTAGCTTCAATCATTTCTGGACGTTTTTCAATGGCAAAAATCAATGAATATTGTAAATGCACAAACAGTAATTTCTCGGCATTGCAAGGTGCAATTCTGAAATTTTTTGCTTTTTCCTGCTCCTCTAAGCATGATAAAGAAGATTCAAAGAGAGTGAGATGCCAGCTCCTTTCATTCAGTCAGTAGCTTCAATCATTTCTGGACGTTTTTCAATGGCAAAAATCAATGAATATTGTAAATGCACAAACAGTAATTTCTCGGCATTGCAAGGTGCAATTCTGAAATTTTTTGCTTTTTCCTGCTCCTCTTAGCATGATAAACAAGATTCAAAGTGAATGAGATGCCAGCTCCTTTCATTCAGTCAGTAGCTTCAATCATTTCTGGACGTTTTTCAATGGCAAAAATCAATGAATATTGTAAATGCACAAACAGTAATTTCTCCGCATTGCAAGGTGCAATTCTGAAATTTTTTGCTTTTTCCTGCTCCTCTTAGCATGATAAAGAAGATTCAAAGAGAGTGAGATGCCAGCTCCTTTCATTCAGTCAGTAGCTTCAAACATTTCTGGTATATGAATAACATGATGTTTTTCAATGGCAAAAATCAATGAATATTGTAAATGCACAAACAGTAATTTCTCCGCATTGCAAGGTGCAATTCTGAAATTTTTTGCTTTTTCCTGCTCCTCTTAGCATGATAAAGAAGATTCAAAGAGAGTGAGATGCCAGCTCCTTTCATTCAGTCAGTAGCTTCAATCATTTCTGGACGTTTTTCAATGGCAAAAATCAATGAATATTGTAAATGCACAAACAGTAATTTCTCCGCATTGCAAGGTGCAATTCTGAATTTTTTTGCTTTTTCCTGCTCCTCTTAGCATGATAAAGAAGATTCAAAGAGAGTGAGATGCCAGCTCCTTTCATTCAGTCAGTAGCTTCAAACATTTCTGGTATATGAATAACATGATGTTTTTCAATGGCAAAAATCAATGACTATTGTAAATGCACAAACAGTAATTTCTCCGCACTGCAAGGTGCAATTCTGAAATTTTTTGCTTTTTTCTGCTCCTCTTAGCATGATAAAGAAGATTCAAAGAGAGTGAGATTCCAGCTCCTTTCATTCTGTCAGTAGCTTCAAACATTTCTGGTATATGAATAACATGATGTTTTTCAATGGCAAAAATCAATGAATATTGTAAATGCACAAACACTAATTTCTCCGCATTGCAAGGTGCAATTCTGAAATTTTTTGCTTTTTCCTGCTCCTCTTAGCATGATAAAGAAGATTCAAAGAGAGTGAGATGCCAGCTCCTTTCATTCAGTCAGTAGCTTCAATCATTTCTGGACGTTTTTCAATGGCAAAAATCAATGAATATTGTAAATGCACAAACAGTAATTTCTCCGCATTGCAAGGTGCAATTCTGAAATTTTTTGCTTTTTCCTGCTCCTCTTAGCATGATAAAGAAGATTCAAAGAGAGTGAGATGCCAGCTCCTTTCATTCAGTCAGTAGCTTCAAACATTTCTGGTATATGAATAACATGATGTTTTTCAATGGCAAAAATCAATGAATATTGTAAATGCACAAACAGTAATTTCTCCGCATTGCAAGGTGCAATTCTGAAATTTTTTGCTTTTTCCTGCTCCTCTTAGCATGATAAAGAAGATTCAAAGAGAGTGAGATGCCAGCTCCTTTCATTCAGTCAGTAGCTTCAATCATTTCTGGACGTTTTTCAATGGCAAAAATCAATGAATATTGTAAATGCACAAACAGTAATTTCTCCGCATTGCAAGGTGCAATTCTGAATTTTTTTGCTTTTTCCTGCTCCTCTTAGCATGATAAAGAAGATTCAAAGAGAGTGAGATGCCAGCTCCTTTCATTCAGTCAGTAGCTTCAAACATTTCTGGTATATGAATAACATGATGTTTTTCAATGGCAAAAATCAATGACTATTGTAAATGCACAAACAGTAATTTCTCCGCATTGCAAGGTGCAATTCTGAAATTTTTTGCTTTTTTCTGCTCCTCTTAGCATGATAAAGAAGATTCAAAGAGAGTGAGATGCCAGCTCCTTTCATTCAGTCAGTAGCTTCAAACATTTCTGGTATATGAATAACATGTTTTTCAATGGCAAAAATCAATGAATATTGTAAATGCACAAACAGTAATTTCTCCGCATTGCAAGGTGCAATTCTGAAATTTTTTGCTTTTTCCTGCTCCTCTTAGCATGATAAAGAAGGTTCAAAGAGAGTGAGATGCCAGCTCCTTTCATTCAGTCAGTAGCTTCAATCATTTCTGGACGTTTTTCAATGGCAAAAATCAATGAATATTGTAAATGCACAAACAGTAATTTCTCCGCATTGCAAGGTGCAATTCTGAAATTTTTTGCTTTTTCCTGCTCCTCTTAGCATGATAAACAAGATTCAAAGAGAGTGAGATGCCAGCTCCTTTCATTCAGTCAGTAGCTTCAATCATTTCTGGATGTTTTTCAATGGCAAAAATCAATGAATATTGTAAATGCACAAACAGTAATTTCTCCGCATTGCAAGGTGCAATTCTGAAATTTTTTGCTTTTTCCTGCTCCACTTAGCATGATAAATAAGATTCAAAGAGAGTGAGATGCCAGCTCCTTTCATTCAGTCAGTAGCTTCAATCATTTCTGGACGTTTTTCAATGGCAAAAATCAATGAATATTGTAAATGCACAAACAGTAATTTCTCCGCATTGCAAGGTGCAATTCTGAAATTTTTTGCTTTTTCCTGCTCCTCTTAGCATGATAAAGAAGATTCAAAGAGAGTGAGATGCCAGCTCCTTTCATTCAGTCAGTAGCTTCAATCATTTCTGGACGTTTTTCAATGGCAAAAATCAATGAATATTGTAAATGCACAAACAGTAATTTCTCCGCATTGCAAGGTGCAATTCTGAAATTTTTTGCTTTTTCCTGCTCCTCTTAGCATGATAAAGAAGATTCAAAGAGAGTGAGATGCCAGCTCCTTTCATTCAGTCAGTAGCTTCAAACATTTCTGGTATATGAATAACATGATGTTTTTTAATGGCAAAAATCAATGAATATTGTAAATGCACAAACAGTAATTTCTCCGCATTGCAAGGTGCAATTCTGAAATTTTTTGCTTTTTCCTGCTCCTCTAAGCATGATAAAGAAGATTCAAAGAGAGTGAGATGCCAGCTCCTTTCATTCAGTCAGTAGCTTCAATCATTTCTGGACGTTTTTCAATGGCAAAAATCAATGAATATTGTAAATGCACAAACAGTAATTTCTCGGCATTGCAAGGTGCAATTCTGAAATTTTTTGCTTTTTCCTGCTCCTCTTAGCATGATAAACAAGATTCAAAGTGAAAGAGATGCCAGCTCCTTTCATTCAGTCAGTAGCTTCAATCATTTCTGGACGTTTTTCAATGGCAAAAATCAATGAATATTGTAAATGCACAAACAGTAATTTCTCCGCATTGCAAGGTGCAATTCTGAAATTTTTTGCTTTTTCCTGCTCCTCTTAGCATGATAAAGAAGATTCAAAGAGAGTGAGATGCCAGCTCCTTTCATTCAGTCAGTAGCTTCAAACATTTCTGGTATATGAATAACATGATGTTTTTCAATGGCAAAAATCAATGAATATTGTAAATGCACAAACAGTAATTTCTCCGCATTGCAAGGTGCAATTCTGAAATTTTTTCCTTTTTCCTGCTCCTCTTAGCATGATAAAGAAGATTCAAAGAGAGTGAGATGCCAGCTCCTTTCATACAGTCAGTAGCTTCAATCATTTCTGGACGTTTTTCAATGGCAAAAATCAATGAATATTGTAAATGCACAAACAGTAATTTCTCCGCATTGCAAGGTGCAATTCTGAATTTTTTTGCTTTTTCCTGCTCCTCTTAGCATGATAAAGAAGATTCAAAGAGAGTGAGATGCCAGCTCCTTTCATTCAGTCAGTAGCTTCAAACATTTCTGGTATATGAATAACATGATGTTTTTCAATGGCAAAAATCAATGACTATTGTAAATGCACAAACAGTAATTTCTCCGCATTGCAAGGTGCAATTCTGAAATTTTTTGCTTTTTTCTGCTCCTCTTAGCATGATAAAGAAGATTCAAAGAGAGTGAGATGCCAGCTCCTTTCATTCTGTCAGTAGCTTCAAACATTTCTGGTATATGAATAACATGATGTTTTTCAATGGCAAAAATCAATGAATATTGTAAATGCACAAACAGTAATTTCTCCGCATTGCAAGGTGCAATTCTGAAATTTTTTGCTTTTTCCTGCTCCTCTTAGCATGATAAAGAAGATTCAAAGAGAGTGAGATGCCAGCTCCTTTCATTCAGTCAGTAGCTTCAATCATTTCTGGACGTTTTTCAATGGCAAAAATCAATGAATATTGTAAATGCACAAACAGTAATTTCTCCGCATTGCAAGGTGCAATTCTGAAATTTTTTGCTTTTTCCTGCTCCTCTTAGCATGATAAAGAAGATTCAAAGAGAGTGAGATGCCAGCTCCTTTCATTCAGTCAGTAGCTTCAAACATTTCTGGTATATGAATAACATGATGTTTTTCAATGGCAAAAATCAATGAATATTGTAAATGCACAAACAGTAATTTCTCCGCATTGCAAGGTGCAATTTTGAAATTTTTTGCTTTTTCCTGCTCCTCTTAGCATGATAAACAAGATTCAAAGAGAGTGAGATGCCAGCTCCTTTCATTCAGTCAGTAGCTTCAATCATTTCTGGATGTTTTTCAATGGCAAAAATCAATGAATATTGTAAATGCACAAACAGTAATTTCTCCGTATTGCAAGGTGCAATTCTGAAATTTTTTGCTTTTTTCTGCTCCTCTTAGCATGATAAAGAAGATTCAAAGAGAGTGATATGCCAGCTCCTTTCATTCAGTCAGTAGCTTCAAACATTTCTGGTATATGAATAACATGATGTTTTTCAATGGCAAAAATCAATGAATATTGTAAATGCGCAAACAGTAATTTCTCCGCATTGCAAGGTGCAATTCTGAAATTTTTTGCTTTTTCCTGCTCCTCTTAGCATGATAAAGAACATTCAAAGAGAGTGAGATGCCAGCTCCTTTCATTCAGTCAGTAGCTTCAATCATTTCTGGACGTTTTTCAATGGCAAAAATCAATGAATATTGTAAATGCACAAACAGTAATTTCTCCGCATTGCAAGGTGCAATTCTGAAATTTTTTGCTTTTTCCTGCTCCTCTTAGCATGATAAAGAAGATTCAAAGAGAGTGAGATGCCAGCTCCTTTCATTCAGTCAGTAGCTTCAATCATTTCTGGACGTTTTTCAATGGCAAAAATCAATGAATATTGTAAATGCACAAACAGTAATTTCTCCGCATTGCAAGGTGCAATTCTGAAATTTTTTGCTTTTTCCTGCTCCTCTTAGCATGATAAAGAAGATTCAAAGAGAGTGAGATGCCAGCTCCTTTCATTCAGTCAGTAGCTTCAATCATTTCTGGATGTTTTTCAATGGCAAAAATCAATGAATATTGTAAATGCACAAACAGTAATTTCTCCGCATTGCAAGGTGCAATTCTGAAATTTTTTGCTTTTTCCTGCTCCTCTTAGCATGATAAACAAGATTCAAAGAGAGTGAGATGCCAGCTCCTTTCATTCAGTCAGTAGCTTCAATCATTTCTGGATGTTTTTCAATGGCAAAAATCAATGAATATTGTAAATGCACAAACAGTAATTTCTCCGCATTGCAAGGTGCAATTCTGAAATTTTTTGCTTTTTCCTGCTCCTCTTAGCATGATAAAGAAGATTCAAAGAGAGTGAGATGCCAGCTCCTTTCATTCAGTCAGTAGCTTCAATCATTTCTGGACGTTTTTCAATGGCAAAAATCAATGAATATTGTAAATGCACAAACAGTAATTTCTCCGCATTGCAAGGTGCAATTCTGAAATTTTTTGCTTTTTCCTGCTCCTCTTAGCATGATAAAGAAGATTCAAAGAGAGTGAGATGCCAGCTCCTTTCATTCAGTCAGTAGCTTCAATCATTTCTGGACGTTTTTCAATGGCAAAAATCAATGAATATTGTAAATGCACAAACAGTAATTTCTCCGCATTGCAAGGTGCAATTCTGAAATTTTTTGCTTTTTCCTGCTCCTCTTAGCATGATAAAGAAGATTCAAAGAGAGTGAGATGCCAGCTCCTTTCATTCAGTCAGTAGCTTCAATCATTTCTGGACGTTTTTCAATGGCAAAAATCAATGAATATTGTAAATGCACAAACAGTAATTTCTCCGCATTGCAAGGTGCAATTCTGAAATTTTTTGCTTTTTCCTGCTCCTCTTAGCATGATAAAGAAGATTCAAAGAGAGTGAGATGCCAGCTCCTTTCATTCAGTCAGTAGCTTCAATCATTTCTGGACGTTTTTCAATGGCAAAAATCAATGAATATTGTAAATGCACAAACAGTAATTTCTCCGCATTGCAAGGTGCAATTCTGAATTTTTTTGCTTTTTCCTGCTCCTCTTAGCATGATAAAGAAGATTCAAAGAGAGTGAGATGCCAGCTCCTTTCATTCAGTCAGTAGCTTCAAACATTTCTGGTATATGAATAACATGATGTTTTTCAATGGCAAAAATCAATGACAATTGTAAATGCACAAACAGTAATTTCTCCGCATTGCAAGGTGCAATTCTGAAATTTTTTGCTTTTTTCTGCTCCTCTTAGCATGATAAAGAAGATTCAAAGAGAGTGAGATGCCAGCTCCTTTCATTCTGTCAGTAGCTTCAAACATTTCTGGTATATGAATAACATGATGTTTTTCAATGGCAAAAATCAATGAATATTGTAAATGCACAAACACTAATTTCTCCGGATTGCAAGGTGCAATTCTGAAATTTTTTGCTTTTTCCTGCTCCTCTTAGCATGATAAAGAAGATTCAAAGAGAGTGAGATGCCAGCTCCTTTCATTCAGTCAGTAGCTTCAATCATTTCTGGACGTTTTTCAATGGCAAAAATCAATGAATATTGTAAATGCACAAACAGTAATTTCTCCGCATTGCAAGGTGCAATTCTGAAATTTTTTGCTTTTTCCTGCTCCTCTTAGCATGATAAAGAAGATTCAAAGAGAGTGAGATGCCAGCTCCTTTCATTCAGTCAGTAGCTTCAAACATTTCTGGTATATGAATAACATGATGTTTTTCAATGGCAAAAATCAATGAATATTGTAAATGCACAAACAGTAATTTCTCCGCATTGCAAGGTGCAATTCTGAAATTTTTTGCTTTTTCCTGCTCCTCTTAGCATGGTAAAGAAGATTCAAAGAGAGTGAGATGCCAGCTCCTTTCATTCAGTCAGTAGCTTCAATCATTTCTGGACGTTTTTCAATGGCAAAAATCAATGAATATTGTAAATGCACAAACAGTAATTTCTCCGCATTGCAAGGTGCAATTCTGAAATTTTTTGCTTTTTCCTGCTCCTCTTAGCATGATAAACAAGATTCAAAGTGAATGAGATGCCAGCTCCTTTCATTCAGTCAGTAGCTTCAATCATTTCTGGACGTTTTTCAATGGCAAAAATCAATGAATATTGTAAATGCACAAACAGTAATTTCTCCGCATTGCAAGGTGCAATTCTGAAATTTTTTGCTTTTTCCTGCTCCTCTTAGCATGATAAAGAAGATTCAAAGAGAGTGAGATGCCAGCTCCTTTCATTCAGTCAGTAGCTTCAATCATTTCTGGACGTTTTTCAATGGCAAAAATCAATGAATATTTTAAATGCACAAACAGTAATTTCTCCGCATTGCAAGGTGCAATTCTGAAATTTTTTGCTTTTTCCTGCTCCTCTTAGCATGATAAACAAGATTCAAAGAGAGTGAGATGCCAGCTCCTTTCATTCAGTCAGTAGCTTCAATCATTTCTGGATGTTTTTCAAAGGCAAAAATCAATGAATATTGTAAATGCACAAACAGTAATTTCTCCGCATTGCAAGGTGCAATTCTGAAATTTTTTGCTTTTTCCTGCTCCTCTTAGCATGATAAAGAAGATTCAAAGAGAGTGATATGCCAGCTCCTTTCATTCAGTCAGTAGCTTCAATCATTTCTGGATGTTTTTCAATGGCAAAAATCAATGAATATTGTAAATGCACAAACAGTAATTTCTCCGCATTGCAAGGTGCAATTCTGAAATTTTTTGCTTTTTCCTGCTCCTCTTAGCATGATAAACAAGATTCAAAGAGAGTGAGATGCCAGCTCCTTTCATTCAGTCAGTAGCTTCAATCATTTCTGGATGTTTTTCAATGGCAAAAATCAATGAATATTGTAAATGCACAAACAGTAATTTCTCCGCATTGCAAGGTGCAATTCTGAAATTTTTTGCTTTTTCCTGCTCCTCTTAGCATGATAAAGAAGATTCAAAGAGAGTGAGATGCCAGCTCCTTTCATTCAGTCAGTAGCTTCAATCATTTCTGGACGTTTTTCAATGGCAAAAATCAATGAATATTGTAAATGCACAAACAGTAATTTCTCCGCATTGCAAGGTGCAATTCTGAAATTTTTTGCTTTTTCCTGCTCCTCTTAGCATGATAAAGAAGATTCAAAGAGAGTGAGATGCCAGCTCCTTTCATTCAGTCAGTAGGTTCAATCATTTCTGGACGTTTTTCAATGGCAAAAATCAATGAATATTGTAAATGCACAAACAGTAATTTCTCCGCATTGCAAGGTGCAATTCTGAAATTTTTTGCTTTTTCCTGCTCCTCTTAGCATGATAAAGAAGATTCAAAGAGAGTGAGATGCCAGCTCCTTTCATTCAGTCAGTAGCTTCAATCATTTCTGGACGTTTTTCAATGGCAAAAATCAATGAATATTGTAAATGCACAAACAGTAATTTCTCCGCATTGCAAGGTGCAATTCTGAAATTTTTTGCTTTTTCCTGCTCCTCTTAGCATGATAAAGAAGATTCAAAGAGAGTGAGATGCCAGCTCCTTTCATTCAGTCAGTAGCTTCAATCATTTCTGGACGTTTTTCAATGGCAAAAATCAATGAATATTGTAAATGCACAAACAGTAATTTCTCCGCATTGCAAGGTGCAATTCTGAATTTTTTTGCTTTTTCCTGCTCTTCTTAGCATGATAAAGAAGATTCAAAGAGAGTGAGATGCCAGCTCCTTTCATTCAGTCAGTAGCTTCAAACATTTCTGGTATATGAATAACATGATGTTTTTCAATGGCAAAAATCAATGACTATTGTAAATGCACAAACAGTAATTTCTCCGCATTGCAAGGTGCAATTCTGAAATTTTTTGCTTTTTTCTGCTCCTCTTAGCATGATAAAGAAGATTCAAAGAGAGTGAGATGCCAGCTCCTTTCATTCTGTCAGTAGCTTCAAACATTTCTGGTATATGAATAACATGATGTTTTTCAATGGCAAAAATCAATGAATATTGTAAATGCACAAACACTAATTTCTCCGGATTGCAAGGTGCAATTCTGAAATTTTTTGCTTTTTCCTGCTCCTCTTAGCATGATAAAGAAGATTCAAAGAGAGTGAGATGCCAGCTCCTTTCATTCAGTCAGTAGCTTCAATCATTTCTGGACGTTTTTCAATGGCAAAAATCAATGAATATTGTAAATGCACAAACAGTAATTTCTCCGCATTGCAAGGTGCAATTCTGAAATTTTTTGCTTTTTCCTGCTCCTCTTAGCATGATAAAGAAGATTCAAAGAGAGTGAGATGCCAGCTCCTTTCATTCAGTCAGTAGCTTCAAACATTTCTGGTATATGAATAACATGATGTTTTTCAATGGCAAAAATCAATGAATATTGTAAATGCACAAACAGTAATTTCTCCGCATTGCAAGGTGCAATTCTGAAATTTTTTGCTTTTTCCTGCTCCTCTTAGCATGATAAAGAAGATTCAAAGAGAGTGAGATGCCAGCTCCTTTCATTCAGTCAGTAGCTTCAATCATTTCTGGACGTTTTTCAATGGCAAAAATCAATGAATATTGTAAATGCACAAACAGTAATTTCTCCGCATTGCAAGGTGCAATTCTGAAATTTTTTGCTTTTTCCTGCTCCTCTTAGCATGATAAACAAGATTCAAAGTGAATGAGATGCCAGCTCCTTTCATTCAGTCAGTAGCTTCAATCATTTCTGGACGTTTTTCAATGGCAAAAATCAATGAATATTGTAAATGCACAAACAGTAATTTCTCCGCATTGCAAGGTGCAATTCTGAAATTTTTTGCTTTTTCCTGCTCCTCTTAGCATGATAAAGAAGATTCAAAGAGAGTGAGATGCCAGCTCCTTTCATTCAGTCAGTAGCTTCAAACATTTCTGGTATATGAATAACATGATGTTTTTCAATGGCAAAAATCAATGAATATTGTAAATGCACAAACAGTAATTTCTCCGCATTGCAAGGTGCAATTCTGAAATTTTTTGCTTTTTCCTGCTCCTCTTAGCATGATAAAGAAGATTCAAAGAGAGTGAGATGCCAGCTCCTTTCATTCAGTCAGTAGCTTCAATCATTTCTGGACGTTTTTCAATGGCAAAAATCAATGAATATTGTAAATGCACAAACAGTAATTTCTCCGCATTGCAAGGTGCAATTCTGAATTTTTTTGCTTTTTCCTGCTCCTCTTAGCATGATAAAGAAGATTCAAAGAGAGTGAGATGCCAGCTCCTTTCATTCAGTCAGTAGCTTCAAACATTTCTGGTATATGAATAACATGATGTTTTTCAATGGCAAAAATCAATGACTATTGTAAATGCACAAACAGTAATTTCTCCGCATTGCAAGGTGCAATTCTGAAATTTTTTGCTTTTTTCTGCTCCTCTTAGCATGATAAAGAAGATTCAAAGAGAGTGAGATGCCAGCTCCTTTCATTCTGTCAGTAGCTTCAAACATTTCTGGTATATGAATAACATGATGTTTTTCAATGGCAAAAATCAATGAATATTGTAAATGCACAAACACTAATTTCTCCGCATTGCAAGGTGCAATTCTGAAATTTTTTGCTTTTTCCTGCTCCTCTTAGCATGATAAAGAAGATTCAAAGAGAGTGAGATGCCAGCTCCTTTCATTCAGTCAGTAGCTTCAAACATTTCTGGTATATGAATAACATGATGTTTTTCAATGGCAAAAATCCATGAATATTGTAAATGCACAAACAGTAATTTCTCCGCATTGCAAGGTGCAATTCTGAAATTTTTTGCTTTTTCCTGCTCCTCTTAGCATGATAAAGAAGATTCAAAGAGAGTGAGATGCCAGCTCCTTTCATTCAGTCAGTAGCTTCAATCATTTCTGGATGTTTTTCAATGGCAAAAATCAATGAATATTGTAAATGCACAAACAGTAATTTCTCCGCATTGCAAGGTGCAATTCTGAAATTTTTTGCTTTTTCCTGCTCCTCTTAGCATGATAAACAAGATTCAAAGAGAGTGAGATGCCAGCTCCTTTCATTCAGTCAGTAGCTTCAATCATTTCTGGATGTTTTTCAATGGCAAAAATCAATGAATATTGTAAATGCACAAACAGTAATTTCTCCGCATTGCAAGGTGCAATTCTGAAATTTTTTGCTTTTTCCTGCTCCTCTTAGCATGATAAAGAAGATTCAAAGAGAGTGAGATGCCAGCTCCTTTCATTCAGTCAGTAGCTTCAATCATTTCTGGACGTTTTTCAATGGCAAAAATCAATGAATATTGTAAATGCACAAACAGTAATTTCTCCGCATTGCAAGGTGCAATTCTGAAATTTTTTGCTTTTTCCTGGTCCTCTTAGCATGATAAAGAAGATTCAAAGAGAGTGAGATGCCAGCTCCTTTCATTCAGTCAGTAGCTTCAATCATTTCTGGACGTTTTTCAATGGCAAAAATCAATGAATATTGTAAATGCACAAACAGTAATTTCTCCGCATTGCAAGGTGCAATTCTGAAATTTTTTGCTTTTTCCTGCTCCTCTTAGCATGATAAAGAAGATTCAAAGAGAGTGAGATGCCAGCTCCTTTCATTCAGTCAGTAGCTTCAATCATTTCTGGACGTTTTTCAATGGCAAAAATCAATGAATATTGTAAATGCACAAACAGTAATTTCTCCGCATTGCAAGGTGCAATTCTGAAATTTTTTGCTTTTTCCTGCTCCTCTTAGCATGATAAAGAAGATTCAAAGAGAGTGAGATGCCAGCTCCTTTCATTCAGTCAGTAGCTTCAATCATTTCTGGACGTTTTTCAATGGCAAAAATCAATGAATATTGTAAATGCACAAACAGTAATTTCTCCGCATTGCAAGGTGCAATTCTGAATTTTTTTGCTTTTTCCTGCTCCTCTTAGCATGATAAAGAAGATTCAAAGAGAGTGAGATGCCAGCTCCTTTCATTCAGTCAGTAGCTTCAAACATTTCTGGTATATGAATAACATGATGTTTTTCAATGGCAAAAATCAATGACTATTGTAAATGCACAAACAGTAATTTCTCCGCATTGCAAGGTGCAATTCTGAAATTTTTTGCTTTTTTCTGCTCCTCTTAGCATGATAAAGAAGATTCAAAGAGAGTGAGATGCCAGCTCCTTTCATTCTGTCAGTAGCTTCAAACATTTCTGGTATATGAATAACATGATGTTTTTCAATGGCAAAAATCAATGAATATTGTAAATGCACAAACACTAATTTCTCCGGATTGCAAGGTGCAATTCTGAAATTTTTTGCTTTTTCCTGCTCCTCTTAGCATGATAAAGAAGATTCAAAGAGAGTGAGATGCCAGCTCCTTTCATTCAGTCAGTAGCTTCAATCATTTCTGGACGTTTTTCAATGGCAAAAATCAATGAATATTGTAAATGCACAAACAGTAATTTCTCCGCATTGCAAGGTGCAATTCTGAAATTTTTTGCTTTTTCCTGCTCCTCTTAGCATGATAAAGAAGATTCAAAGAGAGTGAGATGCCAGCTCCTTTCATTCAGTCAGTAGCTTCAAACATTTCTGGTATATGAATAACATGATGTTTTTCAATGGCAAAAATCAATGAATATTGTAAATGCACAAACAGTAATTTCTCCGCATTGCAAGGTGCAATTCTGAAATTTTTTGCTTTTTCCTGCTCCTCTTAGCATGATAAAGAAGATTCAAAGAGAGTGAGATGCCAGCTCCTTTCATTCAGTCAGTAGCTTCAATCATTTCTGGACGTTTTTCAATGGCAAAAATCAATGAATATTGTAAATGCACAAACAGTAATTTCTCCGCATTGCAAGGTGCAATTCTGAAATTTTTTGCTTTTTCCTGCTCCTCTTAGCATGATAAACAAGATTCAAAGAGAGTGAGATGCCAGCTCCTTTCATTCAGTCAGTAGCTTCAATCATTTCTGGATGTTTTTCAATGGCAAAAATCAATGAATATTGTAAATGCACAAACAGTAATTTCTCCGCATTGCAAGGTGCAATTCTGAAATTTTTTGCTTTTTCCTGCTCCTCTTAGCATGATAAATAAGATTCAAAGAGAGTGAGATGCCAGCTCCTTTCATTCAGTCAGTAGCTTCAATCATTTCTGGACGTTTTTCAATGGCAAAAATCAATGAATATTGTAAATGCACAAACAGTAATTTCTCCGCATTGCAAGGTGCAATTCTGAAATTTTTTGCTTTTTCCTGCTCCTCTTAGCATGATAAAGAAGATTCAAAGAGAGTGAGATGCCAGCTCCTTTCATTCAGTCAGTAGCTTCAATCATTTCTGGACGTTTTTCAAGGGCAAAAATCAATGAATATTGTAAATGCACAAACAGTAATTTCTCCGCATTGCAAGGTGCAATTCTGAAATTTTTTGCTTTTTCCTGCTCCTCTTAGCATGATAAAGAAGATTCAAAGAGAGTGAGATGCCAGCTCCTTTCATTCAGTCAGTAGCTTCAAACATTTCTGGTATATGAATAACATGATGTTTTTTAATGGCAAAAATCAATGAATATTGTAAATGCACAAACAGTAATTTCTCCGCATTGCAAGGTGCAATTCTGAAATTTTTTGCTTTTTCCTGCTCCTTTAAGCATGATAAAGAAGATTCAAAGAGAGTGAGATGCCAGCTCCTTTCATTCAGTCAGTAGCTTCAATCATTTCTGGACGTTTTTCAATGGCAAAAATCAATGAATATTGTAAATGCACAAACAGTAATTTCTCGGCATTGCAAGGTGCAATTCTGAAATTTTTTGCTTTTTCCTGCTCCTCTTAGCATGATAAACAAGATTCAAAGTGAAAGAGATGCCAGCTCCTTTCATTCAGTCAGTAGCTTCAATCATTTCTGGACGTTTTTCAATGGCAAAAATCAATGAATATTGTAAATGCACAAACAGTAATTTCTCCGCATTGCAAGGTGCAATTCTGAAATTTTTTGCTTTTTCCTGCTCCTCTTAGCATGATAAAGAAGATTCAAAGAGAGTGAGATGCCAGCTCCTTTCATTCAGTCAGTAGCTTCAATCATTTCTGGACGTTTTTCAATGGCAAAAATCAATGAATATTGTAAATGCACAAACAGTAATTTCTCCGCATTGCAAGGTGCAATTCTGAATTTTTTTGCTTTTTCCTGCTCCTCTTAGCATGATAAAGAAGATTCAAAGAGAGTGAGATGCCAGCTCCTTTCATTCAGTCAGTAGCTTCAAACATTTCTGGTATAGGAATAACATGATGTTTTTCAATGGCAAAAATCAATGACTATTGTAAATGCACAAACAGTAATTTCTCCGCATTGCAAGGTGCAATTCTGAAATTTTTTGCTTTTTTCTGCTCCTCTTAGCATGATAAAGAAGATTCAAAGAGAGTGAGATGCCAGCTCCTTTCATTCTGTCAGTAGCTTCAAACATTTCTGGTATATGAATAACATGATGTTTTTCAATGGCAAAAATCAATGAATATTGTAAATGCACAAACAGTAATTTCTCCGCATTGCAAGGTGCAATTCTGAAATTTTTTGCTTTTTCCTGCTCCTCTTAGCATGATAAAGAAGATTCAAAGAGAGTGAGATGCCAGCTCCTTTCATTCAGTCAGTAGCTTCAATCATTTCTGGATGTTTTTCAATGGCAAAAATCAATGAATATTGTAAATGCACAAACAGTAATTTCTCCGCATTGCAAGGTGCAATTCTGAAATTTTTTGCTTTTTCCTGCTCCTCTTAGCATGATAAAGAAGATTCAAAGAGAGTGAGATGCCAGCTCCTTTCATTCAGTCACTAGCTTCAAACATTTCTGGTATATGAATAACATGATGTTTTTTAATGGCAAAAATCAATGAATATTGTAAATGCACAAACAGTAATTTCTCCGCATTGCAAGGTGCAATTCTGAAATTTTTTGCTTTTTCCTGCTCCTCTAAGCATGATAAAGAAGATTCAAAGAGAGTGAGATGCCAGCTCCTTTCATTCAGTCAGTAGCTTCAATCATTTCTGGACGTTTTTCAATGGCAAAAATCAATGAATATTGTAAATGCACAAACAGTAATTTCTCGGCATTGCAAGGTGCAATTCTGAAATTTTTTGCTTTTTCCTGCTCCTCTTAGCATGATAAACAAGATTCAAAGTGAAAGAGATGCCAGCTCCTTTCATTCAGTCAGTAGCTTCAATCATTTCTGGACGTTTTTCAATGGCAAAAATCAATGAATATTGTAAATGCACAAACAGTAATTTCTCCGCATTGCAAGGTGCAATTCTGAAATTTTTTGCTTTTTCCTGCTCCTCTTAGCATGATAAAGAAGATTCAAAGAGAGTGAGATGCCAGCTCCTTTCATTCAGTCAGTAGCTTCAATCATTTCTGGACGTTTTTCAATGGCAAAAATCAATGAATATTGTAAATGCACAAACAGTAATTTCTCCGCATTGCAAGGTGCAATTCTGAATTTTTTTGCTTTTTCCTGCTCCTCTTAGCATGATAAAGAAGATTCAAAGAGAGTGAGATGCCAGCTCCTTTCATTCAGTCAGTAGCTTCAAACATTTCTGGTATATGAATAACATGATGTTTTTCAATGGCAAAAATCAATGACTATTGTAAATGCACAAACAGTAATTTCTCCGCATTGCAAGGTGCAATTCTGAAATTTTTTGCTTTTTTCTGCTCCTCTTAGCATGATAAAGAAGATTCAAAGAGAGTGAGATGCCAGCTCCTTTCATTCTGTCAGTAGCTTCAAACATTTCTGGTATATGAATAACATGATGTTTTTCAATGGCAAAAATCAATGAATATTGTAAATGCACAAACAGTAATTTCTCCGCATTGCAAGGTGCAATTCTGAAATTTTTTGCTTTTTCCTGCTCCTCTTAGCATGATAAAGAAGATTCAAAGAGAGTGAGATGCCAGCTCCTTTCATTCAGTCAGTAGCTTCAATCATTTCTGGACGTTTTTCAATGGCAAAAATCAATGAATATTGTAAATGCACAAACAGTAATTTCTCCGCATTGCAAGGTGCAATTCTGAAATTTTTTGCTTTTTCCTGCTCCTCTTAGCATGATAAAGAAGATTCAAAGAGAGTGAGATGCCAGCTCCTTTCATTCAGTCAGTAGCTTCAAACATTTCTGGTATATGAATAACATGATGTTTTTCAATGGCAAAAATCAATGAATATTGTAAATGCACAAACAGTAATTTCTCCGCATTGCAAGGTGCAATTCTGAAATTTTTTGCTTTTTCCTGCTCCTCTAAGCATGGTAAAGAAGATTCAAAGAGAGTGAGATGCCAGCTCCTTTCATTCAGTCAGTAGCTTCAATCATTTCTGGACGTTTTTCAATGGCAAAAATCAATGAATATTGTAAATGCACAAACAGTAATTTCTCCGCATTGCAAGGTGCAATTCTGAAATTTTTTGCTTTTTCCTGCTCCTCTTAGCATGATAAAGAAGATTCAAAGAGAGTGAGATGCCAGCTCCTTTCATTCAGTCAGTAGCTTCAATCATTTCTGGACGTTTTTCAATGGCAAAAATCAATGAATATTGTAAATGCACAAACAGTAATTTCTCCGCATTGCAAGGTGCAATTCTAAAATTTTTTGCTTTTTCCTGCTCCTCTTAGCATGATAAACAAGATTCAAAGAGAGTGAGATGCCAGCTCCTTTCATTCAGTCAGTAGCTTCAATCATTTCTGGATGTTTTTCAATGGCAAAAATCAATGAATATTGTAAATGCACAAACAGTAATTTCTCCGCATTGCAAGGTGCAATTCTGAAATTTTTTGCTTTTTCCTGCTCCTCTTAGCATGATAAATAAGATTCAAAGAGAGTGAGATGCCAGCTCCTTTCATTCAGTCAGTAGCTTCAATCATTTCTGGACGTTTTTCAATGGCAAAAATCAATGAATATTGTAAATGCACAAACAGTAATTTCTCCGCATTGCAAGGTGCAATTCTGAAATTTTTTGCTTTTTCCTGCTCCTCTTAGCATGATAAAGAAGATTCAAAGAGAGTGAGATGCCAGCTCCTTTCATTCAGTCAGTAGCTTCAATCATTTCTTGACGTTTTTCAATGGCAAAAATCAATGAATATTGTAAATGCACAAACAGTAATTTCTCCGCATTGCAAGGTGCAATTCTGAAATTTTTTGCTTTTTCCTGCTCCTCTTAGCATGATAAAGAAGATTCAAAGAGAGTGAGATGCCAGCTCCTTTCATTCAGTCAGTAGCTTCAAACATTTCTGGTATATGAATAACATGATGTTTTTTAATGGCAAAAATCAATGAATATTGTAAATGCACAAACAGTAATTTCTCCGCATTGCAAGGTGCAATTCTGAAATTTTTTGCTTTTTCCTGCTCCTCTAAGCATGATAAAGAAGATTCAAAGAGAGTGAGATGCCAGCTCCTTTCATTCAGTCAGTAGCTTCAATCATTTCTGGACGTTTTTCAATGGCAAAAATCAATGAATATTGTAAATGCACAAACAGTAATTTCTCGGCATTGCAAGGTGCAATTCTGAAATTTTTTGCTTTTTCCTGCTCCTCTTAGCATGATAAACAAGATTCAAAGTGAAAGAGATGCCAGCTCCTTTCATTCAGTCAGTAGCTTCAATCATTTCTGGACGTTTTTCAATGGCAAAAATCAATGAATATTGTAAATGCACAAACAGTAATTTCTCCGCATTGCAAGGTGCAATTCTGAAATTTTTTGCTTTTTCCTGCTCCTCTTAGCATGATAAAGAAGATTCAAAGAGAGTGAGATGCCAGCTCCTTTCATTCAGTCAGTAGCTTCAATCATTTCTGGACGTTTTTCAATGGCAAAAATCAATGAATATTGTAAATGCACAAACAGTAATTTCTCCGCATTGCAAGGTGCAATTCTGAATTTTTTTGCTTTTTCCTGCTCCTCTTAGCATGATAAAGAAGATTCAAAGAGAGTGAGATGCCAGCTCCTTTCATTCAGTCAGTAGCTTCAAACATTTCTGGTATATGAATAACATGTTTTTCAATGGCAAAAATCAATGACTATTGTAAATGCACAAACAGTAATTTCTCCGCATTGCAAGGTGCAATTCTGAAATTTTTTGCTTTTTTCTGCTCCTCTTAGCATGATAAAGAAGATTCAAAGAGAGTGAGATGCCAGCTCCTTTCATTCAGTCAGTAGCTTCAAACATTTCTGGTATATGAATAACATGATGTTTTTCAATGGCAAAAATCAATGAATATTGTAAATGCACAAACAGTAATTTCTCCACATTGCAAGGTGCAATTCTGAAATTTTTTGCTTTTTCCTGCTCCTCTTAGCATGATAAAGAAGATTCAAAGAGAGTGAGATGCCAGCTCCTTTCATTCAGTCAGTAGCTTCAATCATTTCTGGACGTTTTTCAATGGCAAAAATCAATGAATATTGTAAATGCACAAACAGTAATTTCTCCGCATTGCAAGGTGCAATTCTGAAATTTTTTGCTTTTTCCTGCTCCTCTTAGCATGATAAAGAAGATTCAAAGAGAGTGAGATGCCAGCTCCTTTCATTCAGTCAGTAGCTTCAAACATTTCTGGTATATGAATAACATGATGTTTTTCAATGGCAAAAATCAATGAATATTGTAAATGCACAAACAGTAATTTCTCCGCATTGCAAGGTGCAATTTTGAAATTTTTTGCTTTTTCCTGCTCCTCTTAGCATGATAAACAAGATTCAAAGAGAGTGAGATGCCAGCTCCTTTCATTCAGTCAGTAGCTTCAATCATTTCTGGATGTTTTTCAATGGCAAAAATCAATGAATATTGTAAATGCACAAACAGTAATTTCTCCGTATTGCAAGGTGCAATTCTGAAATTTTTTGCTTTTTTCTGCTCCTCTTAGCATGATAAAGAAGATTCAAAGAGAGTGAGATGCCAGCTCCTTTCATTCAGTCAGTAGCTTCAAACATTTCTGGTATATGAATAACATGATGTTTTTCAATGGCAAAAATCAATGAATATTGTAAATGCGCAAACAGTAATTTCTCCGCATTGCAAGGTGCAATTCTGAAATTTTTTGCTTTTTCCTGCTCCTCTTAGCATGATAAAGAAGATTCAAAGAGAGTGAGATGCCAGCTCCTTTCATTCAGTCAGTAGCTTCAATCATTTCTGGACGTTTTTCAATGGCAAAAATCAATGAATATTTTAAATGCACAAACAGTAATTTCTCCGCATTGCAAGGTGCAATTCTGAAATTTTTTGCTTTTTCCTGCTCCTCTTAGCATGATAAACAAGATTCAAAGAGAGTGAGATGCCAGCTCCTTTCATTCAGTCAGTAGCTTCAATCATTTCTGGATGTTTTTCAATGGCAAAAATCAATGAATATTGTAAATGCACAAACAGTAATTTCTCCGCATTGCAAGGTGCAATTCTGAAATTTTTTGCTTTTTCCTGCTCCTCTTAGCATGATAAAGAAGATTCAAAGAGAGTGAGATGCCAGCTCCTTTCATTCAGTCAGTAGCTTCAATCATTTCTGGACGTTTTTCAATGGCAAAAATCAATGAATATTGTAAATGCACAAACAGTAATTTCTCCGCATTGCAAGGTGCAATTCTGAAATTTTTTGCTTTTTCCTGCTCCTCTTAGCATGATAAAGAAGATTCAAAGAGAGTGAGATGCCAGCTCCTTTCATTCAGTCAGTAGCTTCAATCATTTCTGGACGTTTTTCAATGGCAAAAATCAATGAATATTGTAAATGCACAAACAGTAATTTCTCCGCATTGCAAGGTGCAATTCTGAAATTTTTTGCTTTTTCCTGCTCCTCTTAGCATGATAAAGAAGATTCAAAGAGAGTGAGATGCCAGCTCCTTTCATTCAGTCAGTAGCTTCAAACATTTCTGGTATATGAATAACATGATGTTTTTCAATGGCAAAAATCAATGAATATTGTAAATGCACAAACAGTAATTTCTCCGCATTGCAAGGTGCAATTCTGAAATTTTTTGCTTTTTCCTGCTCCTCTAAGCATGATGAAGAAGATTCAAAGAGAGTGAGATGCCAGCTCCTTTCATTCAGTCAGTAGCTTCAATCATTTCTGGACGTTTTTCAATGGCAAAAATCAATGAATATTGTAAATGCACAAACAGTAATTTCTCGGCATTGCAAGGTGCAATTCTGAAATTTTTTGCTTTTTCCTGCTCCTCTTAGCATGATAAACAAGATTCAAAGTGAATGAGATGCCAGCTCCTTTCATTCAGTCAGTTACTTCAATCATTTCTGGACGTTTTTCAATGGCAAAAATCAATGAATATTGTAAATGCACAAACAGTAATTTCTCCGCATTGCAAGGTGCAATTCTGAAATTTTTTGCTTTTTCCTGCTCCTCTTAGCATGATAAAGAAGATTCAAAGAGAGTGAGATGCCAGCTCCTTTCATTCAGTCAGTAGCTTCAAACATTTCTGGTATATGAATAACATGATGTTTTTCAATGGCAAAAATCAATGAATATTGTAAATGCACAAACAGTAATTTCTCCGCATTGCAAGGTGCAATTCTGAAATTTTTTGCTTTTTCCTGCTCCTCTTAGCATGATAAAGAAGATTCAAAGAGAGTGAGATGCCAGCTCCTTTCATTCAGTCAGTAGCTTCAATCATTTCTGGACGTTTTTCAATGGCAAAAATCAATGAATATTGTAAATGCACAAACAGTAATTTCTCCGCATTGCAAGGTGCAATTCTGAATTTTTTTGCTTTTTCCTGCTCCTCTTAGCATGATAAAGAAGATTCAAAGAGAGTGAGATGCCAGCTCCTTTTATTCAGTCAGTAGCTTCAAACATTTCTGGTATATGAATAACATGATGTTTTTCAATGGCAAAAATCAATGACTATTGTAAATGCACAAACAGTAATTTCTCCGCATTGCAAGGTGCAATTCTGAAATTTTTTGCTTTTTTCTGCTCCTCTTAGCATGATAAAGAAGATTCAAAGAGAGTGAGATGCCAGCTCCTTTCATTCTGTCAGTAGCTTCAAACATTTCTGGTATATGAATAACATGATGTTTTTCAATGGCAAAAATCAATGAATATTGTAAATGCACAAACACTAATTTCTCCGCATTGCAAGGTGCAATTCTGAAATTTTTTGCTTTTTCCTGCTCCTCTTAGCATGATAAAGAAGATTCAAAGAGAGTGAGATGCCAGCTCCTTTCATTCAGTCAGTAGCTTCAATCATTTCTGGACGTTTTTCAATGGCAAAAATCAATGAATATTGTAAATGCACAAACAGTAATTTCTCCGCATTGCAAGGTGCAATTCTGAAATTTTTTGCTTTTTCCTGCTCCTCTTAGCATGATAAAGAAGATTCAAAGAGAGTGAGATGCCAGCTCCTTTCATTCAGTCAGTAGCTTCAAACATTTCTGGTATATGAATAACATGATGTTTTTCAATGGCAAAAATCAATGAATATTGTAAATGCACAAACAGTAATTTCTCCGCATTGCAAGGTGCAATTCTGAAATTTTTTGCTTTTTCCTGCTCCTCTTAGCATGATAAAGAAGATTCAAAGAGAGTGAGATGCCAGCTCCTTTCATTCAGTCAGTAGCTTCAATCATTTCTGGACGTTTTTCAATGGCAAAAATCAATGAATATTGTAAATGCACAAACAGTAATTTCTCCGCATTGCAAGGTGCAATTCTGAATTTTTTTGCTTTTTCCTGCTCCTCTTAGCATGATAAAGAAGATTCAAAGAGAGTGAGATGCCAGCTCCTTTCATTCAGTCAGTAGCTTCAAACATTTCTGGTATATGAATAACATGATGTTTTTCAATGGCAAAAATCAATGACTATTGTAAATGCACAAACAGTAATTTCTCCGCATTGCAAGGTGCAATTCTGAAATTTTTTGCTTTTTTCTGCTCCTCTTAGCATGATAAAGAAGATTCAAAGAGAGTGAGATGCCAGCTCCTTTCATTCAGTCAGTAGCTTCAAACATTTCTGGTATATGAATAACATGTTTTTCAATGGCAAAAATCAATGAATATTGTAAATGCACAAACAGTAATTTCTCCGCATTGCAAGGTGCAATTCTGAAATTTTTTGCTTTTTCCTGCTCCTCTTAGCATGATAAAGAAGATTCAAAGAGAGTGAGATGCCAGCTCCTTTCATTCAGTCAGTAGCTTCAATCATTTCTGGACGTTTTTCAATGGCAAAAATCAATGAATATTGTAAATGCACAAACAGTAATTTCTCCGCATTGCAAGGTGCAATTCTGAAATTTTTTGCTTTTTCCTGCTCCTCTTAGCATGATAAACAAGATTCAAAGAGAGTGAGATGCCAGCTCCTTTCATTCAGTCAGTAGCTTCAATCATTTCTGGATGTTTTTCAATGGCAAAAATCAATGAATATTGTAAATGCACAAACAGTAATTTCTCCGCATTGCAAGGTGCAATTCTGAAATTTTTTGCTTTTTCCTGTTCCTCTTAGCATGATAAATAAGATTCAAAGAGAGTGAGATGCCAGCTCCTTTCATTCAGTCAGTAGCTTCAATCATTTCTGGACGTTTTTCAATGGCAAAAATCAATGAATATTGTAAATGCACAAACAGTAATTTCTCCGCATTGCAAGGTGCAATTCTGAAATTTTTTGCTTTTTCCTGCTCCTCTTAGCATGATAAAGAAGATTCAAAGAGAGTGAGATGCCAGCTCCTTTCATTCAGTCAGTAGCTTCAATCATTTCTGGACGTTTTTCAATGGCAAAAATCAATGAATATTGTAAATGCACAAACAGTAATTTCTCCGCATTGCAAGGTGCAATTCTGAAATTTTTTGCTTTTTCCTGCTCCTCTTAGCATGATAAAGAAGATTCAAAGAGAGTGAGATGCCAGCTCCTTTCATTCAGTCAGTAGCTTCAAACATTTCTGGTATATGAATAACATGATGTTTTTCAATGGCAAAAATCAATGAATATTGTAAATGCACAAACAGTAATTTCTCCGCATTGCAAGGTGCAATTCTGAAATTTTTTGCTTTTTCCTGCTCCTCTTAGCATGATAAAGAAGATTCAAAGAGAGTGAGATGCCAGCTCCTTTCATTCAGTCAGTAGCTTCAATCATTTCTGGACGTTTTTCAATGGCAAAAATCAATGAATATTGTAAATGCACAAACAGTAATTTCTCCGCATTGCAAGGTGCAATTCTGAAATCTTTTGCTTTTTCCTGCTCCTCTTAGCATGATAAAGAAGATTCAAAGAGAGTGAGATGCCAGCTCCTTTCATTCAGTCAGTAGCTTCAAACATTTCTGGTATATGAATAACATGATGTTTTTCAATGGCAAAAATCAATGACTATTGTAAATGCACAAACAGTAATTTCTCCGCATTGCAAGGTGCAATTCTGAAATTTTTTGCTTTTTTCTGCTCCTCTTAGCATGATAAAGAAGATTCAAAGAGAGTGAGATGCCAGCTCCTTTCATTCAGTCAGTAGCTTCAAACATTTCTGGTATATGAATAACATGTTTTTCAATGGCAAAAATCAATGAATATTGTAAATGCACAAACAGTAATTTCTCCGCATTGCAAGGTGCAATTCTGAAATTTTTTGCTTTTTTCTGCTCCTCTTAGCATGATAAAGAAGATTCAAAGAGAGTGAGATGCCAGCTCCTTTCATTCAGTCAGTAGCTTCAAACATTTCTGGTATATGAATAACATGTTTTTCAATGGCAAAAATCAATGAATATTGTAAATGCACAAACAGTAATTTTTCCGCATTGCAAGGTGCAATTCTGAAATTTTTTGCTTTTTCCTGCTCCTCTTAGCATGATAAAGAAGATTCAAAGAGAGTGAGATGCCAGCTCCTTTCATTCAGTCAGTAGCTTCAATCATTTCTGGACGTTTTTCAATGGCAAAAATCAATGAATATTGTAAATGCACAAACAGTAATTTCTCCGCATTGCAAGGTGCAATTCTGAAATTTTTTGCTTTTTCCTGCTCCTCTTAGCATGATAAACAAGATTCAAAGAGAGTGAGATGCCAGCTCCTTTCATTCAGTCAGTAGCTTCAATCATTTCTGGATGTTTTTCAATGGCAAAAATCAATGAATATTGTAAATGCACAAACAGTAATTTCTCCGCATTGCAAGGTGCAATTCTGAAATTTTTTGCTTTTTCCTGCTCCTCTTAGCATGATAAATAAGATTGAAAGAGAGTGAGATGCCAGCTCCTTTCATTCAGTCAGTAGCTTCAATCATTTCTGGACGTTTTTCAATGGCAAAAATCAATGAATATTGTAAATGCACAAACAGTAATTTCTCCGCATTGCAAGGTGCAATTCTGAAATTTTTTGCTTTTTCCTGCTCCTCTTAGCATGATAAAGAAGATTCAAAGAGAGTGAGATGCCAGCTCCTTTCATTCAGTCAGTAGCTTCAATCATTTCTGGACGTTTTTCAATGGCAAAAATCAATGAATATTGTAAATGCACAAACAGTAATTTCTCCGCATTGCAAGGTGCAATTCTGAAATTTTTTGCTTTTTCCTGCTCCTCTTAGCATGATAAAGAAGATTCAAAGAGAGTGAGATGCCAGCTCCTTTCATTCAGTCAGTAGCTTCAAACATTTCTGGTATATGAATAACATGATGTTTTTTAATGGCAAAAATCAATGAATATTGTAAATGCACAAACAGTAATTTCTCCGCATTGCAAGGTGCAATTCTGAAATTTTTTGCTTTTTCCTGCTCCTCTAAGCATGATAAAGAAGATTCAAAGAGAGTGAGATGCCAGCTCCTTTCATTCAGTCAGTAGCTTCAATCATTTCTGGACGTTTTTCAATGGCAAAAATCAATGAATATTGTAAATGCACAAACAGTAATTTCTCGGCATTGCAAGGTGCAATTCTGAAATTTTTTGCTTTTTCCTGCTCCTCTTAGCATGATAAACAAGATTCAAAGTGAAAGAGATGCCAGCTCCTTTCATTCAGTCAGTAGCTTCAATCATTTCTGGACGTTTTTCAATGGCAAAAATCAATGAATATTGTAAATGCACAAACAGTAATTTCTCCGCATTGCAAGGTGCAATTCTGAAATCTTTTGCTTTTTCCTGCTCCTCTTAGCATGATAAAGAAGATTCCAAGAGAGTGAGATGCCAGCTCCTTTCATTCAGTCAGTAGCTTCAATCATTTCTGGACGTTTTTCAATGGCAAAAATCAATGAATATTGTAAATGCACAAACAGTAATTTCTCCGCATTGCAAGGTGCAATTCTGAAATTTTTTGCTTTTTCCTGCTCCTCTTAGCATGATAAATAAGATTCAAAGAGAGTGAGATGCCAGCTCCTTTCATTCAGTCAGTAGCTTCAATCATTTCTGGACGTTTTTCAATGGCAAAAATCAATGAATATTGTAAATGCACAAACAGTAATTTCTCCGCATTGCAAGGTGCAATTCTGAAATTTTTTGCTTTTTCCTGCTCCTCTTAGCATGATAAAGAAGATTCAAAGAGAGTGAGATGCCAGCTCCTTTCATTCAGTCAGTAGCTTCAATCATTTCTGGACGTTTTTCAATGGCAAAAATCAATGAATATTGTAAATGCACAAACAGTAATTTCTCCGCATTGCAAGGTGCAATTCTGAAATTTTTTGCTTTTTCCTGCTCCTCTTAGCATGATAAAGAAGATTCAAAGAGAGTGAGATGCCAGCTCCTTTCATTCAGTCAGTAGCTTCAAACATTTCTGGTATATGAATAACATGATGTTTTTTAATGGCAAAAATCAATGAATATTGTAAATGCACAAACAGTAATTTCTCCGCATTGCAAGGTGCAATTCTGAAATTTTTTGCTTTTTCCTGCTCCTCTAAGCATGATAAAGAAGATTCAAAGAGAGTGAGATGCCAGCTCCTTTCATTCAGTCAGTAGCTTCAATCATTTCTGGACGTTTTTCAATGGCAAAAATCAATGAATATTGTAAATGCACAAACAGTAATTTCTCGGCATTGCAAGGTGCAATTCTGAAATTTTTTGCTTTTTCCTGCTCCTCTTAGCATGATAAACAAGATTCAAAGTGAAAGAGATGCCAGCTCCTTTCATTCAGTCAGTAGCTTCAATCATTTCTGGACGTTTTTCAATGGCAAAAATCAATGAATATTGTAAATGCACAAACAGTAATTTCTCCGCATTGCAAGGTGCAATTCTGAAATTTTTTGCTTTTTCCTGCTCCTCTTAGCATGATAAAGAAGATTCAAAGAGAGTGAGATGCCAGCTCCTTTCATTCAGTCAGTAGCTTCAAACATTTCTGGTATATGAATAACATGATGTTTTTCAATGGCAAAAATCAATGAATATTGTAAATGCACAAACAGTAATTTCTCCGCATTGCAAGGTGCAATTCTGAAATTTTTTGCTTTTTCCTGCTCCTCTTAGCATGATAAAGAAGATTCAAAGAGAGTGAGATGCCAGCTCCTTTCATTCAGTCAGTAGCTTCAATCATTTCTGGACGTTTTTCAATGGCAAAAATCAATGAATATTGTAAATGCACAAACAGTAATTTCTCCGCATTGCAAGGTGCAATTCTGAAATCTTTTGCTTTTTCCTGCTCCTCTTAGCATGATAAAGAAGATTCAAAGAGAGTGAGATGCCAGCTCCTTTCATTCAGTCAGTAGCTTCAAACATTTCTGGTATATGAATAACATGATGTTTTTCAATGGCAAAAATCAATGACTATTGTAAATGCACAAACAGTAATTTCTCCGCATTGCAAGGTGCAATTCTGAAATTTTTTGCTTTTTTCTGCTCCTCTTAGCATGATAAAGAAGATTCAAAGAGAGTGAGATGCCAGCTCCTTTCATTCAGTCAGTAGCTTCAAACATTTCTGGTATATGAATAACATGATGTTTTTCAATGGCAAAAATCAATGAATATTGTAAATGCACAAACAGTAATTTCTCCGCATTGCAAGGTGCAATTCTGAAATTTTTTGCTTTTTCCTGCTCCTCTTAGCATGATAAAGAAGATTCAAAGAGTGAGATGCCAGCTCCTTTCATTGTCAGTAGCTTCAAACATTTCTGGTATATGAATAACATGATGTTTTTCAATGGCAAAAATCAATGAATATTGTAAATGCACAAACAGTAATTTCTCCGCATTGCAAGGTGCAATTCTGAAATTTTTTGCTTTTTTATGCTCCTCTTAGCAAGATAAACAAGATTCAAAGAGAGTGAGATGCCAGCTCCTTTCATTCAGTCAGTAGCTTCAATCATTTCTGGACGTTTTTCAATGGCAAAAATCAATGAATATTGTAAATGCACAAACAGTAATTTCTCCGCATTGCAAGGTGCAATTCTGAAATTTTTTGCTTTTTCCTGCTCCTCTTAGCATGATAAAGAAGATTCAAAGAGAGTGAGATGCCAGCTCCTTTCATTCAGTCAGTAGCTTCAATCATTTCTGGACGTTTTTCAATGGCAAAAATCAATGAATATTGTAAATGCACAAACAGTAATTTCTCCGCATTGCAAGGTGCAATTCTGAAATTTTTTGCTTTTTCCTGCTCCTCTTAGCATGATAAAGAAGATTCAAAGAGAGTGAGATGCCAGCTCCTTTCATTCAGTCAGTAGCTTCAAACATTTCTGGTATATGAATAACATGATGTTTTTCAATGGCAAAAATCAATGAATATTGTAAATGCACAAACAGTAATTTCTCCGCATTGCAAGGTGCAATTCTGAAATTTTTTGCTTTTTCCTGCTCCTCTTAGCATGATAAACAAGATTCAAAGAGAGTGAGATGCCAGCTCCTTTCATTCAGTCAGTAGCTTCAATCATTTCTGGATGTTTTTCAATGGCAAAAATCAATGAATATTGTAAATGCACAAACAGTAATTTCTCCGCATTGCAAGGTGCAATTCTGAAATTTTTTGCTTTTTCCTGCTCCTCTTAGCATGATAAATAAGATTCAAAGAGAGTGAGATGCCAGCTCCTTTCATTCAGTCAGTAGCTTCAATCATTTCTGGACGTTTTTCAATGGCAAAAATCAATGAATATTGTAAATGCACAAACAGTAATTTCTCCGCATTGCAAGGTGCAATTCTGAAATTTTTTGCTTTTTCCTGCTCCTCTTAGCATGATAAAGAAGATTCAAAGAGAGTGAGATGCCAGCTCCTTTCATTCAGTCAGTAGCTTCAATCATTTCTGGACGTTTTTCAATGGCAAAAATCAATGAATATTGTAAATGCACAAACAGTAATTTCTCCGCATTGCAAGGTGCAATTCTGAAATTTTTTGCTTTTTCCTGCTCCTCTTAGCATGATAAAGAAGATTCAAAGAGAGTGAGATGCCAGCTCCTTTCATTCAGTCAGTAGCTTCAAACATTTCTGGTATATGAATAACATGATGTTTTTTAATGGCAAAAATCAATGAATATTGTAAATGCACAAACAGTAATTTCTCCGCATTGCAAGGTGCAATTCTGAAATTTTTTGCTTTTTCCTGCTCCTCTAAGCATGATAAAGAAGATTCAAAGAGAGTGAGATGCCAGCTCCTTTCATTCAGTCAGTAGCTTCAATCATTTCTGGACGTTTTTCAATGGCAAAAATCAATGAATATTGTAAATGCACAAACAGTAATTTCTCGGCATTGCAAGGTGCAATTCTGAAATTTTTTGCTTTTTCCTGCTCCTCTTAGCATGATAAACAAGATTCAAAGTGAAAGAGATGCCAGCTCCTTTCATTCAGTCAGTAGCTTCAATCATTTCTGGACGTTTTTCAATGGCAAAAATCAATGAATATTGTAAATGCACAAACAGTAATTTCTCCGCATTGCAAGGTGCAATTCTGAAATCTTTTGCTTTTTCCTGCTCCGCTTAGCATGATAAAGAAGATTCAAAGAGAGTGAGATGCCAGCTCCTTTCATTCAGTCAGTAGCTTCAATCATTTCTGGACGTTTTTCAATGGCAAAAATCAATGAATATTGTAAATGCACAAACAGTAATTTCTCCGCATTGCAAGGTGCAATTCTGAAATTTTTTGCTTTTTCCTGCTCCTCTTAGCATGATAAAGAAGATTCAAAGAGAGTGAGATGCCAGCTGCTTTCATTCAGTCAGTAGCTTCAATCATTTCTGGATGTTTTTCAATGGCAAAAATCAATGAATATTGTAAATGCACAAACAGTAATTTCTCCGCATTGCAAGGTGCAATTCTGAAATTTTTTGCTTTTTCCTGCTCCTCTTAGCATGATAAATAAGATTCAAAGAGAGTGAGATGCCAGCTCCTTTCATTCAGTCAGTAGCTTCAATCATTTCTGGACGTTTTTCAATGGCAAAAATCAATGAATATTGTAAATGCACAAACAGTAATTTCTCCGCATTGCAAGGTGCAATTCTGAAATTTTTTGCTTTTTCCTGCTCCTCTTAGCATGATAAAGAAGATTCAAAGAGAGTGAGATGCCAGCTCCTTTCATTCAGTCAGTAGCTTCAATCATTTCTGGACGTTTTTCAATGGCAAAAATCAATGAATATTGTAAATGCACAAACAGTAATTTCTCCGCATTGCAAGGTGCAATTCTGAAATTTTTTGCTTTTTCCTGCTCCTCTTAGCATGATAAAGAAGATTCAAAGAGAGTGAGATGCCAGCTCCTTTCATTCAGTCAGTAGCTTCAAACATTTCTGGTATATGAATAACATGATGTTTTTCAATGGCAAAAATCAATGAATATTGTAAATGCACAAACAGTAATTTCTCCGCATTGCAAGGTGCAATTCTGAAATTTTTTGCTTTTTCCTGCTCCTCTTAGCATGATAAAGAAGATTCAAAGAGAGTGAGATGCCAGCTCCTTTCATTCAGTCAGTAGCTTCAATCATTTCTGGACGTTTTTCAATGGCAAAAATCAATGAATATTGTAAATGCACAAACAGTAATTTCTCCGCATTGCAAGGTGCAATTCTGAAATCTTTTGCTTTTTCCTGCTCCTCTTAGCATGATAAAGAAGATTCAAAGAGAGTGAGATGCCAGCTCCTTTCATTCAGTCAGTAGCTTCAAACATTTCTGGTATATGAATAACATGATGTTTTTCAATGGCAAAAATCAATGACTATTGTAAATGCACAAACAGTAATTTCTCCGCATTGCAAGGTGCAATTCTGAAATTTTTTGCTTTTTTCTGCTCCTCTTAGCATGATAAAGAAGATTCAAAGAGAGTGAGATGCCAGCTCCTTTCATTCAGTCAGTAGCTTCAAACATTTCTGGTATATGAATAACATGATGTTTTTCAATGGCAAAAATCAATGAATATTGTAAATGCACAAACAGTAATTTCTCCGCATTGCAAGGTGCAATTCTGAAATTTTTTGCTTTTTCCTGCTCCTCTTAGCATGATAAAGAAGATTCAAAGAGTGAGATGCCAGCTCCTTTCATTGTCAGTAGCTTCAAACATTTCTGGTATATGAATAACATGATGTTTTTCAATGGCAAAAATCAATGAATATTGTAAATGCACAAACAGTAATTTCTCCGCATTGCAAGGTGCAATTCTGAAATTTTTTGCTTTTTTATGCTCCTCTTAGCAAGATAAACAAGATTCAAAGAGAGTGAGATGCCAGCTCCTTTCATTCAGTCAGTAGCTTCAATCATTTCTGGACGTTTTTCAATGGCAAAAATCAATGAATATTGTAAATGCACAAACAGTAATTTCTCCGCATTGCAAGGTGCAATTCTGAAATTTTTTGCTTTTTCCTGCTCCTCTTAGCATGATAAAGAAGATTCAAAGAGAGTGAGATGCCAGCTCCTTTCATTCAGTCAGTAGCTTCAATCATTTCTGGACGTTTTTCAATGGCAAAAATCAATGAATATTGTAAATGCACAAACAGTAATTTCTCCGCATTGCAAGGTGCAATTCTGAAATTTTTTGCTTTTTCCTGCTCCTCTTAGCATGATAAAGAAGATTCAAAGAGAGTGAGATGCCAGCTCCTTTCATTCAGTCAGTAGCTTCAAACATTTCTGGTATATGAATAACATGATGTTTTTCAATGGCAAAAATCAATGAATATTGTAAATGCACAAACAGTAATTTCTCCGCATTGCAAGGTGCAATTCTGAAATTTTTTGCTTTTTCCTGCTCCTCTTAGCATGATAAACAAGATTCAAAGAGAGTGAGATGCCAGCTCCTTTCATTCAGTCAGTAGCTTCAATCATTTCTGGATGTTTTTCAATGGCAAAAATCAATGAATATTGTAAATGCACAAACAGTAATTTCTCCGCATTGCAAGGTGCAATTCTGAAATTTTTTGCTTTTTCCTGCTCCTCTTAGCATGATAAATAAGATTCAAAGAGAGTGAGATGCCAGCTCCTTTCATTCAGTCAGTAGCTTCAATCATTTCTGGACGTTTTTCAATGGCAAAAATCAATGAATATTGTAAATGCACAAACAGTAATTTCTCCGCATTGCAAGGTGCAATTCTGAAATTTTTTGCTTTTTCCTGCTCCTCTTAGCATGATAAAGAAGATTCAAAGAGAGTGAGATGCCAGCTCCTTTCATTCAGTCAGTAGCTTCAATCATTTCTGGACGTTTTTCAATGGCAAAAATCAATGAATATTGTAAATGCACAAACAGTAATTTCTCCGCATTGCAAGGTGCAATTCTGAAATTTTTTGCTTTTTCCTGCTCCTCTTAGCATGATAAAGAAGATTCAAAGAGAGTGAGATGCCAGCTCCTTTCATTCAGTCAGTAGCTTCAAACATTTCTGGTATATGAATAACATGATGTTTTTTAATGGCAAAAATCAATGAATATTGTAAATGCACAAACAGTAATTTCTCCGCATTGCAAGGTGCAATTCTGAAATTTTTTGCTTTTTCCTGCTCCTCTAAGCATGATAAAGAAGATTCAAAGAGAGTGAGATGCCAGCTCCTTTCATTCAGTCAGTAGCTTCAATCATTTCTGGACGTTTTTCAATGGCAAAAATCAATGAATATTGTAAATGCACAAACAGTAATTTCTCGGCATTGCAAGGTGCAATTCTGAAATTTTTTGCTTTTTCCTGCTCCTCTTAGCATGATAAACAAGATTCAAAGTGAAAGAGATGCCAGCTCCTTTCATTCAGTCAGTAGCTTCAATCATTTCTGGACGTTTTTCAATGGCAAAAATCAATGAATATTGTAAATGCACAAACAGTAATTTCTCCGCATTGCAAGGTGCAATTCTGAAATCTTTTGCTTTTTCCTGCTCCTCTTAGCATGATAAAGAAGATTCAAAGAGAGTGAGATGCCAGCTCCTTTCATTCAGTCAGTAGCTTCAATCATTTCTGGACGTTTTTCAATGGCAAAAATCAATGAATATTGTAAATGCACAAACAGTAATTTCTCCGCATTGCAAGGTGCAATTCTGAAATTTTTTGCTTTTTCCTGCTCCTCTTAGCATGATAAACAAGATTCAAAGAGAGTGAGATGCCAGCTCCTTTCATTCAGTCAGTAGCTTCAATCATTTCTGGATGTTTTTCAATGGCAAAAATCAATGAATATTGTAAATGCACAAACAGTAATTTCTCCGCATTGCAAGGTGCAATTCTGAAATTTTTTGCTTTTTCCTGCTCCTCTTAGCATGATAAATAAGATTCAAAGAGAGTGAGATGCCAGCTCCTTTCATTCAGTCAGTAGCTTCAATCATTTCTGGACGTTTTTCAATGGCAAAAATCAATGAATATTGTAAATGCACAAACAGTAATTTCTCCGCATTGCAAGGTGCAATTCTGAAATTTTTTGCTTTTTCCTGCTCCTCTTAGCATGATAAAGAAGATTCAAAGAGAGTGAGATGCCAGCTCCTTTCATTCAGTCAGTAGCTTCAATCATTTCTGGACGTTTTTCAATGGCAAAAATCAATGAATATTGTAAATGCACAAACAGTAATTTCTCCGCATTGCAAGGTGCAATTCTGAAATTTTTTGCTTTTTCCTGCTCCTCTTAGCATGATAAAGAAGATTCAAAGAGAGTGAGATGCCAGCTCCTTTCATTCAGTCAGTAGCTTCAAACATTTCTGGTATATGAATAACATGATGTTTTTTAATGGCAAAAATCAATGAATATTGTAAATGCACAAACAGTAATTTCTCCGCATTGCAAGGTGCAATTCTGAAATTTTTTGCTTTTTCCTGCTCCTCTAAGCATGATAAAGAAGATTCAAAGAGAGTGAGATGCCAGCTCCTTTCATTCAGTCAGTAGCTTCAATCATTTCTGGACGTTTTTCAATGGCAAAAATCAATGAATATTGTAAATGCACAAACAGTAATTTCTCGGCATTGCAAGGTGCAATTCTGAAATTTTTTGCTTTTTCCTGCTCCTCTTAGCATGATAAACAAGATTCAAAGTGAAAGAGATGCCAGCTCCTTTCATTCAGTCAGTAGCTTCAATCATTTCTGGACGTTTTTCAATGGCAAAAATAAATGAATATTGTAAATGCACAAACAGTAATTTCTCCGCATTGCAAGGTGCAATTCTGAAATTTTTTGCTTTTTCCTGCTCCTCTTAGCATGATAAAGAAGATTCAAAGAGAGTGAGATGCCAGCTCCTTTCATTCAGTCAGTAGCTTCAAACATTTCTGGTATATGAATAACATGATGTTTTTCAATGGCAAAAATCAATGAATATTGTAAATGCACAAACAGTAATTTCTCCGCATTGCAAGGTGCAATTCTGAAATTTTTTGCTTTTTCCTGCTCCTCTTAGCATGATAAAGAAGATTCAAAGAGAGTGAGATGCCAGCTCCTTTCATTCAGTCAGTAGCTTCAATCATTTCTGGACGTTTTTCAATGGCAAAAATCAATGAATATTGTAAATGCACAAACAGTAATTTCTCCGCATTGCAAGGTGCAATTCTGAAATCTTTTGCTTTTTCCTGCTCCTCTTAGCATGATAAAGAAGATTCAAAGAGAGTGAGATGCCAGCTCCTTTCATTCAGTCAGTAGCTTCAAACATTTCTGGTATATGAATAACATGATGTTTTTCAATGGCAAAAATCAATGACTATTGTAAATGCACAAACAGTAATTTCTCCGCATTGCAAGCTGCAATTCTGAAATTTTTTGCTTTTTTCTGCTCCTCTTAGCATGATAAAGAAGATTCAAAGAGAGTGAGATGCCAGCTCCTTTCATTCAGTCAGTAGCTTCAAACATTTCTGGTATATGAATAACATGATGTTTTTCAATGGCAAAAATCAATGAATATTGTAAATGCACAAACAGTAATTTCTCCGCATTGCAAGGTGCAATTCTGAAATTTTTTGCTTTTTCCTGCTCCTCTTAGCATGATAAAGAAGATTCAAAGAGTGAGATGCCAGCTCCTTTCATTGTCAGTAGCTTCAAACATTTCTGGTATATGAATAACATGATGTTTTTCAATGGCAAAAATCAATGAATATTGTAAATGCACAAACAGTAATTTCTCCGCATTGCAAGGTGCAATTCTGAAATTTTTTGCTTTTTTATGCTCCTCTTAGCAAGATAAACAAGATTCAAAGAGAGTGAGATGCCAGCTCCTTTCATTCAGTCAGTAGCTTCAATCATTTCTGGACGTTTTTCAATGGCAAAAATCAATGAATATTGTAAATGCACAAACAGTAATTTCTCCGCATTGCAAGGTGCAATTCTGAAATTTTTTGCTTTTTCCTGCTCCTCTTAGCATGATAAAGAAGATTCAAAGAGAGTGAGATGCCAGCTCCTTTCATTCAGTCAGTAGCTTCAATCATTTCTGGACGTTTTTCAATGGCAAAAATCAATGAATATTGTAAATGCACAAACAGTAATTTCTCCGCATTGCAAGGTGCAATTCTGAAATTTTTTGCTTTTTCCTGCTCCTCTTAGCATGATAAAGAAGATTCAAAGAGAGTGAGATGCCAGCTCCTTTCATTCAGTCAGTAGCTTCAAACATTTCTGGTATATGAATAACATGATGTTTTTCAATGGCAAAAATCAATGAATATTGTAAATGCACAAACAGTAATTTCTCCGCATTGCAAGGTGAAATTCTGAAATTTTTTGCTTTTTCCTGCTCCTCTTAGCATGATAAAGAAGATTCAAAGAGAGTGAGATGCCAGCTTCTTTCATTCAGTCAGTAGCTTCAATCATTTCTGGACGTTTTTCAATGGCAAAAATCAATGAATATTGTAAATGCACAAACAGTAATTTCTCCGCATTGCAAGGTGCAATTCTGAAATTTTTTGCTTTTTCCTGCTCCTCTTAGCAAGATAAACAAGATTCAAAGAGAGTGAGATGCCAGCTCCTTTCATTCAGTCAGTAGCTTCAATCATTTCTGGACGTTTTTCAATGGCAAAAATCAATGAATATTGTAAATGCACAAACAGTAATTTCTCCGCATTGCAAGGTGCAATTCTGAAATTTTTTGCTTTTTCCTGCTCCTCTTAGCATGATAAAGAAGATTCAAAGAGAGTGAGATGCCAGCTCCTTTCATTCAGTCAGTAGCTTCAATCATTTCTGGACATTTTTCAATGGCAAAAATCAATGAATATTGTAAATGCACAAACAGTAATTTCTCCGCATTGCAAGGTGCAATTCTGAAATTTTTTGCTTTTTCCTGCTCCTCTTAGCATGATAAAGAAGATTCAAAGAGAGTGAGATGCCAGCTCCTTTCATTCAGTCAGTAGCTTCAATCATTTCTGGACGTTTTTCAATGGCAAAAATCAATGAATATTGTAAATGCACAAACAGTAATTTCTCCGCATTGCAAGGTGAAATTCTGAAATTTTTTGCTTTTTCCTGCTCCTCTTAGCATGATAAAGAAGATTCAAAGAGTGAGATGCCAGCTCCTTTCATTGTCAGTAGCTTCAAACATTTCTGGTATATGAATAACATGATGTTTTTCAATGGCAAAAATCAATGAATATTGTAAATGCACAAACAGTAATTTCTCCGCATTGCAAGGTGCAATTCTGAAATTTTTTGCTTTTTTATGCTCCTCTTAGCAAGATAAACAAGATTCAAAGAGAGTGAGATGCCAGCTCCTTTCATTCAGTCAGTAGCTTCAATCATTTCTGGACGTTTTTCAATGGCAAAAATCAATGAATATTGTAAATGCACAAACAGTAATTTCTCCGCATTGCAAGGTGCAATTCTGAAATTTTTTGCTTTTTCCTGCTCCTCTTAGCATGATAAAGAAGATTCAAAGAGAGTGAGATGCCAGCTCCTTTCATTCAGTCAGTAGCTTCAATCATTTCTGGACGTTTTTCAATGGCAAAAATCAATGAATATTGTAAATGCACAAACAGTAATTTCTCCGCATTGCAAGGTGCAATTCTGAAATTTTTTGCTTTTTCCTGCTCCTCTTAGCATGATAAAGAAGATTCAAAGAGAGTGAGATGCCAGCTCCTTTCATTCAGTCAGTAGCTTCAAACATTTCTGGTATATGAATAACATGATGTTTTTCAATGGCAAAAATCAATGAATATTGTAAATGCACAAACAGTAATTTCTCCGCATTGCAAGGTGAAATTCTGAAATTTTTTGCTTTTTCCTGCTCCTCTTAGCATGATAAAGAAGATTCAAAGAGAGTGAGATGCCAGCTTCTTTCATTCAGTCAGTAGCTTCAATCATTTCTGGACGTTTTTCAATGGCAAAAATCAATGAATATTGTAAATGCACAAACAGTAATTTCTCCGCATTGCAAGGTGCAATTCTGAAATTTTTTGCTTTTTCCTGCTCCTCTTAGCAAGATAAACAAGATTCAAAGAGAGTGAGATGCCAGCTCCTTTCATTCAGTCAGTAGCTTCAATCATTTCTGGACGTTTTTCAATGGCAAAAATCAATGAATATTGTAAATGCACAAACAGTAATTTCTCCGCATTGCAAGGTGCAATTCTGAAATTTTTTGCTTTTTCCTGCTCCTCTTAGCATGATAAAGAAGATTCAAAGAGAGTGAGATGCCAGCTCCTTTCATTCAGTCAGTAGCTTCAATCATTTCTGGACATTTTTCAATGGCAAAAATCAATGAATATTGTAAATGCACAAACAGTAATTTCTCCGCATTGCAAGGTGCAATTCTGAAATTTTTTTCTTTTTCCTGCTCCTCTTAGCATGATAAAGAAGATTCAAAGAGAGTGAGATGCCAGCTCCTTTCATTCAGTCAGTAGCTTCAATCATTTCTGGACGTTTTTCAATGGCAAAAATCAATGAATATTGTAAATGCACAAACAGTAATTTCTCCGCATTGCAAGGTGAAATTCTGAAATTTTTTGCTTTTTCCTGCTCCTCTTAGCATGATAAAGAAGATTCAAAGAGTGAGATGCCAGCTCCTTTCATTGTCAGTAGCTTCAAACATTTCTGGTATATGAATAACATGTTTTTCAATGGCAAAAATCAATGAATATTGTAAATGCACAAACAGTAATTTCTCCGCATTGCAAGGTGCAATTCTGAAATTTTTTGCTTTTTTATGCTCCTCTTAGCAAGATAAACAAGATTCAAAGAGAGTGAGATGCCAGCTCCTTTCATTCAGTCAGTAGCTTCAATCATTTCTGGACGTTTTTCAATGGCAAAAATCAATGAATATTGTAAATGCACAAACAGTAATTTCTCCGCATTGCAAGGTGCAATTCTGAAATTTTTTGCTTTTTCCTGCTCCTCTTAGCATGATAAAGAAGATTCAAAGAGAGTGAGATGCCAGCTCCTTTCATTCAGTCAGTAGCTTCAATCATTTCTGGACGTTTTTCAATGGCAAAAATCAAGGAATATTGTAAATGCACAAACAGTAATTTCTCCGCATTGCAAGGTGCAATTCTGAAATTTTTTGCTTTTTCCTGCTCCTCTTAGCATGATAAAGAAGATTCAAAGAGAGAGATGCCAGCTCCTTTCATTCAGTCAGTAGCTTCAAACATTTCTGGTATATGAATAACATGATGTTTTTCAATGGCAAAAATCAATGAATATTGTAAATGCACAAACAGTAATTTCTCCGCATTGCAAGGTGCAATTCTGAAATTTTTTGCTTTTTCCTGCTCCTCTAAGCATGGTAAAGAAGATTCAAAGAGAGTGAGATGCCAGCTCCTTTCATTCAGTCAGTAGCTTCAATCATTTCTGGACGTTTTTCAATGGCAAAAATCAATGAATATTGTAAATGCACAAACAGTAATTTCTCCGCATTGCAAGGTGCAATTCTGAAATTTTTTGCTTTTTCCTGCTCCTCTTAGCATGATAAAGAAGATTCAAAGAGAGTGAGATGCCAGCTCCTTTCATTCAGTCAGTAGCTTCAATCATTTCTGGACGTTTTTCAATGGCAAAAATCAATGAATATTGTAAATGCACAAACAGTAATTTCTCCGCATTGCAAGGTGCAATTCTGAAATTTTTTGCTTTTTCCTGCTCCTCTTAGCATGATAAACAAGATTCAAAGAGAGTGAGATGCCAGCTCCTTTCATTCAGTCAGTAGCTTCAATCATTTCTGGATGTTTTTCAATGGCAAAAATCAATGAATATTGTAAATGCACAAACAGTAATTTCTCCGCATTGCAAGGTGCAATTCTGAAATTTTTAGCTTTTTCCTGCTCCTCTTAGCATGATAAATAAGATTCAAAGAGAGTGAGATGCCAGCTCCTTTCATTCAGTCAGTAGCTTCAATCATTTCTGGACGTTTTTCAATGGCAAAAATCAATGAATATTGTAAATGCACAAACAGTAATTTCTCCGCATTGCAAGGTGCAATTCTGAAATTTTTTGCTTTTTCCTGCTCCTCTTAGCATGATAAAGAAGATTCAAAGAGAGTGAGATGCCAGCTCCTTTCATTCAGTCAGTAGCTTCAATCATTTCTTGACGTTTTTCAATGGCAAAAATCAATGAATATTGTAAATGCACAAACAGTAATTTCTCCGCATTGCAAGGTGCAATTCTGAAATTTTTTGCTTTTTCCTGCTCCTCTTAGCATGATAAAGAAGATTCAAAGAGAGTGAGATGCCAGCTCCTTTCATTCAGTCAGTAGCTTCAAACATTTCTGGTATATGAATAACATGATGTTTTTTAATGGCAAAAATCAATGAATATTGTAAATGCACAAACAGTAATTTCTCCGCATTGCAAGGTGCAATTCTGAAATTTTTTGCTTTTTCCTGCTCCTCTAAGCATGATAAAGAAGATTCAAAGAGAGTGAGATGCCAGCTCCTTTCATTCAGTCAGTAGCTTCAATCATTTCTGGACGTTTTTCAATGGCAAAAATCAATGAATATTGTAAATGCACAAACAGTAATTTCTCGGCATTGCAAGGTGCAATTCTGAAATTTTTTGCTTTTTCCTGCTCCTCTTAGCATGATAAACAAGATTCATAGTGAAAGAGATGCCAGCTCCTTTCATTCAGTCAGTAGCTTCAATCATTTCTGGACGTTTTTCAATGGCAAAAATCAATGAATATTGTAAATGCACAAACAGTAATTTCTCCGCATTGCAAGGTGCAATTCTGAAATTTTTTGCTTTTTCCTGCTCCTCTTAGCATGATAAAGAAGATTCAAAGAGAGTGAGATGCCAGCTCCTTTCATTCAGTCAGTAGCTTCAATCATTTCTGGACGTTTTTCAATGGCAAAAATCAAGGAATATTGTAAATGCACAAACAGTAATTTCTCCGCATTGCAAGGTGCAATTCTGAAATTTTTTGCTTTTTCCTGCTCCTCTTAGCATGATAAAGAAGATTCAAAGAGAGAGATGCCAGCTCCTTTCATTCAGTCAGTAGCTTCAAACATTTCTGGTATATGAATAACATGATGTTTTTCAATGGCAAAAATCAATGAATATTGTAAATGCACAAACAGTAATTTCTCCGCATTGCAAGGTGCAATTCTGAAATTTTTTGCTTTTTCCTGCTCCTCTAAGCATGGTAAAGAAGATTCAAAGAGAGTGAGATGCCAGCTCCTTTCATTCAGTCAGTAGCTTCAATCATTTCTGGACGTTTTTCAATGGCAAAAATCAATGAATATTGTAAATGCACAAACAGTAATTTCTCCGCATTGCAAGGTGCAATTCTGAAATTTTTTGCTTTTTCCTGCTCCTCTTAGCATGATAAAGAAGATTCAAAGAGAGTGAGATGCCAGCTCCTTTCATTCAGTCAGTAGCTTCAATCATTTCTGGACGTTTTTCAATGGCAAAAATCAATGAATATTGTAAATGCACAAACAGTAATTTCTCCGCATTGCAAGGTGCAATTCTGAAATTTTTTGCTTTTTCCTGCTCCTCTTAGCATGATAAACAAGATTCAAAGAGAGTGAGATGCCAGCTCCTTTCATTCAGTCAGTAGCTTCAATCATTTCTGGATGTTTTTCAATGGCAAAAATCAATGAATATTGTAAATGCACAAACAGTAATTTCTCCGCATTGCAAGGTGCAATTCTGAAATTTTTAGCTTTTTCCTGCTCCTCTTAGCATGATAAATAAGATTCAAAGAGAGTGAGATGCCAGCTCCTTTCATTCAGTCAGTAGCTTCAATCATTTCTGGACGTTTTTCAATGGCAAAAATCAATGAATATTGTAAATGCACAAACAGTAATTTCTCCGCATTGCAAGGTGCAATTCTGAAATTTTTTGCTTTTTCCTGCTCCTCTTAGCATGATAAAGAAGATTCAAAGAGAGTGAGATGCCAGCTCCTTTCATTCAGTCAGTAGCTTCAATCATTTCTTGACGTTTTTCAATGGCAAAAATCAATGAATATTGTAAATGCACAAACAGTAATTTCTCCGCATTGCAAGGTGCAATTCTGAAATTTTTTGCTTTTTCCTGCTCCTCTTAGCATGATAAAGAAGATTCAAAGAGAGTGAGATGCCAGCTCCTTTCATTCAGTCAGTAGCTTCAAACATTTCTGGTATATGAATAACATGATGTTTTTTAATGGCAAAAATCAATGAATATTGTAAATGCACAAACAGTAATTTCTCCGCATTGCAAGGTGCAATTCTGAAATTTTTTGCTTTTTCCTGCTCCTCTAAGCATGATAAAGAAGATTCAAAGAGAGTGAGATGCCAGCTCCTTTCATTCAGTCAGTAGCTTCAATCATTTCTGGACGTTTTTCAATGGCAAAAATCAATGAATATTGTAAATGCACAAACAGTAATTTCTCGGCATTGCAAGGTGCAATTCTGAAATTTTTTGCTTTTTCCTGCTCCTCTTAGCATGATAAACAAGATTCATAGTGAAAGAGATGCCAGCTCCTTTCATTCAGTCAGTAGCTTCAATCATTTCTGGACGTTTTTCAATGGCAAAAATCAATGAATATTGTAAATGCACAAACAGTAATTTCTCCGCATTGCAAGGTGCAATTCTGAAATTTTTTGCTTTTTCCTGCTCCTCTTAGCATGATAAAGAAGATTCAAAGAGAGTGAGATGCCAGCTCCTTTCATTCAGTCAGTAGCTTCAATCATTTCTGGACGTTTTTCAATGGCAAAAATCAATGAATATTGTAAATGCACAAACAGTAATTTCTCCGCATTGCAAGGTGCAATTCTGAATTTTTTTGCTTTTTCCTGCTCCTCTTAGCATGATAAAGAAGATTCAAAGAGAGTGAGATGCCAGCTCCTTTCATTCAGTCAGTAGCTTCAAACATTTCTGGTATATGAATAACATGATGTTTTTCAATGGCAAAAATCAATGACTATTGTAAATGCACAAACAGTAATTTCTCCGCATTGCAAGGTGCAATTCTGAAATTTTTTGCTTTTTTCTGCTCCTCTTAGCATGATAAAGAAGATTCAAAGAGAGTGAGATGCCAGCTCCTTTCATTCAGTCAGTAGCTTCAAACATTTCTGGTATATGAATAACATGATGTTTTTCAATGGCAAAAATCAATGAATATTGTAAATGCACAAACAGTAATTTCTCCGCATTGCAAGGTGCAATTCTGAAATTTTTTGCTTTTTCCTGCTCCTCTTAGCATGATAAAGAAGATTCAAAGAGAGTGAGATGCCAGCTCCTTTCATTCAGTCAGTAGCTTCAATCATTTCTGGACGTTTTTCAATGGCAAAAATCAATGAATATTGTAAATGCACAAACAGTAATTTCTCCGCATTGCAAGGTGCAATTCTGAAATTTTTTGCTTTTTCCTGCTCCTCTTAGCATGATAAAGAAGATTCAAAGAGAGTGAGATGCCAGCTCCTTTCATTCAGTCAGTAGCTTCAAACATTTCTGGTATATGAATAACATGATGTTTTTCAATGGCAAAAATCAATGAATATTGTAAATGCACAAACAGTAATTTCTCCGCATTGCAAGGTGCAATTTTGAAATTTTTTGCTTTTTCCTGCTCCTCTTAGCATGATAAACAAGATTCAAAGAGAGTGAGATGCCAGCTCCTTTCATTCAGTCAGTAGCTTCAATCATTTCTGGATGTTTTTCAATGGCAAAAATCAATGAATATTGTAAATGCACAAACAGTAATTTCTCCGTATTGCAAGGTGCAATTCTGAAATTTTTTGCTTTTTTCTGCTCCTCTTAGCATGATAAAGAAGATTCAAAGAGAGTGAGATGCCAGCTCCTTTCATTCAGTCAGTAGCTTCAAACATTTCTGGTATATGAATAACATGATGTTTTTCAATGGCAAAAATCAATGAATATTGTAAATGCGCAAACAGTAATTTCTCCGCATTGCAAGGTGCAATTCTGAAATTTTTTGCTTTTTCCTGCTCCTCTTAGCATGATAAAGAAGATTCAAAGAGAGTGAGATGCCAGCTCCTTTCATTCAGTCAGTAGCTTCAATCATTTCTGGACGTTTTTCAATGGCAAAAATCAATGAATATTTTAAATGCACAAACAGTAATTTCTCCGCATTGCAAGGTGCAATTCTGAAATTTTTTGCTTTTTCCTGCTCCTCTTAGCATGATAAACAAGATTCAAAGAGAGTGAGATGCCAGCTCCTTTCATTCAGTCAGTAGCTTCAATCATTTCTGGATGTTTTTCAATGGCAAAAATCAATGAATATTGTAAATGCACAAACAGTAATTTCTCCGCATTGCAAGGTGCAATTCTGAAATTTTTTGCTTTTTCCTGCTCCTCTTAGCATGATAAAGAAGATTCAAAGAGAGTGAGATGCCAGCTCCTTTCATTCAGTCAGTAGCTTCAATCATTTCTGGACGTTTTTCAATGGCAAAAATCAATGAATATTGTAAATGCACAAACAGTAATTTCTCCGCATTGCAAGGTGCAATTCTGAAATTTTTTGCTTTTTCCTGCTCCTCTTAGCATGATAAAGAAGATTCAAAGAGAGTGAGATGCCAGCTCCTTTCATTCAGTCAGTAGCTTCAATCATTTCTGGACGTTTTTCAATGGCAAAAATCAATGAATATTGTAAATGCACAAACAGTAATTTCTCCGCATTGCAAGGTGCAATTCTGAAATTTTTTGCTTTTTCCTGCTCCTCTTAGCATGATAAAGAAGATTCAAAGAGAGTGAGATGCCAGCTCCTTTCATTCAGTCAGTAGCTTCAAACATTTCTGGTATATGAATAACATGATGTTTTTCAATGGCAAAAATCAATGAATATTGTAAATGCACAAACAGTAATTTCTCCGCATTGCAAGGTGCAATTCTGAAATTTTTTGCTTTTTCCTGCTCCTCTAAGCATGATGAAGAAGATTCAAAGAGAGTGAGATGCCAGCTCCTTTCATTCAGTCAGTAGCTTCAATCATTTCTGGACGTTTTTCAATGGCAAAAATCAATGAATATTGTAAATGCACAAACAGTAATTTCTCGGCATTGCAAGGTGCAATTCTGAAATTTTTTGCTTTTTCCTGCTCCTCTTAGCATGATAAACAAGATTCAAAGTGAATGAGATGCCAGCTCCTTTCATTCAGTCAGTAGCTTCAATCATTTCTGGACGTTTTTCAATGGCAAAAATCAATGAATATTGTAAATGCACAAACAGTAATTTCTCCGCATTGCAAGGTGCAATTCTGAAATTTTTTGCTTTTTCCTGCTCCTCTTAGCATGATAAAGAAGATTCAAAGAGAGTGAGATGCCAGCTCCTTTCATTCAGTCAGTAGCTTCAATCATTTCTGGACGTTTTTCAATGGCAAAAATCAATGAATATTGTAAATGCACAAACAGTAATTTCTCCGCATTGCAAGGTGCAATTCTGAATTTTTTTGCTTTTTCCTGCTCCTCTTAGCATGATAAAGAAGATTCAAAGAGAGTGAGATGCCAGCTCCTTTCATTCAGTCAGTAGCTTCAAACATTTCTGGTATATGAATAACATGATGTTTTTCAATGGCAAAAATCAATGACTATTGTAAATGCACAAACAGTAATTTCTCCGCATTGCAAGGTGCAATTCTGAAATTTTTTGCTTTTTTCTGCTCCTCTTAGCATGATAAAGAAGATTCAAAGAGAGTGAGATGCCAGCTCCTTTCATTCAGTCAGTAGCTTCAAACATTTCTGGTATATGAATAACATGATGTTTTTCAATGGCAAAAATCAATGAATATTGTAAATGCACAAACAGTAATTTCTCCGCATTGCAAGGTGCAATTCTGAAATTTTTTGCTTTTTCCTGCTCCTCTTAGCATGATAAAGAAGATTCAAAGAGAGTGAGATGCCAGCTCCTTTCATTCAGTCAGTAGCTTCAATCATTTCTGGACGTTTTTCAATGGCAAAAATCAATGAATATTGTAAATGCACAAACAGTAATTTCTCCGCATTGCAAGGTGCAATTCTGAAATTTTTTGCTTTTTCCTGCTCCTCTTAGCATGATAAAGAAGATTCAAAGAGAGTGAGATGCCAGCTCCTTTCATTCAGTCAGTAGCTTCAAACATTTCTGGTATATGAATAACATGATGTTTTTCAATGGCAAAAATCAATGAATATTGTAAATGCACAAACAGTAATTTCTCCGCATTGCAAGGTGCAATTTTGAAATTTTTTGCTTTTTCCTGCTCCTCTTAGCATGATAAACAAGATTCAAAGAGAGTGAGATGCCAGCTCCTTTCATTCAGTCAGTAGCTTCAATCATTTCTGGATGTTTTTCAATGGCAAAAATCAATGAATATTGTAAATGCACAAACAGTAATTTCTCCGTATTGCAAGGTGCAATTCTGAAATTTTTTGCTTTTTTCTGCTCCTCTTAGCATGATAAAGAAGATTCAAAGAGAGTGAGATGCCAGCTCCTTTCATTCAGTCAGTAGCTTCAAACATTTCTGGTATATGAATAACATGATGTTTTTCAATGGCAAAAATCAATGAATATTGTAAATGCGCAAACAGTAATTTCTCCGCATTGCAAGGTGCAATTCTGAAATTTTTTGCTTTTTCCTGCTCCTCTTAGCATGATAAAGAAGATTCAAAGAGAGTGAGATGCCAGCTCCTTTCATTCAGTCAGTAGCTTCAATCATTTCTGGACGTTTTTCAATGGCAAAAATCAATGAATATTTTAAATGCACAAACAGTAATTTCTCCGCATTGCAAGGTGCAATTCTGAAATTTTTTGCTTTTTCCTGCTCCTCTTAGCATGATAAACAAGATTCAAAGAGAGTGAGATGCCAGCTCCTTTCATTCAGTCAGTAGCTTCAATCATTTCTGGATGTTTTTCAATGGCAAAAATCAATGAATATTGTAAATGCACAAACAGTAATTTCTCCGCATTGCAAGGTGCAATTCTGAAATTTTTTGCTTTTTCCTGCTCCTCTTAGCATGATAAAGAAGATTCAAAGAGAGTGAGATGCCAGCTCCTTTCATTCAGTCAGTAGCTTCAATCATTTCTGGACGTTTTTCAATGGCAAAAATCAATGAATATTGTAAATGCACAAACAGTAATTTCTCCGCATTGCAAGGTGCAATTCTGAAATTTTTTGCTTTTTCCTGCTCCTCTTAGCATGATAAAGAAGATTCAAAGAGAGTGAGATGCCAGCTCCTTTCATTCAGTCAGTAGCTTCAATCATTTCTGGACGTTTTTCAATGGCAAAAATCAATGAATATTGTAAATGCACAAACAGTAATTTCTCCGCATTGCAAGGTGCAATTCTGAAATTTTTTGCTTTTTCCTGCTCCTCTTAGCATGATAAAGAAGATTCAAAGAGAGTGAGATGCCAGCTCCTTTCATTCAGTCAGTAGCTTCAAACATTTCTGGTATATGAATAACATGATGTTTTTCAATGGCAAAAATCAATGAATATTGTAAATGCACAAACAGTAATTTCTCCGCATTGCAAGGTGCAATTCTGAAATTTTTTGCTTTTTCCTGCTCCTCTAAGCATGATGAAGAAGATTCAAAGAGAGTGAGATGCCAGCTCCTTTCATTCAGTCAGTAGCTTCAATCATTTCTGGACGTTTTTCAATGGCAAAAATCAATGAATATTGTAAATGCACAAACAGTAATTTCTCGGCATTGCAAGGTGCAATTCTGAAATTTTTTGCTTTTTCCTGCTCCTCTTAGCATGATAAACAAGATTCAAAGTGAATGAGATGCCAGCTCCTTTCATTCAGTCAGTAGCTTCAATCATTTCTGGACGTTTTTCAATGGCAAAAATCAATGAATATTGTAAATGCACAAACAGTAATTTCTCCGCATTGCAAGGTGCAATTCTGAAATTTTTTGCTTTTTCCTGCTCCTCTTAGCATGATAAAGAAGATTCAAAGAGAGTGAGATGCCAGCTCCTTTCATTCAGTCAGTAGCTTCAAACATTTCTGGTATATGAATAACATGATGTTTTTCAATGGCAAAAATCAATGAATATTGTAAATGCACAAACAGTAATTTCTCCGCATTGCAAGGTGCAATTCTGAAATTTTTTGCTTTTTCCTGCTCCTCTTAGCATGATAAAGAAGATTTAAAGAGAGTGAGATGCCAGCTCCTTTCATTCAGTCAGTAGCTTCAATCATTTCTGGACGTTTTTCAATGGCAAAAATCAATGAATATTGTAAATGCACAAACAGTAATTTCTCCGCATTGCAAGGTGCAATTCTGAATTTTTTTGCTTTTTCCTGCTCCTTTTAGCATGATAAAGAAGATTCAAAGAGAGTGAGATGCCAGCTCCTTTTATTCAGTCAGTAGCTTCAAACATTTCTGGTATATGAATAACATGATGTTTTTCAATGGCAAAAATCAATGACTATTGTAAATGCACAAACAGTAATTTCTCCGCATTGCAAGGTGCAATTCTGAAATTTTTTGCTTTTTTCTGCTCCTCTTAGCATGATAAAGAAGATTCAAAGAGAGTGAGATGCCAGCTCCTTTCATTCTGTCAGTAGCTTCAAACATTTCTGGTATATGAATAACATGATGTTTTTCAATGGCAAAAATCAATGAATATTGTAAATGCACAAACACTAATTTCTCCGCATTGCAAGGTGCAATTCTGAAATTTTTTGCTTTTTCCTGCTCCTCTTAGCATGATAAAGAAGATTCAAAGAGAGTGAGATGCCAGCTCCTTTCATTCAGTCAGTAGCTTCAATCATTTCTGGACGTTTTTCAATGGCAAAAATCAATGAATATTGTAAATGCACAAACAGTAATTTCTCCGCATTGCAAGGTGCAATTCTGAAATTTTTTGCTTTTTCCTGCTCCTCTTAGCATGATAAAGAAGATTCAAAGAGAGTGAGATGCCAGCTCCTTTCATTCAGTCAGTAGCTTCAATCATTTCTGGACGTTTTTCAATGGCAAAAATCAATGAATATTGTAAATGCACAAACAGTAATTTCTCCGCATTGCAAGGTGCAATTCTGAATTTTTTTGCTTTTTCCTGCTCCTCTTAGCATGATAAAGAAGATTCAAAGAGAGTGAGATGCCAGCTCCTTTCATTCAGTCAGTAGCTTCAAACATTTCTGGTATATGAATAACATGATGTTTTTCAATGGCAAAAATCAATGACTATTGTAAATGCACAAACAGTAATTTCTCCGCATTGCAAGGTGCAATTCTGAAATTTTTTGCTTTTTTCTGCTCCTCTTAGCATGATAAAGAAGATTCAAAGAGAGTGAGATGCCAGCTCCTTTCATTCAGTCAGTAGCTTCAAACATTTCTGGTATATGAATAACATGATGTTTTTCAATGGCAAAAATCAATGAATATTGTAAATGCACAAACAGTAATTTCTCCGCATTGCAAGGTGCAATTCTGAAATTTTTTGCTTTTTCCTGCTCCTCTTAGCATGATAAAGAAGATTCAAAGAGAGTGAGTTGCCAGCTCCTTTCATTCAGTCAGTAGCTTCAATCATTTCTGGACGTTTTTCAATGGCAAAAATCAATGAATATTGTAAATGCACAAACAGTAATTTCTCCGCATTGCAAGGTGCAATTCTGAAATTTTTTGCTTTTTCCTGCTCCTCTTAGCATGATAAAGAAGATTCAAAGAGAGTGAGATGCCAGCTCCTTTCATTCAGTCAGTAGCTTCAAACATTTCTGGTATATGAATAACATGATGTTTTTCAATGGCAAAAATCAATGAATATTGTAAATGCACAAACAGTAATTTCTCCGCATTGCAAGGTGCAATTTTGAAATTTTTTGCTTTTTCCTGCTCCTCTTAGCATGATAAACAAGATTCAAAGAGAGTGAGATGCCAGCTCCTTTCATTCAGTCAGTAGCTTCAATCATTTCTGGATGTTTTTCAATGGCAAAAATCAATGAATATTGTAAATGCACAAACAGTAATTTCTCCGTATTGCAAGGTGCAATTCTGAAATTTTTTGCTTTTTTCTGCTCCTCTTAGCATGATAAAGAAGATTCAAAGAGAGTGAGATGCCAGCTCCTTTCATTCAGTCAGTAGCTTCAAACATTTCTGGTATATGAATAACATGATGTTTTTCAATGGCAAAAATCAATGAATATTGTAAATGCGCAAACAGTAATTTCTCCGCATTGCAAGGTGCAATTCTGAAATTTTTTGCTTTTTCCTGCTCCTCTTAGCATGATAAAGAAGATTCAAAGAGAGTGAGATGCCAGCTCCTTTCATTCAGTCAGTAGCTTCAATCATTTCTGGACGTTTTTCAATGGCAAAAATCAATGAATATTTTAAATGCACAAACAGTAATTTCTCCGCATTGCAAGGTGCAATTCTGAAATTTTTTGCTTTTTCCTGCTCCTCTTAGCATGATAAACAAGATTCAAAGAGAGTGAGATGCCAGCTCCTTTCATTCAGTCAGTAGCTTCAATCATTTCTGGATGTTTTTCAATGGCAAAAATCAATGAATATTGTAAATGCACAAACAGTAATTTCTCCGCATTGCAAGGTGCAATTCTGAAATTTTTTGCTTTTTCCTGCTCCTCTTAGCATGATAAAGAAGATTCAAAGAGAGTGAGATGCCAGCTCCTTTCATTCAGTCAGTAGCTTCAATCATTTCTGGACGTTTTTCAATGGCAAAAATCAATGAATATTGTAAATGCACAAACAGTAATTTCTCCGCATTGCAAGGTGCAATTCTGAAATTTTTTGCTTTTTCCTGCTCCTCTTAGCATGATAAAGAAGATTCAAAGAGAGTGAGATGCCAGCTCCTTTCATTCAGTCAGTAGCTTCAATCATTTCTGGACGTTTTTCAATGGCAAAAATCAATGAATATTGTAAATGCACAAACAGTAATTTCTCCGCATTGCAAGGTGCAATTCTGAAATTTTTTGCTTTTTCCTGCTCCTCTTAGCATGATAAAGAAGATTCAAAGAGAGTGAGATGCCAGCTCCTTTCATTCAGTCAGTAGCTTCAAACATTTCTGGTATATGAATAACATGATGTTTTTCAATGGCAAAAATCAATGACTATTGTAAATGCACAAACAGTAATTTCTCCGCATTGCAAGGTGCAATTCTGAAATTTTTTGCTTTTTTCTGCTCCTCTTAGCATGATAAAGAAGATTCAAAGAGAGTGAGATGCCAGCTCCTTTCATTCAGTCAGTAGCTTCAAACATTTCTGGTATATGAATAACATGATGTTTTTCAATGGCAAAAATCAATGAATATTGTAAATGCACAAACAGTAATTTCTCCGCATTGCAAGGTGCAATTCTGAAATTTTTTGCTTTTTCCTGCTCCTCTTAGCATGATAAAGAAGATTCAAAGAGAGTGAGATGCCAGCTCCTTTCATTCAGTCAGTAGCTTCAATCATTTCTGGACGTTTTTCAATGGCAAAAATCAATGAATATTGTAAATGCACAAACAGTAATTTCTCCGCATTGCAAGGTGCAATTCTGAAATTTTTTGCTTTTTCCTGCTCCTCTTAGCATGATAAAGAAGATTCAAAGAGAGTGAGATGCCAGCTCCTTTCATTCAGTCAGTAGCTTCAAACATTTCTGGTATATGAATAACATGATGTTTTTCAATGGCAAAAATCAATGAATATTGTAAATGCACAAACAGTAATTTCTCCGCATTGCAAGGTGCAATTTTGAAATTTTTTGCTTTTTCCTGCTCCTCTTAGCATGATAAACAAGATTCAAAGAGAGTGAGATGCCAGCTCCTTTCATTCAGTCAGTAGCTTCAATCATTTCTGGATGTTTTTCAATGGCAAAAATCAATGAATATTGTAAATGCACAAACAGTAATTTCTCCGTATTGCAAGGTGCAATTCTGAAATTTTTTGCTTTTTTCTGCTCCTCTTAGCATGATAAAGAAGATTCAAAGAGAGTGAGATGCCAGCTCCTTTCATTCAGTCAGTAGCTTCAAACATTTCTGGTATATGAATAACATGATGTTTTTCAATGGCAAAAATCAATGAATATTGTAAATGCGCAAACAGTAATTTCTCCGCATTGCAAGGTGCAATTCTGAAATTTTTTGCTTTTTCCTGCTCCTCTTAGCATGATAAAGAAGATTCAAAGAGAGTGAGATGCCAGCTCCTTTCATTCAGTCAGTAGCTTCAATCATTTCTGGACGTTTTTCAATGGCAAAAATCAATGAATATTTTAAATGCACAAACAGTAATTTCTCCGCATTGCAAGGTGCAATTCTGAAATTTTTTGCTTTTTCCTGCTCCTCTTAGCATGATAAACAAGATTCAAAGAGAGTGAGATGCCAGCTCCTTTCATTCAGTCAGTAGCTTCAATCATTTCTGGATGTTTTTCAATGGCAAAAATCAATGAATATTGTAAATGCACAAACAGTAATTTCTCCGCATTGCAAGGTGCAATTCTGAAATTTTTTGCTTTTTCCTGCTCCTCTTAGCATGATAAAGAAGATTCAAAGAGAGTGAGATGCCAGCTCCTTTCATTCAGTCAGTAGCTTCAATCATTTCTGGACGTTTTTCAATGGCAAAAATCAATGAATATTGTAAATGCACAAACAGTAATTTCTCCGCATTGCAAGGTGCAATTCTGAAATTTTTTGCTTTTTCCTGCTCCTCTTAGCATGATAAAGAAGATTCAAAGAGAGTGAGATGCCAGCTCCTTTCATTCAGTCAGTAGCTTCAATCATTTCTGGACGTTTTTCAATGGCAAAAATCAATGAATATTGTAAATGCACAAACAGTAATTTCTCCGCATTGCAAGGTGCAATTCTGAAATTTTTTGCTTTTTCCTGCTCCTCTTAGCATGATAAAGAAGATTCAAAGAGAGTGAGATGCCAGCTCCTTTCATTCAGTCAGTAGCTTCAAACATTTCTGGTATATGAATAACATGATGTTTTTCAATGGCAAAAATCAATGAATATTGTAAATGCACAAACAGTAATTTCTCCGCATTGCAAGGTGCAATTCTGAAATTTTTTGCTTTTTCCTGCTCCTCTAAGCATGATGAAGAAGATTCAAAGAGAGTGAGATGCCAGCTCCTTTCATTCAGTCAGTAGCTTCAATCATTTCTGGACGTTTTTCAATGGCAAAAATCAATGAATATTGTAAATGCACAAACAGTAATTTCTCGGCATTGCAAGGTGCAATTCTGAAATTTTTTGCTTTTTCCTGCTCCTCTTAGCATGATAAACAAGATTCAAAGTGAATGAGATGCCAGCTCCTTTCATTCAGTCAGTAGCTTCAATCATTTCTGGACGTTTTTCAATGGCAAAAATCAATGAATATTGTAAATGCACAAACAGTAATTTCTCCGCATTGCAAGGTGCAATTCTGAAATTTTTTGCTTTTTCCTGCTCCTCTTAGCATGATAAAGAAGATTCAAAGAGAGTGAGATGCCAGCTCCTTTCATTCAGTCAGTAGCTTCAAACATTTCTGGTATATGAATAACATGATGTTTTTCAATGGCAAAAATCAATGAATATTGTAAATGCACAAACAGTAATTTCTCCGCATTGCAAGGTGCAATTCTGAAATTTTTTGCTTTTTCCTGCTCCTCTTAGCATGATAAAGAAGATTCAAAGAGAGTGAGATGCCAGCTCCTTTCATTCAGTCAGTAGCTTCAATCATTTCTGGACGTTTTTCAATGGCAAAAATCAATGAATATTGTAAATGCACAAACAGTAATTTCTCCGCATTGCAAGGTGCAATTCTGAATTTTTTTGCTTTTTCCTGCTCCTCTTAGCATGATAAAGAAGATTCAAAGAGAGTGAGATGCCAGCTCCTTTTATTCAGTCAGTAGCTTCAAACATTTCTGGTATATGAATAACATGATGTTTTTCAATGGCAAAAATCAATGACTATTGTAAATGCACAAACAGTAATTTCTCCGCATTGCAAGGTGCAATTCTGAAATTTTTTGCTTTTTTCTGCTCCTCTTAGCATGATAAAGAAGATTCAAAGAGAGTGAGATGCCAGCTCCTTTCATTCTGTCAGTAGCTTCAAACATTTCTGGTATATGAATAACATGATGTTTTTCAATGGCAAAAATCAATGAATATTGTAAATGCACAAACACTAATTTCTCCGCATTGCAAGGTGCAATTCTGAAATTTTTTGCTTTTTCCTGCTCCTCTTAGCATGATAAAGAAGATTCAAAGAGAGTGAGATGCCAGCTCCTTTCATTCAGTCAGTAGCTTCAATCATTTCTGGACGTTTTTCAATGGCAAAAATCAATGAATATTGTAAATGCACAAACAGTAATTTCTCCGCATTGCAAGGTGCAATTCTGAAATTTTTTGCTTTTTCCTGCTCCTCTTAGCATGATAAAGAAGATTCAAAGAGAGTGAGATGCCAGCTCCTTTCATTCAGTCAGTAGCTTCAAACATTTCTGGTATATGAATAACATGATGTTTTTCAATGGCAAAAATCAATGAATATTGTAAATGCACAAACAGTAATTTCTCCGCATTGCAAGGTGCAATTCTGAAATTTTTTGCTTTTTCCTGCTCCTCTTAGCATGATAAAGAAGATTCAAAGAGAGTGAGATGCCAGCTCCTTTCATTCAGTCAGTAGCTTCAATCATTTCTGGACGTTTTTCAATGGCAAAAATCAATGAATATTGTAAATGCACAAACAGTAATTTCTCCGCATTGCAAGGTGCAATTCTGAATTTTTTTGCTTTTTCCTGCTCCTCTTAGCATGATAAAGAAGATTCAAAGAGAGTGAGATGCCAGCTCCTTTCATTCAGTCAGTAGCTTCAAACATTTCTGGTATATGAATAACATGATGTTTTTCAATGGCAAAAATCAATGACTATTGTAAATGCACAAACAGTAATTTCTCCGCATTGCAAGGTGCAATTCTGAAATTTTTTGCTTTTTTCTGCTCCTCTTAGCATGATAAAGAAGATTCAAAGAGAGTGAGATGCCAGCTCCTTTCATTCAGTCAGTAGCTTCAAACATTTCTGGTATATGAATAACATGTTTTTCAATGGCAAAAATCAATGAATATTGTAAATGCACAAACAGTAATTTCTCCGCATTGCAAGGTGCAATTCTGAAATTTTTTGCTTTTTCCTGCTCCTCTTAGCATGATAAAGAAGATTCAAAGAGAGTGAGATGCCAGCTCCTTTCATTCAGTCAGTAGCTTCAATCATTTCTGGACGTTTTTCAATGGCAAAAATCAATGAATATTGTAAATGCACAAACAGTAATTTCTCCGCATTGCAAGGTGCAATTCTGAAATTTTTTGCTTTTTTCTGCTCCTCTTAGCATGATAAAGAAGATTCAAAGAGAGTGAGATGCCAGCTCCTTTCATTCTGTCAGTAGCTTCAAACATTTCTGGTATATGAATAACATGATGTTTTTCAATGGCAAAAATCAATGAATATTGTAAATGCACAAACACTAATTTCTCCGCATTGCAAGGTGCAATTCTGAAATTTTTTGCTTTTTCCTGCTCCTCTTAGCATGATAAAGAAGATTCAAAGAGAGTGAGATGCCAGCTCCTTTCATTCAGTCAGTAGCTTCAATCATTTCTGGACGTTTTTCAATTACAAAAATCAATGAATATTGTAAATGCACAAACAGTAATTTCTCCGCATTGCAAGGTGCAATTCTGAAATTTTTTGCTTTTTCCTGCTCCTCTTAGCATGATAAAGAAGATTCAAAGAGAGTGAGATGCCAGCTCCTTTCATTCAGTCAGTAGCTTCAAACATTTCTGGTATATGAATAACATGATGTTTTTCAATGGCAAAAATCAATGAATATTGTAAATGCACAAACAGTAATTTCTCCGCATTGCAAGGTGCAATTCTGAAATTTTTTGCTTTTTCCTGCTCCTCTTAGCATGATAAAGAAGATTCAAAGAGAGTGAGATGCCAGCTCCTTTCATTCAGTCAGTAGCTTCAATCATTTCTGGACGTTTTTCAATGGCAAAAATCAATGAATATTGTAAATGCACAAACAGTAATTTCTCCGCATTGCAAGGTGCAATTCTGAATTTTTTTGCTTTTTCCTGCTCCTCTTAGCATGATAAAGAAGATTCAAAGAGAGTGAGATGCCAGCTCCTTTCATTCAGTCAGTAGCTTCAAACATTTCTGGTATATGAATAACATGATGTTTTTCAATGGCAAAAATCAATGACTATTGTAAATGCACAAACAGTAATTTCTCCGCATTGCAAGGTGCAATTCTGAAATTTTTTGCTTTTTTCTGCTCCTCTTAGCATGATAAAGAAGATTCAAAGAGAGTGAGATGCCAGCTCCTTTCATTCAGTCAGTAGCTTCAAACATTTCTGGTATATGAATAACATGTTTTTCAATGGCAAAAATCAATGAATATTGTAAATGCACAAACAGTAATTTCTCCGCATTGCAAGGTGCAATTCTGAAATTTTTTGCTTTTTCCTGCTCCTCTTAGCATGATAAAGAAGATTCAAAGAGAGTGAGATGCCAGCTCCTTTCATTCAGTCAGTAGCTTCAATCATTTCTGGACGTTTTTCAATGGCAAAAATCAATGAATATTGTAAATGCACAAACAGTAATTTCTCCGCATTGCAAGGTGCAATTCTGAAATTTTTTGCTTTTTCCTGCTCCTCTTAGCATGATAAACAAGATTCAAAGAGAGTGAGATGCCAGCTCCTTTCATTCAGTCAGTAGCTTCAATCATTTCTGGATGTTTTTCAATGGCAAAAATCAATGAATATTGTAAATGCACAAACAGTAATTTCTCCGCATTGCAAGGTGCAATTCTGAAATTTTTTGCTTTTTCCTGCTCCTCTTAGCATGATAAATAAGATTCAAAGAGAGTGAGATGCCAGCTCCTTTCATTCAGTCAGTAGCTTCAATCATTTCTGGACGTTTTTCAATGGCAAAAATCAATGAATATTGTAAATGCACAAACAGTAATTTCTCCGCATTGCAAGGTGCAATTCTGAAATTTTTTGCTTTTTCCTGCTCCTCTTAGCATGATAAAGAAGATTCAAAGAGAGTGAGATGCCAGCTCCTTTCATTCAGTCAGTAGCTTCAATCATTTCTGGACGTTTTTCAATGGCAAAAATCAATGAATATTGTAAATGCACAAACAGTAATTTCTCCGCATTGCAAGGTGCAATTCTGAAATTTTTTGCTTTTTCCTGCTCCTCTTAGCATGATAAAGAAGATTCAAAGAGAGTGAGATGCCAGCTCCTTTCATTCAGTCAGTAGCTTCAAACATTTCTGGTATATGAATAACATGATGTTTTTTAATGGCAAAAATCAATGAATATTGTAAATGCACAAACAGTAATTTCTCCGCATTGCAAGGTGCAATTCTGAAATTTTTTGCTTCTTCCTGCTCCTCTAAGCATGATAAAGAAGATTCAAAGAGAGTGAGATGCCAGCTCCTTTCATTCAGTCAGTAGCTTCAATCATTTCTGGACGTTTTTCAATGGCAAAAATCAATGAATATTGTAAATGCACAAACAGTAATTTCTCGGCATTGCAAGGTGCAATTCTGAAATTTTTTGCTTTTTCCTGCTCCTCTTAGCATGATAAACAAGATTCAAAGTGAAAGAGATGCCAGCTCCTTTCATTCAGTCAGTAGCTTCAATCATTTCTGGACGTTTTTCAATGGCAAAAATCAATGAATATTGTAAATGCACAAACAGTAATTTCTCCGCATTGCAAGGTGCAATTCTGAAATTTTTTGCTTTTTCCTGCTCCTCTTAGCATGATAAAGAAGATTCAAAGAGAGTGAGATGCCAGCTCCTTTCATTCAGTCAGTAGCTTCAATCATTTCTGGACGTTTTTCAATGGCAAAAATCAATGAATATTGTAAATGCACAAACAGTAATTTCTCCGCATTGCAAGGTGCAATTCTGAATTTTTTTGCTTTTTCCTGCTCCTCTTAGCATGATAAAGAAGATTCAAAGAGAGTGAGATGCCAGCTCCTTTTATTCAGTCAGTAGCTTCAAACATTTCTGGTATATGAATAACATGATGTTTTTCAATGGCAAAAATCAATGACTATTGTAAATGCACAAACAGTAATTTCTCCGCATTGCAAGGTGCAATTCTGAAATTTTTTGCTTTTTTCTGCTCCTCTTAGCATGATAAAGAAGATTCAAAGAGAGTGAGATGCCAGCTCCTTTCATTCTGTCAGTAGCTTCAAACATTTCTGGTATATGAATAACATGATGTTTTTCAATGGCAAAAATCAATGAATATTGTAAATGCACAAACACTAATTTCTCCGCATTGCAAGGTGCAATTCTGAAATTTTTTGCTTTTTCCTGCTCCTCTTAGCATGATAAAGAAGATTCAAAGAGAGTGAGATGCCAGCTCCTTTCATTCAGTCAGTAGCTTCAATCATTTCTGGACGTTTTTCAATGGCAAAAATCAATGAATATTGTAAATGCACAAACAGTAATTTCTCCGCATTGCAAGGTGCAATTCTGAAATTTTTTGCTTTTTCCTGCTCCTCTTAGCATGATAAAGAAGATTCAAAGAGAGTGAGATGCCAGCTCCTTTCATTCAGTCAGTAGCTTCAAACATTTCTGGTATATGAATAACATGATGTTTTTCAATGGCAAAAATCAATGAATATTGTAAATGCACAAACAGTAATTTCTCCGCATTGCAAGGTGCAATTCTGAAATTTTTTGCTTTTTCCTGCTCCTCTTAGCATGATAAAGAAGATTCAAAGAGAGTGAGATGCCAGCTCCTTTCATTCAGTCAGTAGCTTCAATCATTTCTGGACGTTTTTCAATGGCAAAAATCAATGAATATTGTAAATGCACAAACAGTAATTTCTCCGCATTGCAAGGTGCAATTCTGAATTTTTTTGCTTTTTCCTGCTCCTCTTAGCATGATAAAGAAGATTCAAAGAGAGTGAGATGCCAGCTCCTTTCATTCAGTCAGTAGCTTCAAACATTTCTGGTATATGAATAACATGATGTTTTTCAATGGCAAAAATCAATGACTATTGTAAATGCACAAACAGTAATTTCTCCGCATTGCAAGGTGCAATTCTGAAATTTTTTGCTTTTTTCTGCTCCTCTTAGCATGATAAAGAAGATTCAAAGAGAGTGAGATGCCAGCTCCTTTCATTCAGTCAGTAGCTTCAAACATTTCTGGTATATGAATAACATGTTTTTCAATGGCAAAAATCAATGAATATTGTAAATGCACAAACAGTAATTTCTCCGCATTGCAAGGTGCAATTCTGAAATTTTTTGCTTTTTCCTGCTCCTCTTAGCATGATAAAGAAGATTCAAAGAGAGTGAGATGCCAGCTCCTTTCATTCAGTCAGTAGCTTCAATCATTTCTGGACGTTTTTCAATGGCAAAAATCAATGAATATTGTAAATGCACAAACAGTAATTTCTCCGCATTGCAAGGTGCAATTCTGAAATTTTTTGCTTTTTCCTGCTCCTCTTAGCATGATAAACAAGATTCAAAGAGAGTGAGATGCCAGCTCCTTTCATTCAGTCAGTAGCTTCAATCATTTCTGGATGTTTTTCAATGGCAAAAATCAATGAATATTGTAAATGCACAAACAGTAATTTCTCCGCATTGCAAGGTGCAATTCTGAAATTTTTTGCTTTTTCCTGCTCCTCTTAGCATGATAAATAAGATTCAAAGAGAGTGAGATGCCAGCTCCTTTCATTCAGTCAGTAGCTTCAATCATTTCTGGACGTTTTTCAATGGCAAAAATCAATGAATATTGTAAATGCACAAACAGTAATTTCTCCGCATTGCAAGGTGCAATTCTGAAATTTTTTGCTTTTTCCTGCTCCTCTTAGCATGATAAAGAAGATTCAAAGAGAGTGAGATGCCAGCTCCTTTCATTCAGTCAGTAGCTTCAATCATTTCTGGACGTTTTTCAATGGCAAAAATCAATGAATATTGTAAATGCACAAACAGTAATTTCTCCGCATTGCAAGGTGCAATTCTGAAATTTTTTGCTTTTTCCTGCTCCTCTTAGCATGATAAAGAAGATTCAAAGAGAGTGAGATGCCAGCTCCTTTCATTCAGTCAGTAGCTTCAAACATTTCTGGTATATGAATAACATGATGTTTTTTAATGGCAAAAATCAATGAATATTGTAAATGCACAAACAGTAATTTCTCCGCATTGCAAGGTGCAATTCTGAAATTTTTTGCTTCTTCCTGCTCCTCTAAGCATGATAAAGAAGATTCAAAGAGAGTGAGATGCCAGCTCCTTTCATTCAGTCAGTAGCTTCAATCATTTCTGGACGTTTTTCAATGGCAAAAATCAATGAATATTGTAAATGCACAAACAGTAATTTCTCGGCATTGCAAGGTGCAATTCTGAAATTTTTTGCTTTTTCCTGCTCCTCTTAGCATGATAAACAAGATTCAAAGTGAAAGAGATGCCAGCTCCTTTCATTCAGTCAGTAGCTTCAATCATTTCTGGACGTTTTTCAATGGCAAAAATCAATGAATATTGTAAATGCACAAACAGTAATTTCTCCGCATTGCAAGGTGCAATTCTGAAATTTTTTGCTTTTTCCTGCTCCTCTTAGCATGATAAAGAAGATTCAAAGAGAGTGAGATGCCAGCTCCTTTCATTCAGTCAGTAGCTTCAAACATTTCTGGTATATGAATAACATGATGTTTTTCAATGGCAAAAATCAATGAATATTGTAAATGCACAAACAGTAATTTCTCCGCATTGCAAGGTGCAATTCTGAAATTTTTTGCTTTTTCCTGCTCCTCTTAGCATGATAAAGAAGATTCAAAGAGAGTGAGATGCCAGCTCCTTTCATTCAGTCAGTAGCTTCAATCATTTCTGGACGTTTTTCAATGGCAAAAATCAATGAATATTGTAAATGCACAAACAGTAATTTCTCCGCATTGCAAGGTGCAATTCTGAAATCTTTTGCTTTTTCCTGCTCCTCTTAGCATGATAAAGAAGATTCAAAGAGAGTGAGATGCCAGCTCCTTTCATTCAGTCAGTAGCTTCAAACATTTCTGGTATATGAATAACATGATGTTTTTCAATGGCAAAAATCAATGACTATTGTAAATGCACAAACAGTAATTTCTCCGCATTGCAAGGTGCAATTCTGAAATTTTTTGCTTTTTTCTGCTCCTCTTAGCATGATAAAGAAGATTCAAAGAGAGTGAGATGCCAGCTCCTTTCATTCAGTCAGTAGCTTCAAACATTTCTGGTATATGAATAACATGTTTTTCAATGGCAAAAATCAATGAATATTGTAAATGCACAAACAGTAATTTCTCCGCATTGCAAGGTGCAATTCTGAAATTTTTTGCTTTTTTCTGCTCCTCTTAGCATGATAAAGAAGATTCAAAGAGAGTGAGATGCCAGCTCCTTTCATTCAGTCAGTAGCTTCAAACATTTCTGGTATATGAATAACATGTTTTTCAATGGCAAAAATCAATGAATATTGTAAATGCACAAACAGTAATTTTTCCGCATTGCAAGGTGCAATTCTGAAATTTTTTGCTTTTTCCTGCTCCTCTTAGCATGATAAAGAAGATTCAAAGAGAGTGAGATGCCAGCTCCTTTCATTCAGTCAGTAGCTTCAATCATTTCTGGACGTTTTTCAATGGCAAAAATCAATGAATATTGTAAATGCACAAACAGTAATTTCTCCGCATTGCAAGGTGCAATTCTGAAATTTTTTGCTTTTTCCTGCTCCTCTTAGCATGATAAACAAGATTCAAAGAGAGTGAGATGCCAGCTCCTTTCATTCAGTCAGTAGCTTCAAACATTTCTGGTATATGAATAACATGATGTTTTTTAATGGCAAAAATCAATGAATATTGTAAATGCACAAACAGTAATTTCTCCGCATTGCAAGGTGCAATTCTGAAATTTTTTGCTTCTTCCTGCTCCTCTAAGCATGATAAAGAAGATTCAAAGAGAGTGAGATGCCAGCTCCTTTCATTCAGTCAGTAGCTTCAATCATTTCTGGACGTTTTTCAATGGCAAAAATCAATGAATATTGTAAATGCACAAACAGTAATTTCTCGGCATTGCAAGGTGCAATTCTGAAATTTTTTGCTTTTTCCTGCTCCTCTTAGCATGATAAACAAGATTCAAAGTGAAAGAGATGCCAGCTCCTTTCATTCAGTCAGTAGCTTCAATCATTTCTGGACGTTTTTCAATGGCAAAAATCAATGAATATTGTAAATGCACAAACAGTAATTTCTCCGCATTGCAAGGTGCAATTCTGAAATTTTTTGCTTTTTCCTGCTCCTCTTAGCATGATAAAGAAGATTCAAAGAGAGTGAGATGCCAGCTCCTTTCATTCAGTCAGTAGCTTCAATCATTTCTGGACGTTTTTCAATGGCAAAAATCAATGAATATTGTAAATGCACAAACAGTAATTTCTCCGCATTGCAAGGTGCAATTCTGAATTTTTTTGCTTTTTCCTGCTCCTCTTAGCATGATAAAGAAGATTCAAAGAGAGTGAGATGCCAGCTCCTTTTATTCAGTCAGTAGCTTCAAACATTTCTGGTATATGAATAACATGATGTTTTTCAATGGCAAAAATCAATGACTATTGTAAATGCACAAACAGTAATTTCTCCGCATTGCAAGGTGCAATTCTGAAATTTTTTGCTTTTTTCTGCTCCTCTTAGCATGATAAAGAAGATTCAAAGAGAGTGAGATGCCAGCTCCTTTCATTCTGTCAGTAGCTTCAAACATTTCTGGTATATGAATAACATGATGTTTTTCAATGGCAAAAATCAATGAATATTGTAAATGCACAAACACTAATTTCTCCGCATTGCAAGGTGCAATTCTGAAATTTTTTGCTTTTTCCTGCTCCTCTTAGCATGATAAAGAAGATTCAAAGAGAGTGAGATGCCAGCTCCTTTCATTCAGTCAGTAGCTTCAATCATTTCTGGACGTTTTTCAATGGCAAAAATCAATGAATATTGTAAATGCACAAACAGTAATTTCTCCGCATTGCAAGGTGCAATTCTGAAATTTTTTGCTTTTTCCTGCTCCTCTTAGCATGATAAAGAAGATTCAAAGAGAGTGAGATGCCAGCTCCTTTCATTCAGTCAGTAGCTTCAAACATTTCTGGTATATGAATAACATGATGTTTTTCAATGGCAAAAATCAATGAATATTGTAAATGCACAAACAGTAATTTCTCCGCATTGCAAGGTGCAATTCTGAAATTTTTTGCTTTTTCCTGCTCCTCTTAGCATGATAAAGAAGATTCAAAGAGAGTGAGATGCCAGCTCCTTTCATTCAGTCAGTAGCTTCAATCATTTCTGGACGTTTTTCAATGGCAAAAATCAATGAATATTGTAAATGCACAAACAGTAATTTCTCCGCATTGCAAGGTGCAATTCTGAATTTTTTTGCTTTTTCCTGCTCCTCTTAGCATGATAAAGAAGATTCAAAGAGAGTGAGATGCCAGCTCCTTTCATTCAGTCAGTAGCTTCAAACATTTCTGGTATATGAATAACATGATGTTTTTCAATGGCAAAAATCAATGACTATTGTAAATGCACAAACAGTAATTTCTCCGCATTGCAAGGTGCAATTCTGAAATTTTTTGCTTTTTTCTGCTCCTCTTAGCATGATAAAGAAGATTCAAAGAGAGTGAGATGCCAGCTCCTTTCATTCAGTCAGTAGCTTCAAACATTTCTGGTATATGAATAACATGTTTTTCAATGGCAAAAATCAATGAATATTGTAAATGCACAAACAGTAATTTCTCCGCATTGCAAGGTGCAATTCTGAAATTTTTTGCTTTTTCCTGCTCCTCTTAGCATGATAAAGAAGATTCAAAGAGAGTGAGATGCCAGCTCCTTTCATTCAGTCAGTAGCTTCAATCATTTCTGGACGTTTTTCAATGGCAAAAATCAATGAATATTGTAAATGCACAAACAGTAATTTCTCCGCATTGCAAGGTGCAATTCTGAAATTTTTTGCTTTTTCCTGCTCCTCTTAGCATGATAAACAAGATTCAAAGAGAGTGAGATGCCAGCTCCTTTCATTCAGTCAGTAGCTTCAATCATTTCTGGATGTTTTTCAATGGCAAAAATCAATGAATATTGTAAATGCACAAACAGTAATTTCTCCGCATTGCAAGGTGCAATTCTGAAATTTTTTGCTTTTTCCTGCTCCTCTTAGCATGATAAATAAGATTCAAAGAGAGTGAGATGCCAGCTCCTTTCATTCAGTCAGTAGCTTCAATCATTTCTGGACGTTTTTCAATGGCAAAAATCAATGAATATTGTAAATGCACAAACAGTAATTTCTCCGCATTGCAAGGTGCAATTCTGAAATTTTTTGCTTTTTCCTGCTCCTCTTAGCATGATAAAGAAGATTCAAAGAGAGTGAGATGCCAGCTCCTTTCATTCAGTCAGTAGCTTCAATCATTTCTGGACGTTTTTCAATGGCAAAAATCAATGAATATTGTAAATGCACAAACAGTAATTTCTCCGCATTGCAAGGTGCAATTCTGAAATTTTTTGCTTTTTCCTGCTCCTCTTAGCATGATAAAGAAGATTCAAAGAGAGTGAGATGCCAGCTCCTTTCATTCAGTCAGTAGCTTCAAACATTTCTGGTATATGAATAACATGATGTTTTTTAATGGCAAAAATCAATGAATATTGTAAATGCACAAACAGTAATTTCTCCGCATTGCAAGGTGCAATTCTGAAATTTTTTGCTTCTTCCTGCTCCTCTAAGCATGATAAAGAAGATTCAAAGAGAGTGAGATGCCAGCTCCTTTCATTCAGTCAGTAGCTTCAATCATTTCTGGACGTTTTTCAATGGCAAAAATCAATGAATATTGTAAATGCACAAACAGTAATTTCTCGGCATTGCAAGGTGCAATTCTGAAATTTTTTGCTTTTTCCTGCTCCTCTTAGCATGATAAACAAGATTCAAAGTGAAAGAGATGCCAGCTCCTTTCATTCAGTCAGTAGCTTCAATCATTTCTGGACGTTTTTCAATGGCAAAAATCAATGAATATTGTAAATGCACAAACAGTAATTTCTCCGCATTGCAAGGTGCAATTCTGAAATTTTTTGCTTTTTCCTGCTCCTCTTAGCATGATAAAGAAGATTCAAAGAGAGTGAGATGCCAGCTCCTTTCATTCAGTCAGTAGCTTCAAACATTTCTGGTATATGAATAACATGATGTTTTTCAATGGCAAAAATCAATGAATATTGTAAATGCACAAACAGTAATTTCTCCGCATTGCAAGGTGCAATTCTGAAATTTTTTGCTTTTTCCTGCTCCTCTTAGCATGATAAAGAAGATTCAAAGAGAGTGAGATGCCAGCTCCTTTCATTCAGTCAGTAGCTTCAATCATTTCTGGACGTTTTTCAATGGCAAAAATCAATGAATATTGTAAATGCACAAACAGTAATTTCTCCGCATTGCAAGGTGCAATTCTGAAATCTTTTGCTTTTTCCTGCTCCTCTTAGCATGATAAAGAAGATTCAAAGAGAGTGAGATGCCAGCTCCTTTCATTCAGTCAGTAGCTTCAAACATTTCTGGTATATGAATAACATGATGTTTTTCAATGGCAAAAATCAATGACTATTGTAAATGCATAAACAGTAATTTCTCCGCATTGCAAGGTGCAATTCTGAAATTTTTTGCTTTTTTCTGCTCCTCTTAGCATGATAAAGAAGATTCAAAGAGAGTGAGATGCCAGCTCCTTTCATTCAGTCAGTAGCTTCAAACATTTCTGGTATATGAATAACATGTTTTTCAATGGCAAAAATCAATGAATATTGTAAATGCACAAACAGTAATTTCTCCGCATTGCAAGGTGCAATTCTGAAATTTTTTGCTTTTTTCTGCTCCTCTTAGCATGATAAAGAAGATTCAAAGAGAGTGAGATGCCAGCTCCTTTCATTCAGTCAGTAGCTTCAAACATTTCTGGTATATGAATAACATGTTTTTCAATGGCAAAAATCAATGAATATTGTAAATGCACAAACAGTAATTTTTCCGCATTGCAAGGTGCAATTCTGAAATTTTTTGCTTTTTCCTGCTCCTCTTAGCATGATAAAGAAGATTCAAAGAGAGTGAGATGCCAGCTCCTTTCATTCAGTCAGTAGCTTCAATCATTTCTGGACGTTTTTCAATGGCAAAAATCAATGAATATTGTAAATGCACAAACAGTAATTTCTCCGCATTGCAAGGTGCAATTCTGAAATTTTTTGCTTTTTCCTGCTCCTCTTAGCATGATAAACAAGATTCAAAGAGAGTGAGATGCCAGCTCCTTTCATTCAGTCAGTAGCTTCAATCATTTCTGGATGTTTTTCAATGGCAAAAATCAATGAATATTGTAAATGCACAAACAGTAATTTCTCCGCATTGCAAGGTGCAATTCTGAAATTTTTTGCTTTTTCCTGCTCCTCTTAGCATGATAAATAAGATTCAAAGAGAGTGAGATGCCAGCTCCTTTCATTCAGTCAGTAGCTTCAATCATTTCTGGACGTTTTTCAATGGCAAAAATCAATGAATATTGTAAATGCACAAACAGTAATTTCTCCGCATTGCAAGGTGCAATTCTGAAATTTTTTGCTTTTTCCTGCTCCTCTTAGCATGATAAAGAAGATTCAAAGAGAGTGAGATGCCAGCTCCTTTCATTCAGTCAGTAGCTTCAATCATTTCTGGACGTTTTTCAATGGCAAAAATCAATGAATATTGTAAATGCACAAACAGTAATTTCTCCGCATTGCAAGGTGCAATTCTGAAATTTTTTGCTTTTTCCTGCTCCTCTTAGCATGATAAAGAAGATTCAAAGAGAGTGAGATGCCAGCTCCTTTCATTCAGTCAGTAGCTTCAAACATTTCTGGTATATGAATAACATGATGTTTTTTAATGGCAAAAATCAATGAATATTGTAAATGCACAAACAGTAATTTCTCCGCATTGCAAGGTGCAATTCTGAAATTTTTTGCTTTTTCCTGCTCCTCTAAGCATGATAAAGAAGATTCAAAGAGAGTGAGATGCCAGCTCCTTTCATTCAGTCAGTAGCTTCAATCATTTCTGGACGTTTTTCAATGGCAAAAATCAATGAATATTGTAAATGCACAAACAGTAATTTCTCGGCATTGCAAGGTGCAATTCTGAAATTTTTTGCTTTTTCCTGCTCCTCTTAGCATGATAAACAAGATTCAAAGTGAAAGAGATGCCAGCTCCTTTCATTCAGTCAGTAGCTTCAATCATTTCTGGACGTTTTTCAATGGCAAAAATCAATGAATATTGTAAATGCACAAACAGTAATTTCTCCGCATTGCAAGGTGCAATTCTGAAATCTTTTGCTTTTTCCTGCTCCTCTTAGCATGATAAAGAAGATTCAAAGAGAGTGAGATGCCAGCTCCTTTCATTCAGTCAGTAGCTTCAATCATTTCTGGACGTTTTTCAATGGCAAAAATCAATGAATATTGTAAATGCACAAACAGTAATTTCTCCGCATTGCAAGGTGCAATTCTGAAATTTTTTGCTTTTTCCTGCTCCTCTTAGCATGATAAATAAGATTCAAAGAGAGTGAGATGCCAGCTCCTTTCATTCAGTCAGTAGCTTCAATCATTTCTGGACGTTTTTCAATGGCAAAAATCAATGAATATTGTAAATGCACAAACAGTAATTTCTCCGCATTGCAAGGTGCAATTCTGAAATTTTTTGCTTTTTCCTGCTCCTCTTAGCATGATAAAGAAGATTCAAAGAGAGTGAGATGCCAGCTCCTTTCATTCAGTCAGTAGCTTCAATCATTTCTGGACGTTTTTCAATGGCAAAAATCAATGAATATTGTAAATGCACAAACAGTAATTTCTCCGCATTGCAAGGTGCAATTCTGAAATTTTTTGCTTTTTCCTGCTCCTCTTAGCATGATAAAGAAGATTCAAAGAGAGTGAGATGCCAGCTCCTTTCATTCAGTCAGTAGCTTCAAACATTTCTGGTATATGAATAACATGATGTTTTTTAATGGCAAAAATCAATGAATATTGTAAATGCACAAACAGTAATTTCTCCGCATTGCAAGGTGCAATTCTGAAATTTTTTGCTTTTTCCTGCTCCTCTAAGCATGATAAAGAAGATTCAAAGAGAGTGAGATGCCAGCTCCTTTCATTCAGTCAGTAGCTTCAATCATTTCTGGACGTTTTTCAATGGCAAAAATCAATGAATATTGTAAATGCACAAACAGTAATTTCTCGGCATTGCAAGGTGCAATTCTGAAATTTTTTGCTTTTTCCTGCTCCTCTTAGCATGATAAACAAGATTCAAAGTGAAAGAGATGCCAGCTCCTTTCATTCAGTCAGTAGCTTCAATCATTTCTGGACGTTTTTCAATGGCAAAAATCAATGAATATTGTAAATGCACAAACAGTAATTTCTCCGCATTGCAAGGTGCAATTCTGAAATTTTTTGCTTTTTCCTGCTCCTCTTAGCATGATAAAGAAGATTCAAAGAGAGTGAGATGCCAGCTCCTTTCATTCAGTCAGTAGCTTCAAACATTTCTGGTATATGAATAACATGATGTTTTTCAATGGCAAAAATCAATGAATATTGTAAATGCACAAACAGTAATTTCTCCGCATTGCAAGGTGCAATTCTGAAATTTTTTGCTTTTTCCTGCTCCTCTTAGCATGATAAAGAAGATTCAAAGAGAGTGAGATGCCAGCTCCTTTCATTCAGTCAGTAGCTTCAATCATTTCTGGACGTTTTTCAATGGCAAAAATCAATGAATATTGTAAATGCACAAACAGTAATTTCTCCGCATTGCAAGGTGCAATTCTGAAATCTTTTGCTTTTTCCTGCTCCTCTTAGCATGATAAAGAAGATTCAAAGAGAGTGAGATGCCAGCTCCTTTCATTCAGTCAGTAGCTTCAAACATTTCTGGTATATGAATAACATGATGTTTTTCAATGGCAAAAATCAATGACTATTGTAAATGCACAAACAGTAATTTCTCCGCATTGCAAGGTGCAATTCTGAAATTTTTTGCTTTTTTCTGCTCCTCTTAGCATGATAAAGAAGATTCAAAGAGAGTGAGATGCCAGCTCCTTTCATTCAGTCAGTAGCTTCAAACATTTCTGGTATATGAATAACATGATGTTTTTCAATGGCAAAAATCAATGAATATTGTAAATGCACAAACAGTAATTTCTCCGCATTGCAAGGTGCAATTCTGAAATTTTTTGCTTTTTCCTGCTCCTCTTAGCATGATAAAGAAGATTCAAAGAGTGAGATGCCAGCTCCTTTCATTGTCAGTAGCTTCAAACATTTCTGGTATATGAATAACATGATGTTTTTCAATGGCAAAAATCAATGAATATTGTAAATGCACAAACAGTAATTTCTCCGCATTGCAAGGTGCAATTCTGAAATTTTTTGCTTTTTTATGCTCCTCTTAGCAAGATAAACAAGATTCAAAGAGAGTGAGATGCCAGCTCCTTTCATTCAGTCAGTAGCTTCAATCATTTCTGGACGTTTTTCAATGGCAAAAATCAATGAATATTGTAAATGCACAAACAGTAATTTCTCCGCATTGCAAGGTGCAATTCTGAAATTTTTTGCTTTTTCCTGCTCCTCTTAGCATGATAAAGAAGATTCAAAGAGAGTGAGATGCCAGCTCCTTTCATTCAGTCAGTAGCTTCAATCATTTCTGGACGTTTTTCAATGGCAAAAATCAATGAATATTGTAAATGCACAAACAGTAATTTCTCCGCATTGCAAGGTGCAATTCTGAAATTTTTTGCTTTTTCCTGCTCCTCTTAGCATGATAAAGAAGATTCAAAGAGAGTGAGATGCCAGCCCCTTTCATTCAGTCAGTAGCTTCAAACATTTCTGGTATATGAATAACATGATGTTTTTCAATGGCAAAAATCAATGAATATTGTAAATGCACAAACAGTAATTTCTCCGCATTGCAAGGTGCAATTCTGAAATTTTTTGCTTTTTCCTGCTCCTCTTAGCATGATAAACAAGATTCAAAGAGAGTGAGATGCCAGCTCCTTTCATTCAGTCAGTAGCTTCAATCATTTCTGGATGTTTTTCAATGGCAAAAATCAATGAATATTGTAAATGCACAAACAGTAATTTCTCCGCATTGCAAGGTGCAATTCTGAAATTTTTTGCTTTTTCCTGCTCCTCTTAGCATGATAAATAAGATTCAAAGAGAGTGAGATGCCAGCTCCTTTCATTCAGTCAGTAGCTTCAATCATTTCTGGACGTTTTTCAATGGCAAAAATCAATGAATATTGTAAATGCACAAACAGTAATTTCTCCGCATTGCAAGGTGCAATTCTGAAATTTTTTGCTTTTTCCTGCTCCTCTTAGCATGATAAAGAAGATTCAAAGAGAGTGAGATGCCAGCTCCTTTCATTCAGTCAGTAGCTTCAATCATTTCTGGACGTTTTTCAATGGCAAAAATCAATGAATATTGTAAATGCACAAACAGTAATTTCTCCGCATTGCAAGGTGCAATTCTGAAATTTTTTGCTTTTTCCTGCTCCTCTTAGCATGATAAAGAAGATTCAAAGAGAGTGAGATGCCAGCTCCTTTCATTCAGTCAGTAGCTTCAAACATTTCTGGTATATGAATAACATGATGTTTTTTAATGGCAAAAATCAATGAATATTGTAAATGCACAAACAGTAATTTCTCCGCATTGCAAGGTGCAATTCTGAAATTTTTTGCTTTTTCCTGCTCCTCTAAGCATGATAAAGAAGATTCAAAGAGAGTGAGATGCCAGCTCCTTTCATTCAGTCAGTAGCTTCAATCATTTCTGGACGTTTTTCAATGGCAAAAATCAATGAATATTGTAAATGCACAAACAGTAATTTCTCGGCATTGCAAGGTGCAATTCTGAAATTTTTTGCTTTTTCCTGCTCCTCTTAGCATGATAAACAAGATTCAAAGTGAAAGACATGCCAGCTCCTTTCATTCAGTCAGTAGCTTCAATCATTTCTGGACGTTTTTCAATGGCAAAAATCAATGAATATTGTAAATGCACAAACAGTAATTTCTCCGCATTGCAAGGTGCAATTCTGAAATCTTTTGCTTTTTCCTGCTCCTCTTAGCATGATAAAGAAGATTCAAAGAGAGTGAGATGCCAGCTCCTTTCATTCAGTCAGTAGCTTCAATCATTTCTGGACGTTTTTCAATGGCAAAAATCAATGAATATTGTAAATGCACAAACAGTAATTTCTCCGCATTGCAAGGTGCAATTCTGAAATTTTTTGCTTTTTCCTGCTCCTCTTAGCATGATAAACAAGATTCAAAGAGAGTGAGATGCCAGCTCCTTTCATTCAGTCAGTAGCTTCAATCATTTCTGGATGTTTTTCAATGGCAAAAATCAATGAATATTGTAAATGCACAAACAGTAATTTCTCCGCATTGCAAGGTGCAATTCTGAAATTTTTTGCTTTTTCCTGCTCCTCTTAGCATGATAAATAAGATTCAAAGAGAGTGAGATGCCAGCTCCTTTCATTCAGTCAGTAGCTTCAATCATTTCTGGACGTTTTTCAATGGCAAAAATCAATGAATATTGTAAATGCACAAACAGTAATTTCTCCGCATTGCAAGGTGCAATTCTGAAATTTTTTGCTTTTTCCTGCTCCTCTTAGCATGATAAAGAAGATTCAAAGAGAGTGAGATGCCAGCTCCTTTCATTCAGTCAGTAGCTTCAATCATTTCTGGACGTTTTTCAATGGCAAAAATCAATGAATATTGTAAATGCACAAACAGTAATTTCTCCGCATTGCAAGGTGCAATTCTGAAATTTTTTGCTTTTTCCTGCTCCTCTTAGCATGATAAAGAAGATTCAAAGAGAGTGAGATGCCAGCTCCTTTCATTCAGTCAGTAGCTTCAAACATTTCTGGTATATGAATAACATGATGTTTTTTAATGGCAAAAATCAATGAATATTGTAAATGCACAAACAGTAATTTCTCCGCATTGCAAGGTGCAATTCTGAAATTTTTTGCTTTTTCCTGCTCCTCTAAGCATGATAAAGAAGATTCAAAGAGAGTGAGATGCCAGCTCCTTTCATTCAGTCAGTAGCTTCAATCATTTCTGGACGTTTTTCAATGGCAAAAATCAATGAATATTGTAAATGCACAAACAGTAATTTCTCGGCATTGCAAGGTGCAATTCTGAAATTTTTTGCTTTTTCCTGCTCCTCTTAGCATGATAAACAAGATTCAAAGTGAAAGAGATGCCAGCTCCTTTCATTCAGTCAGTAGCTTCAATCATTTCTGGACGTTTTTCAATGGCAAAAATCAATGAATATTGTAAATGCACAAACAGTAATTTCTCCGCATTGCAAGGTGCAATTCTGAAATTTTTTGCTTTTTCCTGCTCCTCTTAGCATGATAAAGAAGATTCAAAGAGAGTGAGATGCCAGCTCCTTTCATTCAGTCAGTAGCTTCAAACATTTCTGGTATATGAATAACATGATGTTTTTCAATGGCAAAAATCAATGAATATTGTAAATGCACAAACAGTAATTTCTCCGCATTGCAAGGTGCAATTCTGAAATTTTTTGCTTTTTCCTGCTCCTCTTAGCATGATAAAGAAGATTCAAAGAGAGTGAGATGCCAGCTCCTTTCATTCAGTCAGTAGCTTCAATCATTTCTGGACGTTTTTCAATGGCAAAAATCAATGAATATTGTAAATGCACAAACAGTAATTTCTCCGCATTGCAAGGTGCAATTCTGAAATCTTTTGCTTTTTCCTGCTCCTCTTAGCATGATAAAGAAGATTCAAAGAGAGTGAGATGCCAGCTCCTTTCATTCAGTCAGTAGCTTCAAACATTTCTGGTATATGAATAACATGATGTTTTTCAATGGCAAAAATCAATGACTATTGTAAATGCACAAACAGTAATTTCTCCGCATTGCAAGGTGCAATTCTGAAATTTTTTGCTTTTTTCTGCTCCTCTTAGCATGATAAAGAAGATTCAAAGAGAGTGAGATGCCAGCTCCTTTCATTCAGTCAGTAGCTTCAAACATTTCTGGTATATGAATAACATGATGTTTTTCAATGGCAAAAATCAATGAATATTGTAAATGCACAAACAGTAATTTCTCCGCATTGCAAGGTGCAATTCTGAAATTTTTTGCTTTTTCCTGCTCCTCTTAGCATGATAAAGAAGATTCAAAGAGTGAGATGCCAGCTCCTTTCATTGTCAGTAGCTTCAAACATTTCTGGTATATGAATAACATGATGTTTTTCAATGGCAAAAATCAATGAATATTGTAAATGCACAAACAGTAATTTCTCCGCATTGCAAGGTGCAATTCTGAAATTTTTTGCTTTTTTATGCTCCTCTTAGCAAGATAAACAAGATTCAAAGAGAGTGAGATGCCAGCTCCTTTCATTCAGTCAGTAGCTTCAATCATTTCTGGACGTTTTTCAATGGCAAAAATCAATGAATATTGTAAATGCACAAACAGTAATTTCTCCGCATTGCAAGGTGCAATTCTGAAATTTTTTGCTTTTTCCTGCTCCTCTTAGCATGATAAAGAAGATTCAAAGAGAGTGAGATGCCAGCTCCTTTCATTCAGTCAGTAGCTTCAATCATTTCTGGACGTTTTTCAATGGCAAAAATCAATGAATATTGTAAATGCACAAACAGTAATTTCTCCGCATTGCAAGGTGCAATTCTGAAATTTTTTGCTTTTTCCTGCTCCTCTTAGCATGATAAAGAAGATTCAAAGAGAGTGAGATGCCAGCTCCTTTCATTCAGTCAGTAGCTTCAAACATTTCTGGTATATGAATAACATGATGTTTTTCAATGGCAAAAATCAATGAATATTGTAAATGCACAAACAGTAATTTCTCCGCATTGCAAGGTGAAATTCTGAAATTTTTTGCTTTTTCCTGCTCCTCTTAGCATGATAAAGAAGATTCAAAGAGAGTGAGATGCCAGCTTCTTTCATTCAGTCAGTAGCTTCAATCATTTCTGGACGTTTTTCAATGGCAAAAATCAATGAATATTGTAAATGCACAAACAGTAATTTCTCCGCATTGCAAGGTGCAATTCTGAAATTTTTTGCTTTTTCCTGCTCCTCTTAGCAAGATAAACAAGATTCAAAGAGAGTGAGATGCCAGCTCCTTTCATTCAGTCAGTAGCTTCAATCATTTCTGGACGTTTTTCAATGGCAAAAATCAATGAATATTGTAAATGCACAAACAGTAATTTCTCCGCATTGCAAGGTGCAATTCTGAAATTTTTTGCTTTTTCCTGCTCCTCTTAGCATGATAAAGAAGATTCAAAGAGAGTGAGATGCCAGCTCCTTTCATTCAGTCAGTAGCTTCAATCATTTCTGGACATTTTTCAATGGCAAAAATCAATGAATATTGTAAATGCACAAACAGTAATTTCTCCGCATTGCAAGGTGCAATTCTGAAATTTTTTGCTTTTTCCTGCTCCTCTTAGCATGATAAAGAAGATTCAAAGAGAGTGAGATGCCAGCTCCTTTCATTCAGTCAGTAGCTTCAATCATTTCTGGACGTTTTTCAATGGCAAAAATCAATGAATATTGTAAATGCACAAACAGTAATTTCTCCGCATTGCAAGGTGAAATTCTGAAATTTTTTGCTTTTTCCTGCTCCTCTTAGCATGATAAAGAAGATTCAAAGAGTGAGATGCCAGCTCCTTTCATTGTCAGTAGCTTCAAACATTTCTGGTATATGAATAACATGTTTTTCAATGGCAAAAATCAATGAATATTGTAAATGCACAAACAGTAATTTCTCCGCATTGCAAGGTGCAATTCTGAAATTTTTTGCTTTTTTATGCTCCTCTTAGCAAGATAAACAAGATTCAAAGAGAGTGAGATGCCAGCTCCTTTCATTCAGTCAGTAGCTTCAATCATTTCTGGACGTTTTTCAATGGCAAAAATCAATGAATATTGTAAATGCACAAACAGTAATTTCTCCGCATTGCAAGGTGCAATTCTGAAATTTTTTGCTTTTTCCTGCTCCTCTTAGCATGATAAAGAAGATTCAAAGAGAGTGAGATGCCAGCTCCTTTCATTCAGTCAGTAGCTTCAATCATTTCTGGACGTTTTTCAATGGCAAAAATCAAGGAATATTGTAAATGCACAAACAGTAATTTCTCCGCATTGCAAGGTGCAATTCTGAAATTTTTTGCTTTTTCCTGCTCCTCTTAGCATGATAAAGAAGATTCAAAGAGAGAGATGCCAGCTCCTTTCATTCAGTCAGTAGCTTCAAACATTTCTGGTATATGAATAACATGATGTTTTTCAATGGCAAAAATCAATGAATATTGTAAATGCACAAACAGTAATTTCTCCGCATTGCAAGGTGCAATTCTGAAATTTTTTGCTTTTTCCTGCTCCCCTTAGCATTATAAAGAAGATTCAAAGAGAGTGAGATGCCAGCTTCTTTCATTCAGTCAGTAGCTTCAATCATTTCTGGATGTTTTTCAATGGCAAAAATCAATGAATATTGTAAATGCACAAACAGTAATTTCTCCGCATTGCAAGGTGCAATTCTGAAATTTTTTGCTTTTTCCTGCTCCTCTTAGCAAGATAAACAAGATTCAAAGAGAGTGAGATGCCAGCTCCTTTCATTCAGTCAGTAGCTTCAATCATTTCTGGACTTTTTTCAATGGCAAAAATCAATGAATATTGTAAATGCACAAACAGTAATTTCTCCGCATTGCAAGGTGCAATTCTGAAATTTTTTGCTTTTTCCTGCTCCTCTTAGCATGATAAAGAAGATTCAAAGAGAGTGAGATGCCAGCTCCTTTCATTCAGTCAGTAGCTTCAATCATTTCTGGACGTTTTTCAATGGCAAAAATCAATGAATATTGTAAATGCACAAACAGTAATTTCTCCGCATTGCAAGGTGCAATTCTGAAATTTTTTGCTTTTTCCTGCTCCTCTTAGCATGATAAAGAAGATTCAAAGAGAGTGAGATGCCAGCTCCTTTCATTCAGTCAGTAGCTTCAATCATTTCTGGACGTTTTTCAATGGCAAAAATCAATGAATATTGTAAATGCACAAACAGTAATTTCTCCGCATTGCAAGGTGCAATTCTGAAATTTTTTGCTTTTTCCTGCTCCTCTTAGCATGATAAAGAAGATTCAAAGAGAGTGAGATGCCAGCTCCTTTCATTCAGTCAGTAGCTTCAAACATTTCTGGTATATGAATAACATGATGTTTTTCAATGGCAAAAATCAATGAATATTGTAAATGCACAAACAGTAATTTCTCCGCATTGCAAGGTGCAATTTTGAAATTTTTTGCTTTTTCCTGCTCCTCTTAGCATGATAAACAAGATTCAAAGAGAGTGAGATGCCAGCTCCTTTCATTCAGTCAGTAGCTTCAATCATTTCTGGATGTTTTTCAATGGCAAAAATCAATGAATATTGTAAATGCACAAACAGTAATTTCTCCGTATTGCAAGGTGCAATTCTGAAATTTTTTGCTTTTTTCTGCTCCTCTTAGCATGATAAAGAAGATTCAAAGAGAGTGAGATGCCAGCTCCTTTCATTCAGTCAGTAGCTTCAAACATTTCTGGTATATGAATAACATGATGTTTTTCAATGGCAAAAATCAATGAATATTGTAAATGCGCAAACAGTAATTTCTCCGCATTGCAAGGTGCAATTCTGAAATTTTTTGCTTTTTCCTGCTCCTCTTAGCATGATAAAGAAGATTCAAAGAGAGTGAGATGCCAGCTCCTTTCATTCAGTCAGTAGCTTCAATCATTTCTGGACGTTTTTCAATGGCAAAAATCAATGAATATTTTAAATGCACAAACAGTAATTTCTCCGCATTGCAAGGTGCAATTCTGAAATTTTTTGCTTTTTCCTGCTCCTCTTAGCATAATAAACAAGATTCAAAGAGAGTGAGATGCCAGCTCCTTTCATTCAGTCAGTAGCTTCAATCATTTCTGGACGTTTTTCAATGGCAAAAATCAATGAATATTGTAAATGCACAAACAGTAATTTCTCCGCATTGCAAGGTGAAATTCTGAAATTTTTTGCTTTTTCCTGCTCCTCTTAGCATGATAAAGAAGATTCAAAGAGAGAGATGCCAGCTCCTTTCATTCAGTCAGTAGCTTCAAACATTTCTGGTATATGAATAACATGATGTTTTTCAATGGCAAAAATCAATGAATATTGTAAATGCACAAACAGTAATTTCTCCGCATTGCAAGGTGCAATTCTGAAATTTTTTGCTTTTTCCTGCTCCTCTTAGCATTATAAAGACGATTCAAAGAGAGTGAGATGCCAGCTTCTTTCATTCAGTCAGTAGCTTCAATCATTTCTGGACGTTTTTCAATGGCAAAAATCAATGAATATTGTAAATGCACAAACAGTAATTTCTCCGCATTGCAAGGTGCAATTCTGAAATTTTTTGCTTTTTCCTGCTCCTCTTAGCAAGATAAACAAGATTCAAAGAGAGTGAGATGCCAGCTCCTTTCATTCAGTCAGTAGCTTCAATCATTTCTGGACTTTTTTCAATGGCAAAAATCAATGAATATTGTAAATGCACAAACAGTAATTTCTCCGCATTGCAAGATGCAATTCTGAAATTTTTTGCTTTTTCCTGCTCCTCTTAGCATGATAAAGAAGATTCAAAGAGAGTGAGATGCCAGCTCCTTTCATTCAGTCAGTAGCTTCAATCATTTCTGGACGTTTTTCAATGGCAAAAATCAATGAATATTGTAAATGCACAAACAGTAATTTCTCCGCATTGCAAGGTGCAATTCTGAAATTTTTTGCTTTTTCCTGCTCCTCTTAGCATGATAAAGAAGATTCAAAGAGAGTGAGATGCCAGCTCCTTTCATTCAGTCAGTAGCTTCAATCATTTCTGGACGTTTTTCAATGGCAAAAATCAATGAATATTGTAAATGCACAAACAGTAATTTCTCCGCATTGCAAGGTGCAATTCTGAAATTTTTTGCTTTTTCCTGCTCCTCTTAGCATGATAAAGAAGATTCAAAGAGAGTGAGATGCCAGCTCCTTTCATTCAGTCAGTAGCTTCAAACATTTCTGGTATATGAATAACATGATGTTTTTCAATGGCAAAAATCAATGAATATTGTAAATGCACAAACAGTAATTTCTCCGCATTGCAAGGTGCAATTTTGAAATTTTTTGCTTTTTCCTGCTCCTCTTAGCATGATAAACAAGATTCAAAGAGAGTGAGATGCCAGCTCCTTTCATTCAGTCAGTAGCTTCAATCATTTCTGGATGTTTTTCAATGGCAAAAATCAATGAATATTGTAAATGCACAAACAGTAATTTCTCCGTATTGCAAGGTGCAATTCTGAAATTTTTTGCTTTTTTCTGCTCCTCTTAGCATGATAAAGAAGATTCAAAGAGAGTGAGATGCCAGCTCCTTTCATTCAGTCAGTAGCTTCAAACATTTCTGGTATATGAATAACATGATGTTTTTCAATGGCAAAAATCAATGAATATTGTAAATGCGCAAACAGTAATTTCTCCGCATTGCAAGGTGCAATTCTGAAATTTTTTGCTTTTTCCTGCTCCTCTTAGCATGATAAAGAAGATTCAAAGAGAGTGAGATGCCAGCTCCTTTCATTCAGTCAGTAGCTTCAATCATTTCTGGACGTTTTTCAATGGCAAAAATCAATGAATATTTTAAATGCACAAACAGTAATTTCTCCGCATTGCAAGGTGCAATTCTGAAATTTTTTGCTTTTTCCTGCTCCTCTTAGCATGATAAACAAGATTCAAAGAGAGTGAGATGCCAGCTCCTTTCATTCAGTCAGTAGCTTCAATCATTTCTGGATGTTTTTCAATGGCAAAAATCAATGAATATTGTAAATGCACAAACAGTAATTTCTCCGCATTGCAAGGTGCAATTCTGAAATTTTTTGCTTTTTCCTGCTCCTCTTAGCATGATAAAGAAGATTCAAAGAGAGTGAGATGCCAGCTCCTTTCATTCAGTCAGTAGCTTCAATCATTTCTGGACGTTTTTCAATGGCAAAAATCAATGAATATTGTAAATGCACAAACAGTAATTTCTCCGCATTGCAAGATGCAATTCTGAAATTTTTTGCTTTTTCCTGCTCCTCTTAGCATGATAAAGAAGATTCAAAGAGAGTGAGATGCCAGCTCCTTTCATTCAGTCAGTAGCTTCAATCATTTCTGGACGTTTTTCAATGGCAAAAATCAATGAATATTGTAAATGCACAAACAGTAATTTCTCCGCATTGCAAGGTGCAATTCTGAAATTTTTTGCTTTTTCCTGCTCCTCTTAGCATGATAAAGAAGATTCAAAGAGAGTGAGATGCCAGCTCCTTTCATTCAGTCAGTAGCTTCAATCATTTCTGGATGTTTTTCAATGGCAAAAATCAATGAATATTGTAAATGCACAAACAGTAATTTCTCCGTATTGCAAGGTGCAATTCTGAAATTTTTTGCTTTTTTCTGCTCCTCTTAGCATGATAAAGAAGATTCAAAGAGAGTGAGATGCCAGCTCCTTTCATTCAGTCAGTAGCTTCAAACATTTCTGGTATATGAATAACATGATGTTTTTCAATGGCAAAAATCAATGAATATTGTAAATGCGCAAACAGTAATTTCTCCGCATTGCAAGGTGCAATTCTGAAATTTTTTGCTTTTTCCTGCTCCTCTTAGCATGATAAAGATTCAAAGAGAGTGAGATGCCAGCTCCTTTCATTCAGTCAGTAGCTTCAATCATTTCTGGACGTTTTTCAATGGCAAAAATCAATGAATATTTTAAATGCACAAACAGTAATTTCTCCGCATTGCAAGGTGCAATTCTGAAATTTTTTGCTTTTTCCTGCTCCTCTTAGCATGATAAACAAGATTCAAAGAGAGTGAGATGCCAGCTCCTTTCATTCAGTCAGTAGCTTCAATCATTTCTGGATGTTTTTCAATGGCAAAAATCAATGAATATTGTAAATGCACAAACAGTAATTTCTCCGCATTGCAAGGTGCAATTCTGAAATTTTTTGCTTTTTCCTGCTCCTCTTAGCATGATAAAGAAGATTCAAAGAGAGTGAGATGCCAGCTCCTTTCATTCAGTCAGTAGCTTCAATCATTTCTGGACGTTTTTCAATGGCAAAAATCAATGAATATTGTAAATGCACAAACAGTAATTTCTCCGCATTGCAAGGTGCAATTCTGAAATTTTTTGCTTTTTCCTGCTCCTCTTAGCATGATAAAGAAGATTCAAAGAGAGTGAGATGCCAGCTCCTTTCATTCAGTCAGTAGCTTCAATCATTTCTGGACGTTTTTCAATGGCAAAAATCAATGAATATTGTAAATGCACAAACAGTAATTTCTCCGCATTGCAAGGTGCAATTCTGAAATTTTTTGCTTTTTCCTGCTCCTCTTAGCATGATAAAGAAGATTCAAAGAGAGTGAGATGCCAGCTCCTTTCATTCAGTCAGTAGCTTCAAACATTTCTGGTATATGAATAACATGATGTTTTTCAATGGCAAAAATCAATGAATATTGTAAATGCACAAACAGTAATTTCTCCGCATTGCAAGGTGCAATTCTGAAATTTTTTGCTTTTTCCTGCTCCTCTAAGCATGATAAAGAAGATTCAAAGAGAGTGAGATGCCAGCTCCTTTCATTCAGTCAGTAGCTTCAATCATTTCTGGACGTTTTTCAATGGCAAAAATCAATGAATATTGTAAATGCACAAACAGTAATTTCTCCGCATTGCAAGGTGCAATTCTGAAATTTTTTGCTTTTTCCTGCTCCTCTTAGCATGATAAACAAGATTCAAAGTGAATGAGATGCCAGCTCCTTTCATTCAGTCAGTAGCTTCAATCATTTCTGGACGTTTTTCAATGGCAAAAATCAATGAATATTGTAAATGCACAAACAGTAATTTCTCCGCATTGCAAGGTGCAATTCTGAAATTTTTTGCTTTTTCCTGCTCCTCTTAGCATGATAAAGAAGATTCAAAGAGAGTGAGATGCCAGCTCCTTTCATTCAGTCAGTAGCTTCAAACATTTCTGGTATATGAATAACATGATGTTTTTCAATGGCAAAAATCAATGAATATTGTAAATGCACAAACAGTAATTTCTCCGCATTGCAAGGTGCAATTCTGAAATTTTTTGCTTTTTCCTGCTCCTCTTAGCATGATAAAGAAGATTCAAAGAGAGTGAGATGCCAGCTCCTTTCATTCAGTCAGTAGCTTCAATCATTTCTGGACGTTTTTCAATGGCAAAAATCAATGAATATTGTAAATGCACAAACAGTAATTTCTCCGCATTGCAAGGTGCAATTCTGAATTTTTTTGCTTTTTCCTGCTCCTCTTAGCATGATAAAGAAGATTCAAAGAGAGTGAGATGCCAGCTCCTTTCATTCAGTCAGTAGCTTCAAACATTTCTGGTATATGAATAACATGATGTTTTTCAATGGCAAAAATCAATGACTATTGTAAATGCACAAACAGTAATTTCTCCGCATTGCAAGATGCAATTCTGAAATTTTTTGCTTTTTCCTGCTCCTCTTAGCATGATAAAGAAGATTCAAAGAGAGTGAGATGCCAGCTCCTTTCATTCAGTCAGTAGCTTCAATCATTTCTGGACGTTTTTCAATGGCAAAAATCAATGAATATTGTAAATGCACAAACAGTAATTTCTCCGCATTGCAAGGTGCACTTCTGAAATTTTTTGCTTTTTCCTGCTCCTCTTAGCATGATAAAGAAGATTCAAAGAGAGTGAGATGCCAGCTCCTTTCATTCAGTCAGTAGCTTCAATCATTTCTGGATGTTTTTCAATGGCAAAAATCAATGAATATTGTAAATGCACAAACAGTAATTTCTCCGTATTGCAAGGTGCAATTCTGAAATTTTTTGCTTTTTTCTGCTCCTCTTAGCATGATAAAGAAGATTCAAAGAGAGTGAGATGCCAGCTCCTTTCATTCAGTCAGTAGCTTCAAACATTTCTGGTATATGAATAACATGATGTTTTTCAATGGCAAAAATCAATGAATATTGTAAATGCGCAAACAGTAATTTCTCCGCATTGCAAGGTGCAATTCTGAAATTTTTTGCTTTTTCCTGCTCCTCTTAGCATGATAAAGATTCAAAGAGAGTGAGATGCCAGCTCCTTTCATTCAGTCAGTAGCTTCAATCATTTCTGGACGTTTTTCAATGGCAAAAATCAATGAATATTTTAAATGCACAAACAGTAATTTCTCCGCATTGCAAGGTGCAATTCTGAAATTTTTTGCTTTTTCCTGCTCCTCTTAGCATGATAAACAAGATTCAAAGAGAGTGAGATGCCAGCTCCTTTCATTCAGTCAGTAGCTTCAATCATTTCTGGATGTTTTTCAATGGCAAAAATCAATGAATATTGTAAATGCACAAACAGTAATTTCTCCGCATTGCAAGGTGCAATTCTGAAATTTTTTGCTTTTTCCTGCTCCTCTTAGCATGATAAAGAAGATTCAAAGAGAGTGAGATGCCAGCTCCTTTCATTCAGTCAGTAGCTTCAATCATTTCTGGACGTTTTTCAATGGCAAAAATCAATGAATATTGTAAATGCACAAACAGTAATTTCTCCGCATTGCAAGGTGCAATTCTGAAATTTTTTGCTTTTTCCTGCTCCTCTTAGCATGATAAAGAAGATTCAAAGAGAGTGAGATGCCAGCTCCTTTCATTCAGTCAGTAGCTTCAATCATTTCTGGACGTTTTTCCATGGCAAAAATCAATGAATATTGTAAATGCACAAACAGTAATTTCTCCGCATTGCAAGGTGCAATTCTGAAATTTTTTGCTTTTTCCTGCTCCTCTTAGCATGATAAAGAAGATTCAAAGAGAGTGAGATGCCAGCTCCTTTCATTCAGTCAGTAGCTTCAAACATTTCTGGTATATGAATAACATGATGTTTTTCAATGGCAAAAATCAATGAATATTGTAAATGCACAAACAGTAATTTCTCCGCATTGCAAGGTGCAATTCTGAAATTTTTTGCTTTTTCCTGCTCCTCTAAGCATGATAAAGAAGATTCAAAGAGAGTGAGATGCCAGCTCCTTTCATTCAGTCAGTAGCTTCAATCATTTCTGGACGTTTTTCAATGGCAAAAATCAATGAATATTGTAAATGCACAAACAGTAATTTCTCCGCATTGCAAGGTGCAATTCTGAAATTTTTTGCTTTTTCCTGCTCCTCTTAGCATGATAAACAAGATTCAAAGTGAATGAGATGCCAGCTCCTTTCATTCAGTCAGTAGCTTCAATCATTTCTGGACGTTTTTCAATGGCAAAAATCAATGAATATTGTAAATGCACAAACAGTAATTTCTCCGCATTGCAAGGTGCAATTCTGAAATTTTTTGCTTTTTTCTGCTCCTCTTAGCATGATAAAGAAGATTCAAAGAGAGTGAGATGCCAGCTCCTTTCATTCAGTCAGTAGCTTCAAACATTTCTGGTATATGAATAACATGATGTTTTTCAATGGCAAAAATCAATGAATATTGTAAATGCACAAACAGTAATTTCTCCGCATTGCAAGGTGCAATTCTGAAATTTTTTGCTTTTTCCTGCTCCTCTTAGCATGATAAAGAAGATTCAAAGAGAGTGAGATGCCAGCTCCTTTCATTCAGTCAGTAGCTTCAATCATTTCTGGACGTTTTTCAATGGCAAAAATCAATGAATATTGTAAATGCACAAACAGTAATTTCTCCGCATTGCAAGGTGCAATTCTGAATTTTTTTGCTTTTTCCTGCTCCTCTTAGCATGATAAAGAAGATTCAAAGAGAGTGAGATGCCAGCTCCTTTCATTCAGTCAGTAGCTTCAAACATTTCTGGTATATGAATAACATGATGTTTTTCAATGGCAAAAATCAATGACTATTGTAAATGCACAAACAGTAATTTCTCCGCATTGCAAGGTGCAATTCTGAAATTTTTTGCTTTTTTCTGCTCCTCTTAGCATGATAAAGAAGATTCAAAGAGAGTGAGATGCCAGCTCCTTTCATTCTGTCAGTAGCTTCAAACATTTCTGGTATATGAATAACATGATGTTTTTCAATGGCAAAAATCAATGAATATTGTAAATGCACAAACAGTAATTTCTCCGCATTGCAAGGTGCAATTCTGAAATTTTTTGCTTTTTCCTGCTCCTCTTAGCATGATAAAGAAGATTCAAAGAGAGTGAGATGCCAGCTCCTTTCATTCAGTCAGTAGCTTCAATCATTTCTGGACGTTTTTCAATGGCAAAAATCAATGAATATTGTAAATGCACAAACAGTAATTTCTCCGCATTGCAAGGTGCAATTCTGAAATTTTTTGCTTTTTCCTGCTCCTCTTAGCATGATAAAGAAGATTCAAAGAGAGTGAGATGCCAGCTCCTTTCATTCAGTCAGTAGCTTCAAACATTTCTGGTATATGAATAACATGATGTTTTTCAATGGCAAAAATCAATGAATATTGTAAATGCACAAACAGTAATTTCTCCGCATTGCAAGGTGCAATTCTGAAATTTTTTGCTTTTTCCTGCTCCTCTTAGCATGATAAAGAAGATTCAAAGAGAGTGAGATGCCAGCTCCTTTCATTCAGTCAGTAGCTTCAATCATTTCTGGACGTTTTTCAATGGCAAAAATCAATGAATATTGTAAATGCACAAACAGTAATTTCTCCGCATTGCAAGGTGCAATTCTGAATTTTTTTGCTTTTTCCTGCTCCTCTTAGCATGATAAAGAAGATTCAAAGAGAGTGAGATGCCAGCTCCTTTCATTCAGTCAGTAGCTTCAAACATTTCTGGTATATGAATAACATGATGTTTTTCAATGGCAAAAATCAATGACTATTGTAAATGCACAAACAGTAATTTCTCCGCATTGCAAGGTGCAATTCTGAAATTTTTTGCTTTTTTCTGCTCCTCTTAGCATGATAAAGAAGATTCAAAGAGAGTGAGATGCCAGCTCCTTTCATTCAGTCAGTAGCTTCAAACATTTCTGGTATATCAATAACATGATGTTTTTCAATGGCAAAAATCAATGAATATTGTAAATGCACAAACAGTAATTTCTCCGCATTGCAAGGTGCAATTCTGAAATTTTTTGCTTTTTCCTGCTCCTCTTAGCATGATAAAGAAGATTCAAAGAGAGTGAGATGCCAGCTCCTTTCATTCAGTCAGTAGCTTCAATCATTTCTGGACGTTTTTCAATGGCAAAAATCAATGAATATTGTAAATGCACAAACAGTAATTTCTCCGCATTGCAAGGTGCAATTCTGAAATTTTTTGCTTTTTCCTGCTCCTCTTAGCATGATAAAGAAGATTCAAAGAGAGTGAGATGCCAGCTCCTTTCATTCAGTCAGTAGCTTCAAACATTTCTGGTATATGAATAACATGATGTTTTTCAATGGCAAAAATCAATGAATATTGTAAATGCACAAACAGTAATTTCTCCGCATTGCAAGGTGCAATTCTGAAATTTTTTGCTTTTTCCTGCTCCTCTTAGCATGATAAAGAAGATTCAAAGAGAGTGAGATGCCAGCTTCTTTCATTCAGTCAGTAGCTTCAATCATTTCTGGACGTTTTTCAATGGCAAAAATCAATGAATATTGTAAATGCACAAACAGTAATTTCTCCGCATTGCAAGGTGTAATTCTGAAATTTTTTGCTTTTTCCTGCTCCTCTTAGCAAGATAAACAAGATTCAAAGAGAGTGAGATGCCAGCTCCTTTCATTCAGTCAGTAGCTTCAATCATTTCTGGACGTTTTTCAATGGCAAAAATCAATGAATATTGTAAATGCACAAACAGTAATTTCTCCGCATTGCAAGGTGCAATTCTGAAATTTTTTGCTTTTTCCTGCTCCTCTTAGCATGATAAAGAAGATTCAAAGAGAGTGAGATGCCAGCTCCTTTCATTCAGTCAGTAGCTTCAATCATTTCTGGACATTTTTCAATGGCAAAAATCAATGAATATTGTAAATGCACAAACAGTAATTTCTCCGCATTGCAAGGTGCAATTCTGAAATTTTTTGCTTTTTCCTGCTCCTCTTAGCATGATAAAGAAGATTCAAAGAGAGTGAGATGCCAGCTCCTTTCATTCAGTCAGTAGCTTCAATCATTTCTGGACGTTTTTCAATGGCAAAAATCAATGAATATTGTAAATGCACAAACAGTAATTTCTCCGCATTGCAAGGTGCAATTCTGAAATTTTTTGCTTTTTCCTGCTCCTCTTAGCATGATAAAGAAGATTCAAAGAGAGTGAGATGCCAGCTCCTTTCATTCAGTCAGTAGCTTCAAACATTTCTGGTATATGAATAACATGATGTTTTTCAATGGCAAAAATCAATGAATATTGTAAATGCACAAACAGTAATTTCTCCGCATTGCAAGGTGCAATTCTGAAATTTTTTGCTTTTTCCTGCTCCTCTAAGCATGATAAAGAAGATTCAAAGAGAGTGAGATGCCAGCTCCTTTCATTCAGTCAGTAGCTTCAATCATTTCTGGACGTTTTTCAATGGCAAAAATCAATGAATATTGTAAATGCACAAACAGTAATTTCTCCGCATTGCAAGGTGCAATTCTGAAATTTTTTGCTTTTTCCTGCTCCTCTTAGCATGATAAACAAGATTCAAAGTGAATGAGATGCCAGCTCCTTTCATTCAGTCAGTAGCTTCAATCATTTCTGGACGTTTTTCAATGGCAAAAATCAATGAATATTGTAAATGCACAAACAGTAATTTCTCCGCATTGCAAGGTGCAATTCTGAAATTTTTTGCTTTTTCCTGCTCCTCTTAGCATGATAAAGAAGATTCAAAGAGAGTGAGATGCCAGCTCCTTTCATTCAGTCAGTAGCTTCAAACATTTCTGGTATATGAATAACATGATGTTTTTCAATGGCAAAAATCAATGAATATTGTAAATGCACAAACAGTAATTTCTCCGCATTGCAAGGTGCAATTCTGAAATTTTTTGCTTTTTCCTGCTCCTCTTAGCATGATAAAGAAGATTCAAAGAGAGTGAGATGCCAGCTCCTTTCATTCAGTCAGTAGCTTCAATCATTTCTGGACGTTTTTCAATGGCAAAAATCAATGAATATTGTAAATGCACAAACAGTAATTTCTCCGCATTGCAAGGTGCAATTCTGAATTTTTTTGCTTTTTCCTGCTCCTCTTAGCATGATAAAGAAGATTCAAAGAGAGTGAGATGCCAGCTCCTTTCATTCAGTCAGTAGCTTCAAACATTTCTGGTATATGAATAACATGATGTTTTTCAATGGCAAAAATCAATGACTATTGTAAATGCACAAACAGTAATTTCTCCGCATTGCAAGATGCAATTCTGAAATTTTTTGCTTTTTCCTGCTCCTCTTAGCATGATAAAGAAGATTCAAAGAGAGTGAGATGCCAGCTCCTTTCATTCAGTCAGTAGCTTCAATCATTTCTGGACGTTTTTCAATGGCAAAAATCAATGAATATTGTAAATGCACAAACAGTAATTTCTCCGCATTGCAAGGTGCACTTCTGAAATTTTTTGCTTTTTCCTGCTCCTCTTAGCATGATAAAGAAGATTCAAAGAGAGTGAGATGCCAGCTCCTTTCATTCAGTCAGTAGCTTCAATCATTTCTGGATGTTTTTCAATGGCAAAAATCAATGAATATTGTAAATGCACAAACAGTAATTTCTCCGTATTGCAAGGTGCAATTCTGAAATTTTTTGCTTTTTTCTGCTCCTCTTAGCATGATAAAGAAGATTCAAAGAGAGTGAGATGCCAGCTCCTTTCATTCAGTCAGTAGCTTCAAACATTTCTGGTATATGAATAACATGATGTTTTTCAATGGCAAAAATCAATGAATATTGTAAATGCGCAAACAGTAATTTCTCCGCATTGCAAGGTGCAATTCTGAAATTTTTTGCTTTTTCCTGCTCCTCTTAGCATGATAAAGATTCAAAGAGAGTGAGATGCCAGCTCCTTTCATTCAGTCAGTAGCTTCAATCATTTCTGGACGTTTTTCAATGGCAAAAATCAATGAATATTTTAAATGCACAAACAGTAATTTCTCCGCATTGCAAGGTGCAATTCTGAAATTTTTTGCTTTTTCCTGCTCCTCTTAGCATGATAAACAAGATTCAAAGAGAGTGAGATGCCAGCTCCTTTCATTCAGTCAGTAGCTTCAATCATTTCTGGATGTTTTTCAATGGCAAAAATCAATGAATATTGTAAATGCACAAACAGTAATTTCTCCGCATTGCAAGGTGCAATTCTGAAATTTTTTGCTTTTTCCTGCTCCTCTTAGCATGATAAAGAAGATTCAAAGAGAGTGAGATGCCAGCTCCTTTCATTCAGTCAGTAGCTTCAATCATTTCTGGACGTTTTTCAATGGCAAAAATCAATGAATATTGTAAATGCACAAACAGTAATTTCTCCGCATTGCAAGGTGCAATTCTGAAATTTTTTGCTTTTTCCTGCTCCTCTTAGCATGATAAAGAAGATTCAAAGAGAGTGAGATGCCAGCTCCTTTCATTCAGTCAGTAGCTTCAATCATTTCTGGACGTTTTTCCATGGCAAAAATCAATGAATATTGTAAATGCACAAACAGTAATTTCTCCGCATTGCAAGGTGCAATTCTGAAATTTTTTGCTTTTTCCTGCTCCTCTTAGCATGATAAAGAAGATTCAAAGAGAGTGAGATGCCAGCTCCTTTCATTCAGTCAGTAGCTTCAAACATTTCTGGTATATGAATAACATGATGTTTTTCAATGGCAAAAATCAATGAATATTGTAAATGCACAAACAGTAATTTCTCCGCATTGCAAGGTGCAATTCTGAAATTTTTTGCTTTTTCCTGCTCCTCTAAGCATGATAAAGAAGATTCAAAGAGAGTGAGATGCCAGCTCCTTTCATTCAGTCAGTAGCTTCAATCATTTCTGGACGTTTTTCAATGGCAAAAATCAATGAATATTGTAAATGCACAAACAGTAATTTCTCCGCATTGCAAGGTGCAATTCTGAAATTTTTTGCTTTTTCCTGCTCCTCTTAGCATGATAAACAAGATTCAAAGTGAATGAGATGCCAGCTCCTTTCATTCAGTCAGTAGCTTCAATCATTTCTGGACGTTTTTCAATGGCAAAAATCAATGAATATTGTAAATGCACAAACAGTAATTTCTCCGCATTGCAAGGTGCAATTCTGAAATTTTTTGCTTTTTTCTGCTCCTCTTAGCATGATAAAGAAGATTCAAAGAGAGTGAGATGCCAGCTCCTTTCATTCAGTCAGTAGCTTCAAACATTTCTGGTATATGAATAACATGATGTTTTTCAATGGCAAAAATCAATGAATATTGTAAATGCACAAACAGTAATTTCTCCGCATTGCAAGGTGCAATTCTGAAATTTTTTGCTTTTTCCTGCTCCTCTTAGCATGATAAAGAAGATTCAAAGAGAGTGAGATGCCAGCTCCTTTCATTCAGTCAGTAGCTTCAATCATTTCTGGACGTTTTTCAATGGCAAAAATCAATGAATATTGTAAATGCACAAACAGTAATTTCTCCGCATTGCAAGGTGCAATTCTGAATTTTTTTGCTTTTTCCTGCTCCTCTTAGCATGATAAAGAAGATTCAAAGAGAGTGAGATGCCAGCTCCTTTCATTCAGTCAGTAGCTTCAAACATTTCTGGTATATGAATAACATGATGTTTTTCAATGGCAAAAATCAATGACTATTGTAAATGCACAAACAGTAATTTCTCCGCATTGCAAGGTGCAATTCTGAAATTTTTTGCTTTTTTCTGCTCCTCTTAGCATGATAAAGAAGATTCAAAGAGAGTGAGATGCCAGCTCCTTTCATTCTGTCAGTAGCTTCAAACATTTCTGGTATATGAATAACATGATGTTTTTCAATGGCAAAAATCAATGAATATTGTAAATGCACAAACAGTAATTTCTCCGCATTGCAAGGTGCAATTCTGAAATTTTTTGCTTTTTCCTGCTCCTCTTAGCATGATAAAGAAGATTCAAAGAGAGTGAGATGCCAGCTCCTTTCATTCAGTCAGTAGCTTCAATCATTTCTGGACGTTTTTCAATGGCAAAAATCAATGAATATTGTAAATGCACAAACAGTAATTTCTCCGCATTGCAAGGTGCAATTCTGAAATTTTTTGCTTTTTCCTGCTCCTCTTAGCATGATAAAGAAGATTCAAAGAGAGTGAGATGCCAGCTCCTTTCATTCAGTCAGTAGCTTCAAACATTTCTGGTATATGAATAACATGATGTTTTTCAATGGCAAAAATCAATGAATATTGTAAATGCACAAACAGTAATTTCTCCGCATTGCAAGGTGCAATTCTGAAATTTTTTGCTTTTTCCTGCTCCTCTTAGCATGATAAAGAAGATTCAAAGAGAGTGAGATGCCAGCTCCTTTCATTCAGTCAGTAGCTTCAATCATTTCTGGACGTTTTTCAATGGCAAAAATCAATGAATATTGTAAATGCACAAACAGTAATTTCTCCGCATTGCAAGGTGCAATTCTGAATTTTTTTGCTTTTTCCTGCTCCTCTTAGCATGATAAAGAAGATTCAAAGAGAGTGAGATGCCAGCTCCTTTCATTCAGTCAGTAGCTTCAAACATTTCTGGTATATGAATAACATGATGTTTTTCAATGGCAAAAATCAATGACTATTGTAAATGCACAAACAGTAATTTCTCCGCATTGCAAGGTGCAATTCTGAAATTTTTTGCTTTTTTCTGCTCCTCTTAGCATGATAAAGAAGATTCAAAGAGAGTGAGATGCCAGCTCCTTTCATTCAGTCAGTAGCTTCAAACATTTCTGGTATATCAATAACATGATGTTTTTCAATGGCAAAAATCAATGAATATTGTAAATGCACAAACAGTAATTTCTCCGCATTGCAAGGTGCAATTCTGAAATTTTTTGCTTTTTCCTGCTCCTCTTAGCATGATAAAGAAGATTCAAAGAGAGTGAGATGCCAGCTCCTTTCATTCAGTCAGTAGCTTCAATCATTTCTGGACGTTTTTCAATGGCAAAAATCAATGAATATTGTAAATGCACAAACAGTAATTTCTCCGCATTGCAAGGTGCAATTCTGAAATTTTTTGCTTTTTCCTGCTCCTCTTAGCATGATAAAGAAGATTCAAAGAGAGTGAGATGCCAGCTCCTTTCATTCAGTCAGTAGCTTCAAACATTTCTGGTATATGAATAACATGATGTTTTTCAATGGCAAAAATCAATGAATATTGTAAATGCACAAACAGTAATTTCTCCGCATTGCAAGGTGCAATTCTGAAATTTTTTGCTTTTTCCTGCTCCTCTTAGCATGATAAAGAAGATTCAAAGAGAGTGAGATGCCAGCTTCTTTCATTCAGTCAGTAGCTTCAATCATTTCTGGACGTTTTTCAATGGCAAAAATCAATGAATATTGTAAATGCACAAACAGTAATTTCTCCGCATTGCAAGGTGTAATTCTGAAATTTTTTGCTTTTTCCTGCTCCTCTTAGCAAGATAAACAAGATTCAAAGAGAGTGAGATGCCAGCTCCTTTCATTCAGTCAGTAGCTTCAATCATTTCTGGACGTTTTTCAATGGCAAAAATCAATGAATATTGTAAATGCACAAACAGTAATTTCTCCGCATTGCAAGGTGCAATTCTGAAATTTTTTGCTTTTTCCTGCTCCTCTTAGCATGATAAAGAAGATTCAAAGAGAGTGAGATGCCAGCTCCTTTCATTCAGTCAGTAGCTTCAATCATTTCTGGACATTTTTCAATGGCAAAAATCAATGAATATTGTAAATGCACAAACAGTAATTTCTCCGCATTGCAAGGTGCAATTCTGAAATTTTTTGCTTTTTCCTGCTCCTCTTAGCATGATAAAGAAGATTCAAAGAGAGTGAGATGCCAGCTCCTTTCATTCAGTCAGTAGCTTCAATCATTTCTGGACGTTTTTCAATGGCAAAAATCAATGAATATTGTAAATGCACAAACAGTAATTTCTCCGCATTGCAAGGTGAAATTCTGAAATTTTTTGCTTTTTCCTGCTCCTCTTAGCATGATAAAGAAGATTCAAAGAGTGAGATGCCAGCTCCTTTCATTGTCAGTAGCTTCAAACATTTCTGGTATATGAATAACATGATGTTTTTCAATGGCAAAAATCAATGAATATTGTAAATGCACAAACAGTAATTTCTCCGCATTGCAAGGTGCAATTCTGAAATTTTTTGCTTTTTTATGCTCCTCTTAGCAAGATAAACAAGATTCAAAGAGAGTGAGATGCCAGCTCCTTTCATTCAGTCAGTAGCTTCAATCATTTCTGGACGTTTTTCAATGGCAAAAATCAATCAATATTGTAAATGCACAAACAGTAATTTCTCCGCATTGCAAGGTGCAATTCTGAAATTTTTTGCTTTTTCCTGCTCCTCTTAGCATGATAAAGAAGATTCAAAGAGAGTGAGATGCCAGCTCCTTTCATTCAGTCAGTAGCTTCAATCATTTCTGGACGTTTTTCAATGGCAAAAATCAATGAATATTGTAAATGCACAAACAGTAATTTCTCCGCATTGCAAGGTGCAATTCTGAAATTTTTTGCTTTTTCCTGCTCCTCTTAGCATGATAAAGAAGATTCAAAGAGAGAGATGCCAGCTCCTTTCATTCAGTCAGTAGCTTCAAACATTTCTGGTATATGAATAACATGATGTTTTTCAATGGCAAAAATCAATGAATATTGTAAATGCACAAACAGTAATTTCTCCGCATTGCAAGGTGCAATTCTGAAATTTTTTGCTTTTTCCTGCTCCCCTTAGCATTATAAAGAAGATTCAAAGAGAGTGAGATGCCAGCTTCTTTCATTCAGTCAGTAGCTTCAATCATTTCTGGACGTTTTTCAATGGCAAAAATCAATGAATATTGTAAATGCACAAACAGTAATTTCTCCGCATTGCAAGGTGCAATTCTGAAATTTTTTGCTTTTTCCTGCTCCTCTTAGCAAGATAAACAAGATTCAAAGAGAGTGAGATGCCAGCTCCTTTCATTCAGTCAGTAGCTTCAATCATTTCTGGACTTTTTTCAATGGCAAAAATCAATGAATATTGTAAATGCACAAACAGTAATTTCTCCGCATTGCAAGGTGCAATTCTGAAATTTTTTGCTTTTTCCTGCTCCTCTTAGCATGATAAAGAAGATTCAAAGAGAGTGAGATGCCAGCTCCTTTCATTCAGTCAGTAGCTTCAATCATTTCTGGACGTTTTTCAATGGCAAAAATCAATGAATATTGTAAATGCACAAACAGTAATTTCTCCGCATTGCAAGGTGCAATTCTGAAATTTTTTGCTTTTTCCTGCTCCTCTTAGCATGATAAAGAAGATTCAAAGAGAGTGAGATGCCAGCTCCTTTCATTCAGTCAGTAGCTTCAATCATTTCTGGACGTTTTTCAATGGCAAAAATCAATGAATATTGTAAATGCACAAACAGTAATTTCTCCGCATTGCAAGGTGCAATTCTGAAATTTTTTGCTTTTTCCTGCTCCTCTTAGCATGATAAAGAAGATTCAAAGAGAGTGAGATGCCAGCTCCTTTCATTCAGTCAGTAGCTTCAAACATTTCTGGTATATGAATAACATGATGTTTTTCAATGGCAAAAATCAATGAATATTGTAAATGCACAAACAGTAATTTCTCCGCATTGCAAGGTGCAATTTTGAAATTTTTTGCTTTTTCCTGCTCCTCTTAGCATGATAAACAAGATTCAAAGAGAGTGAGATGCCAGCTCCTTTCATTCAGTCAGTAGCTTCAATCATTTCTGGATGTTTTTCAATGGCAAAAATCAATGAATATTGTAAATGCACAAACAGTAATTTCTCCGTATTGCAAGGTGCAATTCTGAAATTTTTTGCTTTTTTCTGCTCCTCTTAGCATGATAAAGAAGATTCAAAGAGAGTGAGATGCCAGCTCCTTTCATTCAGTCAGTAGCTTCAAACATTTCTGGTATATGAATAACATGATGTTTTTCAATGGCAAAAATCAATGAATATTGTAAATGCGCAAACAGTAATTTCTCCGCATTGCAAGGTGCAATTCTGAAATTTTTTGCTTTTTCCTGCTCCTCTTAGCATGATAAAGAAGATTCAAAGAGAGTGAGATGCCAGCTCCTTTCATTCAGTCAGTAGCTTCAATCATTTCTGGACGTTTTTCAATGGCAAAAATCAATGAATATTTTAAATGCACAAACAGTAATTTCTCCGCATTGCAAGGTGCAATTCTGAATTTTTTTGCTTTTTCCTGCTCCTCTTAGCATGATAAACAAGATTCAAAGAGAGTGAGATGCCAGCTCCTTTCATTCAGTCAGTAGCTTCAATCATTTCTGGACGTTTTTCAATGGCAAAAATCAATGAATATTGTAAATGCACAAACAGTAATTTCTCCGCATTGCAAGGTGCAATTCTGAAATTTTTTGCTTTTTCCTGCTCCTCTTAGCATGATAAAGAAGATTCAAAGAGAGAGATGCCAGCTCCTTTCATTCAGTCAGTAGCTTCAAACATTTCTGGTATATGAATAACATGATGTTTTTCAATGGCAAAAATCAATGAATATTGTAAATGCACAAACAGTAATTTCTCCGCATTGCAAGGTGCAATTCTGAAATTTTTTGCTTTTTCCTGCTCCTCTTAGCATTATAAAGAAGATTCAAAGAGAGTGAGATGCCAGCTTCTTTCATTCAGTCAGTAGCTTCAATCATTTCTGGACGTTTTTCAATGGCAAAAATCAATGAATATTGTAAATGCACAAACAGTAATTTCTCCGCATTGCAAGGTGCAATTCTGAAATTTTTTGCTTTTTCCTGCTCCTCTTAGCAAGATAAACAAGATTCAAAGAGAGTGAGATGCCAGCTCCTTTCATTCAGTCAGTAGCTTCAATCATTTCTGGACTTTTTTCAATGGCAAAAATCAATGAATATTGTAAATGCACAAACAGTAATTTCTCCGCATTGCAAGATGCAATTCTGAAATTTTTTGCTTTTTCCTGCTCCTCTTAGCATGATAAAGAAGATTCAAAGAGAGTGAGATGCCAGCTCCTTTCATTCAGTCAGTAGCTTCAATCATTTCTGGACGTTTTTCAATGGCAAAAATCAATGAATATTGTAAATGCACAAACAGTAATTTCTCCGCATTGCAAGGTGCAATTCTGAAATTTTTTGCTTTTTCCTGCTCCTCTTAGCATGATAAAGAAGATTCAAAGAGAGTGAGATGCCAGCTCCTTTCATTCAGTCAGTAGCTTCAATCATTTCTGGACGTTTTTCAATGGCAAAAATCAATGAATATTGTAAATGCACAAACAGTAATTTCTCCGCATTGCAAGGTGCAATTCTGAAATATTTTGCTTTTTCCTGCTCCTCTTAGCATGATAAAGAAGATTCAAAGAGAGTGAGATGCCAGCTCCTTTCATTCAGTCAGTAGCTTCAAACATTTCTGGTATATGAATAACATGATGTTTTTCAATGGCAAAAATCAATGAATATTGTAAATGCACAAACAGTAATTTCTCCGCATTGCAAGGTGCAATTTTGAAATTTTTTGCTTTTTCCTGCTCCTCTTAGCATGATAAACAAGATTCAAAGAGAGTGAGATGCCAGCTCCTTTCATTCAGTCAGTAGCTTCAATCATTTCTGGATGTTTTTCAATGGCAAAAATCAATGAATATTGTAAATGCACAAACAGTAATTTCTCCGTATTGCAAGGTGCAATTCTGAAATTTTTTGCTTTTTTCTGCTCCTCTTAGCATGATAAAGAAGATTCAAAGAGAGTGAGATGCCAGCTCCTTTCATTCAGTCAGTAGCTTCAAACATTTCTGGTATATGAATAACATGATGTTTTTCAATGGCAAAAATCAATGAATATTGTAAATGCGCAAACAGTAATTTCTCCGCATTGCAAGGTGCAATTCTGAAATTTTTTGCTTTTTCCTGCTCCTCTTAGCATGATAAAGAAGATTCAAAGAGAGTGAGATGCCAGCTCCTTTCATTCAGTCAGTAGCTTCAATCATTTCTGGACGTTTTTCAATGGCAAAAATCAATGAATATTTTAAATGCACAAACAGTAATTTCTCCGCATTGCAAGGTGCAATTCTGAAATTTTTTGCTTTTTCCTGCTCCTCTTAGCATGATAAACAAGATTCAAAGAGAGTGAGATGCCAGCTCCTTTCATTCAGTCAGTAGCTTCAATCATTTCTGGATGTTTTTCAATGGCAAAAATCAATGAATATTGTAAATGCACAAACAGTAATTTCTCCGCATTGCAAGGTGCAATTCTGAAATTTTTTGCTTTTTCCTGCTCCTCTTAGCATGATAAAGAAGATTCAAAGAGAGTGAGATGCCAGCTCCTTTCATTCAGTCAGTAGCTTCAATCATTTCTGGACGTTTTTCAATGGCAAAAATCAATGAATATTGTAAATGCACAAACAGTAATTTCTCCGCATTGCAAGATGCAATTCTGAAATTTTTTGCTTTTTCCTGCTCCTCTTAGCATGATAAAGAAGATTCAAAGAGAGTGAGATGCCAGCTCCTTTCATTCAGTCAGTAGCTTCAATCATTTCTGGACGTTTTTCAATGGCAAAAATCAATGAATATTGTAAATGCACAAACAGTAATTTCTCCGCATTGCAAGGTGCAATTCTGAAATTTTTTGCTTTTTCCTGCTCCTCTTAGCATGATAAAGAAGATTCAAAGAGAGTGAGATGCCAGCTCCTTTCATTCAGTCAGTAGCTTCAATCATTTCTGGATGTTTTTCAATGGCAAAAATCAATGAATATTGTAAATGCACAAACAGTAATTTCTCCGTATTGCAAGGTGCAATTCTGAAATTTTTTGCTTTTTTCTGCTCCTCTTAGCATGATAAAGAAGATTCAAAGAGAGTGAGATGCCAGCTCCTTTCATTCAGTCAGTAGCTTCAAACATTTCTGGTATATGAATAACATGATGTTTTTCAATGGCAAAAATCAATGAATATTGTAAATGCGCAAACAGTAATTTCTCCGCATTGCAAGGTGCAATTCTGAAATTTTTTGCTTTTTCCTGCTCCTCTTAGCATGATAAAGATTCAAAGAGAGTGAGATGCCAGCTCCTTTCATTCAGTCAGTAGCTTCAATCATTTCTGGACGTTTTTCAATGGCAAAAATCAATGAATATTTTAAATGCACAAACAGTAATTTCTCCGCATTGCAAGGTGCAATTCTGAAATTTTTTGCTTTTTCCTGCTCCTCTTAGCATGATAAACAAGATTCAAAGAGAGTGAGATGCCAGCTCCTTTCATTCAGTCAGTAGCTTCAATCATTTCTGGATGTTTTTCAATGGCAAAAATCAATGAATATTGTAAATGCACAAACAGTAATTTCTCCGCATTGCAAGGTGCAATTCTGAAATTTTTTGCTTTTTCCTGCTCCTCTTAGCATGATAAAGAAGATTCAAAGAGAGTGAGATGCCAGCTCCTTTCATTCAGTCAGTAGCTTCAATCATTTCTGGACGTTTTTCAATGGCAAAAATCAATGAATATTGTAAATGCACAAACAGTAATTTCTCCGCATTGCAAGGTGCAATTCTGAAATTTTTTGCTTTTTCCTGCTCCTCTTAGCATGATAAAGAAGATTCAAAGAGAGTGAGATGCCAGCTCCTTTCATTCAGTCAGTAGCTTCAATCATTTCTGGACGTTTTTCAATGGCAAAAATCAATGAATATTGTAAATGCACAAACAGTAATTTCTCCGCATTGCAAGGTGCAATTCTGAAATTTTTTGCTTTTTCCTGCTCCTCTTAGCATGATAAAGAAGATTCAAAGAGAGTGAGATGCCAGCTCCTTTCATTCAGTCAGTAGCTTCAAACATTTCTGGTATATGAATAACATGATGTTTTTCAATGGCAAAAATCAATGAATATTGTAAATGCACAAACAGTAATTTCTCCGCATTGCAAGGTGCAATTCTGAAATTTTTTGCTTTTTCCTGCTCCTCTAAGCATGATAAAGAAGATTCAAAGAGAGTGAGATGCCAGCTCCTTTCATTCAGTCAGTAGCTTCAATCATTTCTGGACGTTTTTCAATGGCAAAAATCAATGAATATTGTAAATGCACAAACAGTAATTTCTCGGCATTGCAAGGTGCAATTCTGAAATTTTTTGCTTTTTCCTGCTCCTCTTAGCATGATAAACAAGATTCAAAGTGAATGAGATGCCAGCTCCTTTCATTCAGTCAGTAGCTTCAATCATTTCTGGACGTTTTTCAATGGCAAAAATCAATGAATATTGTAAATGCACAAACAGTAATTTCTCCGCATTGCAAGGTGCAATTCTGAAATTTTTTGCTTTTTCCTGCTCCTCTTAGCATGATAAAGAAGATTCAAAGAGAGTGAGATGCCAGCTCCTTTCATTCAGTCAGTAGCTTCAAACATTTCTGGTATATGAATAACATGATGTTTTTCAATGGCAAAAATCAATGAATATTGTAAATGCACAAACAGTAATTTCTCCGCATTGCAAGGTGCAATTCTGAAATTTTTTGCTTTTTCCTGCTCCTCTTAGCATGATAAAGAAGATTCAAAGAGAGTGAGATGCCAGCTCCTTTCATTCAGTCAGTAGCTTCAATCATTTCTGGACGTTTTTCAATGGCAAAAATCAATGAATATTGTAAATGCACAAACAGTAATTTCTCCGCATTGCAAGGTGCAATTCTGAATTTTTTTGCTTTTTCCTGCTCCTCTTAGCATGATAAAGAAGATTCAAAGAGAGTGAGATGCCAGCTCCTTTCATTCAGTCAGTAGCTTCAAACATTTCTGGTATATGAATAACATGATGTTTTTCAATGGCAAAAATCAATGACTATTGTAAATGCACAAACAGTAATTTCTCCGCATTGCAAGGTGCAATTCTGAAATTTTTTGCTTTTTTCTGCTCCTCTTAGCATGATAAAGAAGATTCAAAGAGAGTGAGATGCCAGCTCCTTTCATTCTGTCAGTAGCTTCAAACATTTCTGGTATATGAATAACATGATGTTTTTCAATGGCAAAAATCAATGAATATTGTAAATGCACAAACAGTAATTTCTCCGCATTGCAAGGTGCAATTCTGAAATTTTTTGATTTTTCCTGCTCCTCTTAGCATGATAAAGAAGATTCAAAGAGAGTGAGATGCCAGCTCCTTTCATTCAGTCAGTAGCTTCAATCATTTCTGGACGTTTTTCAATGGCAAAAATCAATGAATATTGTAAATGCACAAACAGTAATTTCTCCGCATTGCAAGGTGCAATTCTGAAATTTTTTGCTTTTTCCTGCTCCTCTTAGCATGATAAAGAAGATTCAAAGAGAGTGAGATGCCAGCTCCTTTCATTCAGTCAGTAGCTTCAAACATTTCTGGTATATGAATAACATGATGTTTTTCAATGGCAAAAATCAATGAATATTGTAAATGCACAAACAGTAATTTCTCCGCATTGCAAGGTGCAATTCTGAAATTTTTTGCTTTTTCCTGCTCCTCTTAGCATGATAAAGAAGATTCAAAGAGAGTGAGATGCCAGCTCCTTTCATTCAGTCAGTAGCTTCAATCATTTCTGGACGTTTTTCAATGGCAAAAATCAATGAATATTGTAAATGCACAAACAGTAATTTCTCCGCATTGCAAGGTGCAATTCTGAATTTTTTTGCTTTTTCCTGCTCCTCTTAGCATGATAAAGAAGATTCAAAGAGAGTGAGATGCCAGCTCCTTTCATTCAGTCAGTAGCTTCAAACATTTCTGGTATATGAATAACATGATGTTTTTCAATGGCAAAAATCAATGACTATTGTAAATGCACAAACAGTAATTTCTCCGCATTGCAAGGTGCAATTCTGAAATTTTTTGCTTTTTTCTGCTCCTCTTAGCATGATAAAGAAGATTCAAAGAGAGTGAGATGCCAGCTCCTTTCATTCAGTCAGTAGCTTCAAACATTTCTGGTATATGAATAACATGTTTTTCAATGGCAAAAATCAATGAATATTGTAAATGCACAAACAGTAATTTCTCCGCATTGCAAGGTGCAATTCTGAAATTTTTTGCTTTTTCCTGCTCCTCTTAGCATGATAAAGAAGATTCAAAGAGAGTGAGATGCCAGCTCCTTTCATTCAGTCAGTAGCTTCAATCATTTCTGGACGTTTTTCAATGGCAAAAATCAATGAATATTGTAAATGCACAAACAGTAATTTCTCCGCATTGCAAGGTGCAATTCTGAAATTTTTTGCTTTTTCCTGCTCCTCTTAGCATGATAAACAAGATTCAAAGAGAGTGAGATGCCAGCTCCTTTCATTCAGTCAGTAGCTTCAATCATTTCTGGATGTTTTTCAATGGCAAAAATCAATGAATATTGTAAATGCACAAACAGTAATTTCTCCGCATTGCAAGGTGCAATTCTGAAATTTTTTGCTTTTTCCTGCTCCTCTTAGCATGATAAATAAGATTCAAAGAGAGTGAGATGCCAGCTCCTTTCATTCAGTCAGTAGCTTCAATCATTTCTGGACGTTTTTCAATGGCAAAAATCAATGAATATTGTAAATGCACAAACAGTAATTTCTCCGCATTGCAAGGTGCAATTCTGAAATTTTTTGCTTTTTCCTGCTCCTCTTAGCATGATAAAGAAGATTCAAAGAGAGTGAGATGCCAGCTCCTTTCATTCAGTCAGTAGCTTCAAACATTTCTGGTATATGAATAACATGATGTTTTTTAATGGCAAAAATCAATGAATATTGTAAATGCACAAACAGTAATTTCTCCGCATTGCAAGGTGCAATTCTGAAATTTTTTGCTTTTTCCTACTCCTCTAAGCATGATAAAGAAGATTCAAAGAGAGTGAGATGCCAGCTCCTTTCATTCAGTCAGTAGCTTCAATCATTTCTGGACGTTTTTCAATGGCAAAAATCAATGAATATTGTAAATGCACAAACAGTAATTTCTCGGCATTGCAAGGTGCAATTCTGAAATTTTTTGCTTTTTCCTGCTCCTCTTAGCATGATAAACAAGATTCAAAGTGAAAGAGATGCCAGCTCCTTTCATTCAGTCAGTAGCTTCAATCATTTCTGGACGTTTTTCAATGGCAAAAATCAATGAATATTGTAAATGCACAAACAGTAATTTCTCCGCATTGCAAGGTGCAATTCTGAAATTTTTTGCTTTTTCCTGCTCCTCTTAGCATGATAAAGAAGATTCAAAGAGAGTGAGATGCCAGCTCCTTTCATTCAGTCAGTAGCTTCAAACATTTCTGGTATATGAATAACATGATGTTTTTCAATGGCAAAAATCAATGAATATTGTAAATGCACAAACAGTAATTTCTCCGCATTGCAAGGTGCAATTCTGAAATTTTTTGCTTTTTCCTGCTCCTCTTAGCATGATAAAGAAGATTCAAAGAGAGTGAGATGCCAGCTCCTTTCATTCAGTCAGTAGCTTCAATCATTTCTGGACGTTTTTCAATGGCAAAAATCAATGAATATTGTAAATGCACAAACAGTAATTTCTCCGCATTGCAAGGTGCAATTCTGAAATCTTTTGCTTTTTCCTGCTCCTCTTAGCATGATAAAGAAGATTCAAAGAGAGTGAGATGCCAGCTCCTTTCATTCAGTCAGTAGCTTCAAACATTTCTGGTATATGAATAACATGATGTTTTTCAATGGCAAAAACCAATGACTATTGTAAATGCACAAACAGTAATTTCTCCGCATTGCAAGGTGCAATTCTGAAATTTTTTGCTTTTTTCTGCTCCTCTTAGCATGATAAAGAAGATTCAAAGAGAGTGAGATGCCAGCTCCTTTCATTCAGTCAGTAGCTTCAAACATTTCTGGTATATGAATAACATGATGTTTTTCAATGGCAAAAATCAATGAATATTGTAAATGCACAAACAGTAATTTCTCCGCATTGCAAGGTTCAATTCTGAAATTTTTTGCTTTTTCCTGCTCCTCTTAGCATGATAAAGAAGATTCAAAGAGAGTGAGATGCCAGCTCCTTTCATTCAGTCAGTAGCTTCAATCATTTCTGGACGTTTTTCAATGGCAAAAATCAATGAATATTGTAAATGCACAAACAGTAATTTCTCCGCATTGCAAGGTGCAATTCTGAAATTTTTTGCTTTTTCCTGCTCCTCTTAGCATGATAAACAAGATTCAAAGAGAGTGAGATGCCAGCTCCTTTCATTCAGTCAGTAGCTTCAATCATTTCTGGATGTTTTTCAATGGCAAAAATCAATGAATATTGTAAATGCACAAACAGTAATTTCTCCGCATTGCAAGTTGCAATTCTGAAATTTTTTGCTTTTTCCTGCTCCTCTTAGCATGATAAATAAGATTCAAAGAGAGTGAGATGCCAGCTCCTTTCATTCAGTCAGTAGCTTCAATCATTTCTGGACGTTTTTCAATGGCAAAAATCAATGAATATTGTAAATGCACAAACAGTTATTTCTCCGCATTGCAAGGTGCAATTCTGAAATTTTTTGCTTTTTCCTGCTCCTCTTAGCATGATAAAGAAGATTCAAAGAGAGTGAGATGCCAGCTCCTTTCATTCAGTCAGTAGCTTCAATCATTTCTGGACGTTTTTCAATGGCAAAAATCAATGAATATTGTAAATGCACAAACAGTAATTTCTCCGCATTGCAAGGTGCAATTCTGAAATTTTTTACTTTTTCCTGCTCCTCTTAGCATGATAAAGAAGATTCAAAGAGAGTGAGATGCCAGCTCCTTTCATTCAGTCAGTAGCTTCAAACATTTCTGGTATATGAATAACATGATGTTTTTTAATGGCAAAAATCAATGAATATTGTAAATGCACAAACAGTAATTTCTCCGCATTGCAAGGTGCAATTCTGAAATTTTTTGCTTTTTCCTGCTCCTCTAAGCATGATAAAGAAGATTCAAAGAGAGTGAGATGCCAGCTCCTTTCATTCAGTCAGTAGCTTCAATCATTTCTGGACGTTTTTCAATGGCAAAAATCAATGAATATTGTAAATGCACAAACAGTAATTTCTCGGCATTGCAAGGTGCAATTCTGAAATTTTTTGCTTTTTCCTGCTCCTCTTAGCATGATAAACAAGATTCAAAGTGAAAGAGATGCCAGCTCCTTTCATTCAGTCAGTAGCTTCAATCATTTCTGGACGTTTTTCAATGGCAAAAATCAATGAATATTGTAAATGCACAAACAGTAATTTCTCCGCATTGCAAGGTGCAATTCTGAAATTTTTTGCTTTTTCCTGCTCCTCTTAGCATGATAAAGAAGATTCAAAGAGAGTGAGATGCCAGCTCCTTTCATTCAGTCAGTAGCTTCAAACATTTCTGGTATATGAATAACATGATGTTTTTCAATGGCAAAAATCAATGAATATTGTAAATGCACAAACAGTAATTTCTCCGCATTGCAAGGTGCAATTCTGAAATTTTTTGCTTTTTCCTGCTCCTCTTAGCATGATAAAGAAGATTCAAAGAGAGTGAGATGCCAGCTCCTTTCATTCAGTCAGTAGCTTCAATCATTTCTGGACGTTTTTCAATGGCAAAAATCAATGAATATTGTAAATGCACAAACAGTAATTTCTCCGCATTGCAAGGTGCAATTCTGAAATCTTTTGCTTTTTCCTGCTCCTCTTAGCATGATAAAGAAGATTCAAAGAGAGTGAGATGCCAGCTCCTTTCATTCAGTCAGTAGCTTCAAACATTTCTGGTATATGAATAACATGATGTTTTTCAATGGCAAAAATCAATGAATATTGTAAATGCACAAACAGTAATTTCTCCGCATTGCAAGGTGCAATTCTGAAATTTTTTGCTTTTTCCTGCTCCTCTTAGCATGATAAAGAAGATTCAAAGAGAGTGAGATGCCAGCTCCTTTCATTCAGTCAGTAGCTTCAATCATTTCTGGACGTTTTTCAATGGCAAAAATCAATGAATTTTATAAATGCACAAAGAGTAATTTCTCCGCATTGCAAGGTGCAATTCTGAAATTTTTTGCTTTTTCCTGCTCCTCTTAGCATGATAAAGAAGATTCAAAGAGTGAGATGCCAGCTCCTTTCATTGTCAGTAGCTTCAAATATTTCTGGTATATGAATAACATGATGTTTTTCAATGGCAAAAATCAATGAATATTGTAAATGCACAAACAGTAATTTCTCCGCATTGCAAGGTGCAATTCTGAAATTTTTTGCTTTTTCCTGCTCCTCTTAGCATGATAAAGAAGATTCAAAGAGAGTGAGATGCCAGCTCCTTTCATTCAGTCAGTAGCTTCAATCATTTCTGGACGTTTTTCAATGGCAAAAATCATTGAATATTGTAAATGCACAAACAGTAATTTCTCCGCATTGCAAGGTGCAATTCTGAAATTTTTTGCTTTTTCCTGCTCCTCTTAGCATGATAAAGAAGATTCAAAGAGAGTGAGATGCCAGCTCCTTTCATTCAGTCAGTAGCTTCAATCATTTCTGGATGTTTTTCAATGGCAAAAATCAATGAATATTGTAAATGCACAAACAGTAATTTCTCCGCATTGCAAGGTGCAATTCTGAAATTTTTTGCTTTTTTCTGCTCCACTTAGCATGATAAAGAAGATTCAAAGAGAATGAGATGCCAGCTCCTTTCATTCAGTCAGTAGCTTCAAACATTTCTGGTATATGAATAACATGATGTTTTTCAATGGCAAAAATCAATGAATATTGTAAATGCACAAACAGTAATTTCTCCGCATTGCAAGGTGCAATTCTGAAATTTTTTGCTTTTTCCTGCTCCTCTTAGCATGATAAAGAAGTTTCAGAGAGTGAGATGCCAGCTCCTTTCATTCAGTTAGTAGCTTCAATCATTTCTGGACGTTTTTCAATGGCAAAAATCAATGAATATTGTAAATGCACAAACAGTAATTTCTCCGCATTGCAAGGTGCAATTCTGAAATTTTTTGCTTTTTCCTGCTCCTCTTAGCATGATAAACAAGATTCAAAGAGAGTGAGATGCCAGCTCCTTTCATTCAGTCAGTAGCTTCAATCATTTCTGGATGTATTTCAATGGCAAAAATCAATGAATATTGTAAATGCACAAACAGTAATTTCTCCGCATTGCAAGGTGCAATTCTGAAATTTTTTGCTTTTTCCTGCTCCTCTTAGCATGATAAAGAAGATTCAAAGAGAGTGAGATGCCAGCTCCTTTCATTCAGTCAGTAGCTTCAATCATTTCTGAACGTTTTTCAATGGCAAAAATCAATGAATATTGTAAATGCACAAACAGTAATTTCTCCGCATTGCAAGGTGCAATTCTGAAATTTTTTGCTTTTTCCTGCTCCTCTTAGCATGATAAAGAAGATTCAAAGAGAGTGAGATGCCAGCTCCTTTCATTCAGTCAGTAGCTTCATTCATTTCTGGACGTTTTTCAATGGCAAAAATCAATGAATATTGTAAATGCACAAACAGTAATTTCTCCGCATTGCAAGGTGCAATTCTGAAATTTTTTGCTTTTTCCTGCTCCTCTTAGCATGATAAAGAAGATTCAAAGAGAGTGAGATGCCAAGCTCCTTTCATTCAGTCAGTAGCTTCAAACATTTCTGGTATATGAATAACATGATGTTTTTCAATGGCAAAAATCAATGAATATTGTAAATGCACAAACAGTAATTTCTCCGCATTGCAAGGTGCAATTCTGAAATTTTTTGCTTTTTCCTGCTCCTCTTAGCATGATAAAGAAGATTCAAAGAGAGTGAGATGCCAAGCTCCTTTCATTCAGTCAGCTTCAAACATTTCTGGTATATGAATAACATGATGTTTTTCAATGGCAAAAATCAATGAATATTGTAAATGCACAAACAGTAATTTCTCCGCATTGCAAGGTGCAATTCTGAAATTTTTTGCTTTTTCCTGCTCCTCTAAGCATGGTAAAGAAGATTCAAAGAGAGTGAGATGCCAGCTCCTTTCATTCAGTCAGTAGCTTCAATCATTTCTGGACGTTTTTCAATGGCAAAAATCAATGAATATTGTAAATGCACAAACAGTAATTTCTCCGCATTGCAAGGTGCAATTCTGAAATTTTTTGCTTTTTCCTGCTCCTCTTAGCATGATAAACAAGATTCAAAGTGAATGAGATGCCAGCTCCTTTCATTCAGTCAGTAGCTTCAATCATTTCTGGACGTTTTTCAATGGCAAAAATCAATGAATATTGTAAATGCACAAACAGTAATTTCTCCGCATTGCAAGGTGCAATTCTGAAATTTTTTGCTTTTTCCTGCTCCTCTTAGCATGATAAAGAAGATTCAAAGAGAGTGAGATGCCAGCTCCTTTCATTCAGTCAGTAGCTTCAAACATTTCTGGTATATGAATAACAATGTTTTTCAATGGCAAAAATCAATGAATATTGTAAATGCACAAACAGTAATTTCTCCGCATTGCAAGGTGCAATTCTGAAATTTTTTGCTTTTTCCTGCTCCTCTTACCATGATAAACAAGATTCAAAGAGAGTGAGATGCCAGCTCCTTTCATTCAGTCAGTAGCTTCAATCATTTCTGGACGTTTTTCAATGGCAAAAATCAATGAATATTGTAAATGCACAAACAGTAATTTCTCCGCATTGCAAGGTGCAATTCTGAATTTTTTTGCTTTTTCCTGCTCCTCTTAGCATGATAAAGAAGATTCAAAGAGAGTGAGATGCCAGCTCCTTTCATTCAGTCAGTAGCTTCAAACATTTCTGGTATATGAATAACATGATGTTTTTCAATGGCAAAAATCAATGAATATTGTAAATGCACAAACAGTAATTTCTCCGCATTGCAAGGTGCAATTTTGAAATTTTTTGCTTTTTCCTGCTCCTCTTAGCATGATAAAGAAGATTCAAAGAGAGTGAGATGCCAGCTCCTTTCATTCAGTCAGTAGCTTCAATCATTTCTGGACGTTTTTCAATGGCAAAAATCAATGAATATTGTAAATGCACAAACAGTAATTTCTCCGCATTGCAAGGTGCAATTCTGAAATTTTTTGCTTTTTCCTGCTCCTCTTAGCATGATAAACAAGATTCAAAGAGAGTGAGATGCCAGCTCCTTTCATTCAGTCAGTAGCTTCAATCATTTCTGGATGTTTTTCAATGGCAAAAATCAATGAATATTGTAAATGCACAAACAGTAATTTCTCCGCATTGCAAGGTGCAATTCTGAAATTTTTTGCTTTTTCCTGCTCCTCTTAGCATGATAAAGAAGATTCAAAGAGAGTGAGATGCCAGCTCCTTTCATTCAGTCAGTAGCTTCAATCATTTCTGGACGTTTTTCAATGGCAAAAATCAATGAATATTGTAAATGCACAAACAGTAATTTCTCCGCATTGCAAGGTGCAATTCTGAAATTTTTTGCTTTTTTATGCTCCTCTTAGCAAGATAAACAAGATTCAAAGAGAGTGAGATACCAGCTCCTTTCATTCAGTCAGTAGCTTCAATCATTTCTGGACGTTTTTCAATGGCAAAAATCAATGAATATTGTAAATGCACAAACAGTAATTTCTCCGCATTGCAAGGTGCAATTCTGAAATTTTTTGCTTTTTCCTGCTCCTCTTAGCATGATAAAGAAGATTCAAAGAGAGTGAGATGCCATCTCCTTTCATTCAGTCAGTAGCTTCAATCATTTCTGGACGTTTTTCAATGGCAAAAATCAATGAATATTGTAAATGCACAAACAGTAATTTCTCCGCATTGCAAGGTGCAATTCTGAAATTTTTTGCTTTTTCCTGCTCCTCTTAGCATGATAAAGAACATTCAAAGAGAGTGAGATGCCAGCTCCTTTCATTCAGTCAGTAGCTTCAAACATTTCTGGTATATGAATAACATGATGTTTTTCAATGGCAAAAATCAATGAATATTGTAAATGCACAAACAGTAATTTCTCCGCATTGCAAGGTGCAATTCTGAAATTTTTTGCTTTTTCCTGCTCCTCTTAGCATGATAAAGAAGATTCAAAGAGAGTGAGATGCCAGCTTCTTTCATTCAGTCAGTAGCTTCAATCATTTCTGGACGTTTTTCAATGGCAAAAATCAATGAATATTGTAAATGCACAAACAGTAATTTCTCCGCATTGCAAGGTGCAATTCTGAAATTTTTTGCTTTTTCCTGCTCCTCTTAGCAAGATAAACAAGATTCAAAGAGAGTGAGATGCCAGCTCCTTTCATTCAGTCAGTAGCTTCAATCATTTCTGGACGTTTTTCAATGGCAAAAATCAATGAATATTGTAAATGCACAAACAGTAATTTCTCCGCATTGCAAGGTGCAATTCTGAAATTTTTTGCTTTTTCCTGCTCCTCTTAGCATGATAAAGAAGATTCAAAGAGAGTGAGATGCCAGCTCCTTTCATTCAGTCAGTAGCTTCAATCATTTCTGGACGTTTTTCAATGGCAAAAATCAATGAATATTGTAAATGCACAAACAGTAATTTCTCCGCATTGCAAGGTGCAATTCTGAAATTTTTTGCTTTTTCCTGCTCCTCTTAGCATGATAAAGAAGATTCAAAGAGAGTGAGATGCCAGCTCCTTTCATTCAGTCAGTAGCTTCAATCATTTCTGGACGTTTTTCAATGGCAAAAATCAATGAATATTGTAAATGCACAAACAGTAATTTCTCCGCATTGCAAGGTGCAATTCTGAAATTTTTTGCTTTTTCCTGCTCCTCTTAGCATGATAAAGAAGATTCAAAGAGAGTGAGATGCCAGCTCCTTTCATTCAGTCAGTAGCTTCAAACATTTCTGGTATATGAATAACATGATGTTTTTCAATGGCAAAAATCAATGAATATTGTAAATGCACAAACAGTAATTTCTCCGCATTGCAAGGTGCAATTTTGAAATTTTTTGCTTTTTCCTGCTCCTCTTAGCATGATAAAGAAGATTCAAAGAGAGTGAGATGCCAGCTCCTTTCATTCAGTCAGTAGCTTCAATCATTTCTGGACGTTTTTCAATGGCAAAAATCAATGAATATTGTAAATGCACAAACAGTAATTTCTCCGCATTGCAAGGTGCAATTCTGAAATTTTTTGCTTTTTCCTGCTCCTCTTAGCATGATAAAGAAGATTCAAAGAGAGTGAGATGCCAGCTCCTTTCATTCAGTCAGTAGCTTCAATCATTTCTGGACGTTTTTCAATGGCAAAAATCAATGAATATTGTAAATGCACAAACAGTAATTTCTCCGCATTGCAAGGTGCAATTCTGAAATTTTTTGCTTTTTCCTGCTCCTCTTAGCATGATAAACAAGATTCAAAGAGAGTGAGATGCCAGCTCCTTTCATTCAGTCAGTAGCTTCAATCATTTCTGGATGTTTTTCAATGGCAAAAATCAATGAATATTGTAAATGCACAAACAGTAATTTCTCCGCATTGCAAGGTGCAATTCTGAAATTTTTTGCTTTTTCCTGCTCCTCTTAGCATGATAAATAAGATTCAAAGAGAGTGAGATGCCAGCTCCTTTCATTCAGTCAGTAGCTTCAATCATTTCTGGACGTTTTTCAATGGCAAAAATCAATGAATATTGTAAATGCACAAACAGTAATTTCTCCGCATTGCAAGGTGCAATTCTGAAATTTTTTGCTTTTTCCTGCTCCTCTTAGCATGATAAAGAAGATTCAAAGAGAGTGAGATGCCAGCTCCTTTCATTCAGTCAGTAGCTTCAATCATTTCTGGACGTTTTTCAATGGCAAAAATCAATGAATATTGTAAATGCACAAACAGTAATTTCTCCGCATTGCAAGGTGCAATTCTGAAATTTTTTGCTTTTTCCTGCTCCTCTTAGCATGATAAAGAAGATTCAAAGAGAGTGAGATGCCAGCTCCTTTCATTCAGTCAGTAGCTTCAAACATTTCTGGTATATGAATAACATGATGTTTTTTAATGGCAAAAATCAATGAATATTGTAAATGCACAAACAGTAATTTCTCCGCATTGCAAGGTGCAATTCTGAAATTTTTTGCTTTTTCCTGCTCCTCTAAGCATGATAAAAAAGATTCAAAGAGAGTGAGATGCCAGCTCCTTTCATTCAGTCAGTAGCTTCAATCATTTCTGGACGTTTTTCAATGGCAAAAATCAATGAATATTGTAAATGCACAAACAGTAATTTCTCGGCATTGCAAGGTGCAATTCTGAAATTTTTTGCTTTTTCCTGCTCCTCTTAGCATGATAAACAAGATTCAAAGTGAAAGAGATGCCAGCTCCTTTCATTCAGTCAGTAGCTTCAATCATTTCTGGACGTTTTTCAATGGCAAAAATCAATGAATATTGTAAATGCACAAACAGTAATTTCTCCGCATTGCAAGGTGCAATTCTGAAATTTTTTGCTTTTTCCTGCTCCTCTTAGCATGATAAAGAAGATTCAAAGAGAGTGAGATGCCAGCTCCTTTCATTCAGTCAGTAGCTTCAAACATTTCTGGTATATGAATAACATGATGTTTTTCAATGGCAAAAATCAATGAATATTGTAAATGCACAAACAGTAATTTCTCCGCATTGCAAGGTGCAATTCTGAAATTTTTTGCTTTTTCCTGCTCCTCTTAGCATGATAAAGAAGATTCAAAGAGAGTGAGATGCCAGCTCCTTTCATTCAGTCAGTAGCTTCAATCATTTCTGGACGTTTTTCAATGGCAAAAATCAATGAATATTGTAAATGCACAAACAGTAATTTCTCCGCATTGCAAGGTGCAATTCTGAAATCTTTTGCTTTTTCCTCCTCCTCTTAGCATGATAAAGAAGATTCAAAGAGAGTGAGATGCCAGCTCCTTTCATTCAGTCAGTAGCTTCAAACATTTCTGGTATATGAATAACATGATGTTTTTCAATGGCAAAAATCAATGAATATTGTAAATGCACAAACAGTAATTTCTCCGCATTGCAAGGTGCAATTCTGAAATTTTTTGCTTTTTCCTGCTCCTCTTAGCATGATAAAGAAGATTCAAAGAGAGTGAGATGCCAGCTCCTTTCATTCAGTCAGTAGCTTCAATCATTTCTGGACGTTTTTCAATGGCAAAAATCAATGAATATTGTAAATGCACAAAGAGTAATTTCTCCGCATTGCAAGGTGCAATTCTGAAATTTTTTGCTTTTTCCTGCTCCTCTTAGCATGATAAAGAAGATTCAAAGAGTGAGATGCCAGCTCCTTTCATTGTCAGTAGCTTCAAACATTTCTGGTATATGAATAACATGATGTTTTTCAATGGCAAAAATCAATGAATATTGTAAATGTACAAACAGTAATTTCTCCGCATTGCAAGGTGCAATTCTGAAATTTTTTGCTTTTTCCTGCTCCTCTTAGCATGATAAAGAAGATTCAAAGAGAGTGAGATGCCAGCTCCTTTCATTCAGTCAGTAGCTTCAATCATTTCTGGACGTTTTTCAATGGCAAAAATCATTGAATATTGTAAATGCACAAACAGTAATTTCTCCGCATTGCAAGGTGCAATTCTGAAATTTTTTGCTTTTTCCTGCTCCTCTTAGCATGATAAAGAAGATTCAAAGAGAGTGAGATGCCAGCTCCTTTCATTCAGTCAGTAGCTTCAATCATTTCTGGATGTTTTTCAATGGCAAAAATCAATGAATATTGTAAATGCACAAACAGTAATTTCTCCGCATTGCAAGGTGCAATTCTGAAATTTTTTGCTTTTTTCTGCTCCACTTAGCATGATAAAGAAGATTCAAAGAGAATGAGATGCCAGCTCCTTTCATTCAGTCAGTAGCTTCAAACATTTCTGGTATATGAATAACATGATGTTTTTCAATGGCAAAAATCAATGAATATTGTAAATGCACAAACAGTAATTTCTCCGCATTGCAAGGTGCAATTCTGAAATTTTTTGCTTTTTCCTGCTCCTCTTAGCATGATAAAGAAGTTTCAGAGAGTGAGATGCCAGCTCCTTTCATTCAGTTAGTAGCTTCAATCATTTCTGGACGTTTTTCAATGGCAAAAATCAATGAATATTGTAAATGCACAAACAGTAATTTCTCCGCATTGCAAGGTGCAATTCTGAAATTTTTTGCTTTTTCCTGCTCCTCTTAGCATGATAAACAAGATTCAAAGAGAGTGAGATGCCAGCTCCTTTCATTCAGTCAGTAGCTTCAATCATTTCTGGATGTTTTTCAATGGCAAAAATCAATGAATATTGTAAATGCACAAACAGTAATTTCTCCGCATTGCAAGGTGCAATTCTGAAATTTTTTGCTTTTTCCTGCTCCTCTTAGCATGATAAAGAAGATTCAAAGAGAGTGAGATGCCAGCTCCTTTCATTCAGTCAGTAGCTTCAATCATTTCTGGACGTTTTTCAATGGCAAAAATCAATGAATATTGTAAATGCACAAACAGTAATTTCTCCGCATTGCAAGGTGCAATTCTGAAATTTTTTGCTTTTTCCTGCTCCTCTTAGCATGATAAAGAAGATTCAAAGAGAGTGAGATGCCAGCTCCTTTCATTCAGTCAGTAGCTTCATTCATTTCTGGACGTTTTTCAATGGCAAAAATCAATGAATATTGTAAATGCACAAACAGTAATTTCTCCGCATTGCAAGGTGCAATTCTGAAATTTTTTACTTTTTCCTGCTCCTCTAAGCATGATAAAAAAGATTCAAAGAGAGTGAGATGCCAGCTCCTTTCATTCAGTCAGTAGCTTCAATCATTTCTGGACGTTTTTCAATGGCAAAAATCAATGAATATTGTAAATGCACAAACAGTAATTTCTCGGCATTGCAAGGTGCAATTCTGAAATTTTTTGCTTTTTCCTGCTCCTCTTAGCATGATAAACAAGATTCAAAGTGAAAGAGATGCCAGCTCCTTTCATTCAGTCAGTAGCTTCAATCATTTCTGGACGTTTTTCAATGGCAAAAATCAATGAATATTGTAAATGCACAAACAGTAATTTCTCCGCATTGCAAGGTGCAATTCTGAAATTTTTTGCTTTTTCCTGCTCCTCTTAGCATGATAAAGAAGATTCAAAGAGAGTGAGATGCCAGCTCCTTTCATTCAGTCAGTAGCTTCAAACATTTCTGGTATATGAATAACATGATGTTTTTCAATGGCAAAAATCAATGAATATTGTAAATGCACAAACAGTAATTTCTCCGCATTGCAAGGTGCAATTCTGAAATTTTTTGCTTTTTCCTGCTCCTCTTAGCATGATAAAGAAGATTCAAAGAGAGTGAGATGCCAGCTCCTTTCATTCAGTCAGTAGCTTCAATCATTTCTGGACGTTTTTCAATGGCAAAAATCAATGAATATTGTAAATGCACAAACAGTAATTTCTCCGCATTGCAAGGTGCAATTCTGAAATCTTTTGCTTTTTCCTCCTCCTCTTAGCATGATAAAGAAGATTCAAAGAGAGTGAGATGCCAGCTCCTTTCATTCAGTCAGTAGCTTCAAACATTTCTGGTATATGAATAACATGATGTTTTTCAATGGCAAAAATCAATGAATATTGTAAATGCACAAACAGTAATTTCTCCGCATTGCAAGGTGCAATTCTGAAATTTTTTGCTTTTTCCTGCTCCTCTTAGCATGATAAAGAAGATTCAAAGAGAGTGAGATGCCAGCTCCTTTCATTCAGTCAGTAGCTTCAATCATTTCTGGACGTTTTTCAATGGCAAAAATCAATGAATATTGTAAATGCACAAAGAGTAATTTCTCCGCATTGCAAGGTGCAATTCTGAAATTTTTTGCTTTTTCCTGCTCCTCTTAGCATGATAAAGAAGATTCAAAGAGTGAGATGCCAGCTCCTTTCATTGTCAGTAGCTTCAAACATTTCTGGTATATGAATAACATGATGTTTTTCAATGGCAAAAATCAATGAATATTGTAAATGTACAAACAGTAATTTCTCCGCATTGCAAGGTGCAATTCTGAAATTTTTTGCTTTTTCCTGCTCCTCTTAGCATGATAAAGAAGATTCAAAGAGAGTGAGATGCCAGCTCCTTTCATTCAGTCAGTAGCTTCAATCATTTCTGGACGTTTTTCAATGGCAAAAATCATTGAATATTGTAAATGCACAAACAGTAATTTCTCCGCATTGCAAGGTGCAATTCTGAAATTTTTTGCTTTTTCCTGCTCCTCTTAGCATGATAAAGAAGATTCAAAGAGAGTGAGATGCCAGCTCCTTTCATTCAGTCAGTAGCTTCAATCATTTCTGGATGTTTTTCAATGGCAAAAATCAATGAATATTGTAAATGCACAAACAGTAATTTCTCCGCATTGCAAGGTGCAATTCTGAAATTTTTTGCTTTTTTCTGCTCCACATAGCATGATAAAGAAGATTCAAAGAGAATGAGATGCCAGCTCCTTTCATTCAGTCAGTAGCTTCAAACATTTCTGGTATATGAATAACATGATGTTTTTCAATGGCAAAAATCAATGAATATTGTAAATGCACAAACAGTAATTTCTCCGCATTGCAAGGTGCAATTCTGAAATTTTTTGCTTTTTCCTGCTCCTCTTAGCATGATAAAGAAGTTTCAGAGAGTGAGATGCCAGCTCCTTTCATTCAGTTAGTAGCTTCAATCATTTCTGGACGTTTTTCAATGGCAAAAATCAATGAATATTGTAAATGCACAAACAGTAATTTCTCCGCATTGCAAGGTGCAATTCTGAAATTTTTTGCTTTTTCCTGCTCCTCTTAGCATGATAAACAAGATTCAAAGAGAGTGAGATGCCAGCTCCTTTCATTCAGTCAGTAGCTTCAATCATTTCTGGATGTTTTTCAATGGCAAAAATCAATGAATATTGTAAATGCACAAACAGTAATTTCTCCGCATTGCAAGGTGCAATTCTGAAATTTTTTGCTTTTTCCTGCTCCTCTTAGCATGATAAAGAAGATTCAAAGAGAGTGAGATGCCAGCTCCTTTCATTCAGTCAGTAGCTTCAATCATTTCTGGACGTTTTTCAATGGCAAAAATCAATGAATATTGTAAATGCACAAACAGTAATTTCTCCGCATTGCAAGGTGCAATTCTGAAATTTTTTGCTTTTTCCTGCTCCTCTTAGCATGATAAAGAAGATTCAAAGAGAGTGAGATGCCAGCTCCTTTCATTCAGTCAGTAGCTTCATTCATTTCTGGACGTTTTTCAATGGCAAAAATCAATGAATATTGTAAATGCACAAACAGTAATTTCTTTGCATTGCAAGGTGCAATTCTGAAATTTTTTGCTTTTTCCTGCTCCTCTTAGCATGATAAAGAAGATTCAAAGAGAGTGAGATGCCAAGCTCCTTTCATTCAGTCAGTAGCTTCAAACATTTCTGGTATATGAATAACATGATGTTTTTCAATGGCAAAAATCAATGAATATTGTAAATGCACAAACAGTAATTTCTCCGCATTGCAAGGTGCAATTCTGAAATTTTTTGCTTTTTCCTGCTCCTCTAAGCATGGTAAAGAAGATTCAAAGAGAGTGAGATGCCAGCTCCTTTCATTCAGTCAGTAGCTTCAATCATTTCTGGACGTTTTTCAATGGCAAAAATCAATGAATATTGTAAATGCACAAACAGTAATTTCTCGGCATTGCAAGGTGCAATTCTGAAATTTTTTGCTTTTTCCTGCTCCTCTTAGCATGATAAACAAGATTCAAAGTGAATGAGATGCCAGCTCCTTTCATTCAGTCAGTAGCTTCAATCATTTCTGGACGTTTTTCAATGGCAAAAATCAATGAATATTGTAAATGCACAAACAGTAATTTCTCCGCATTGCAAGGTGCAATTCTGAAATTTTTTGCTTTTTCCTGCTCCTCTTAGCATGATAAAGAAGATTCAAAGAGAGTGAGATGCCAGCTCCTTTCATTCAGTCAGTAGCTTCAAACATTTCTGGTATATGAATAACGATGTTTTTCAATGGCAAAAATCAATGAATATTGTAAATGCACAAACAGTAATTTCTCCGCATTGCAAGGTGCAATTCTGAAATTTTTTGCTTTTTCCTGCTCCTCTTACCATGTTAAACAAGATTCAAAGAGAGTGAGATGCCAGCTCCTTTCATTCAGTCAGTAGCTTCAATCATTTCTGGACGTTTTTCAATGGCAAAAATCAATGAATATTGTAAATGCACAAACAGTAATTTCTCCGCATTGCAAGGTGCAATTCTGAAATTTTTTGCTTTTTCCTGCTCCTCTTAGCAAGATAAACAAGATTCAAAGAGAGTGAGATGCCAGCTCCTTTCATTCAGTCAGTAGCTTCAATCATTTCTGGACGTTTTTCAATGGCAAAAATCAATGAATATTGTAAATGCACAAACAGTAATTTCTCCGCATTGCAAGGTGCAATTCTGAAATTTTTTGCTTTTTCCTGCTCCTCTTAGCATGATAAAGAAGATTCAAAGAGAGTGAGATGCCAGCTCCTTTCATTCAGTCAGTAGCTTCAATCATTTCTGGACGTTTTTCAATGGCAAAAATCAATGAATATTGTAAATGCACAAACAGTAATTTCTCCGCATTGCAAGGTGCAATTCTGAAATTTTTTGCTTTTTCCTGCTCCTCTTAGCATGATAAAGAAGATTCAAAGAGAGTGAGATGCCAGCTCCTTTCATTCAGTCAGTAGCTTCAAACATTTCTGGTATGTGAATAACATGATGTTTTTCAATGGCAAAAATCAATGAATATTGTAAATGCACAAACAGTAATTTCTCCGCATTGCAAGGTGCAATTCTGAAATTTTTTGCTTTTTCCTGCTCCTCTTAGCATGATAAAGAAGATTCAAAGAGAGTGAGATGCCAGCTCCTTTCATTCAGTCAGTAGCTTCAATCATTTCTGGACGTTTTTCAATGGCAAAAATCAATGAATATCGTAAATGCACAAACAGTAATTTCTCCGCATTGCAAGGTGCAATTCTGAAATTTTTTGCTTTTTCCTGCTCCTCTTAGCATGATAAACAAGATTCAAAGAGAGTGAGATGCCAGCTCCTTTCATTCAGTCAGTAGCTTCAATCATTTCTGGACGTTTTTCAATGGCAAAAATCAATGAATATTGTAAATGCACAAACAGTAATTTCTCCGCATTGCAAGGTGCAATTCTGAAATTTTTTGCTTTTTCCTGCTCCTCTTAGCATGATAAAGAAGATTCAAAGAGAGTGAGATGCCAGCTCCTTTCATTCAGTCAGTAGCTTCAATCATTTCTGGACATTTTTCAATGGCAAAAATCAATGAATATTGTAAATGCACAAACAGTAATTTCTCCGCATTGCAAGGTGCAATTCTGAAATTTTTTGCTTTTTCCTGCTCCTCTTAGCATGATAAACAAGATTCAAAGAGAGTGAGATGCCAGCTCCTTTCATTCAGTCAGTAGCTTCAATCATTTCTGGACGTTTTTCAATGGCAAAAATCAATGAATATTGTAAATGCACAAAGAGTAATTTCTCCGCATTGCAAGGTGCAATTCTGAAATTTTTTGCTTTTTCCTGCTCCTCTTAGCATGATAAAGAAGATTCAAAGAGTGAGATGCCAGCTCCTTTCATTGTCAGTAGCTTCAAACATTTCTGGTATATGAATAACATGATGTTTTTCAATGGCAAAAATCAATGAATATTGTAAATGCACAAACAGTAATTTCTCCGCATTGCAAGGTGCAATTCTGAAATTTTTTGCTTTTTCCTGCTCCTCTTAGCATGATAAAGAAGATTCAAAGAGAGTGAGATGCCAGCTCCTTTCATTCAGTCAGTAGCTTCAAACATTTCTGGTATATGAATAACATGATGTTTTTCAATGGCAAAAATCAATGAATATTGTAAATGCACAAACAGTAATTTCTCCGCATTGCAAGGTGCAATTCTGAAATTTTTTGCTTTTTCCTGCTCCTCTTAGCATGATAAAGAAGATTCAAAGAGAGTGAGATGCCAGCTCCTTTCATTCAGTCAGTAGCTTCAATCATTTCTGGACGTTTTTCAATGGCAAAAATCAATGAATATTGTAAATGCACAAACAGTAATTTCTCCGCATTGCAGGGTGCAATTCTGAAATTTTTTGCTTTTTCCTGCTCCTCTTAGCATGATAAACAAGATTCAAAGAGAGTGAGATGCCAGCTCCTTTCATTCAGTCAGTAGCTTCAATCATTTCTGAACGTTTTTCAATGGCAAAAATCAATGAATATTGTAAATGCACAAAGAGTAATTTCTCCGCATTGCAAGGTGCAATTCTGAAATTTTTTGCTTTTTCCTGCTCCTCTTAGCATGATAAAGAAGATTCAAAGAGTGAGATGCCAGCTCCTTTCATTCAGTCAGTAGCTTCAATCATTTCTGGACGTTTTTCAATGGCAAAAATCAATGAATATTGTAAATGCACAAACAGTAATTTCTCCGCATTGCAAGGTGCAATTCTGAAATTTTTTGCTTTTTCCTGCTCCTCTTAGCATGATAAAGAAGATTCAAAGAGAGTGAGATGCCAGCTCCTTTCATTCAGTCAGTAGCTTCAAACATTTCTGGTATATGAATAACATGATGTTTTTCAATGGCAAAAATCAATGAATATTGTAAATGCACAAACAGTAATTTCTCCGCATTGCAAGGTGCAATTCTGAAATTTTTTGCTTTTTCCTGCTCCTCTTAGCAAGATAAACAAGATTCAAAGAGAGTGAGATGCCAGCTCCTTTCATTCAGTCAGTAGCTTCAATCATTTCTGGACGTTTTTCAATGGCAAAAATCAATGAATATTGTAAATGCACAAACAGTAATTTCTCCGCATTGCAAGGTGCAATTCTAAAATTTTTTGCTTTTTCCTGCTCCTCTTAGCATGATAAAGAAGATTCAAAGAGTGAGATGCCAGCTCCTTTCATTGTCAGTAGCTTCAAACATTTCTGGTATATGAATAACATGATGTTTTTCAATGGCAAAAATCAATGAATATTGTAAATGCACAAACAGAAATTTCTCCGCATTGCAAGGTGCAATTCTGAAATTTTTTGCTTTTTCCTGCTCCTCTTAGCATGATAAAGAAGATTCAAAGAGAGTGAGATGCCAGCTCCTTTCATTCAGTCAGTAGCTTCAAACATTTCTGGTATATGAATAACATGATGTTTTTCAATGGCAAAAATCAATGAATATTGTAAATGCACAAACAGTAATTTCTCCGCATTGCAAGGTGCAATTCTGAAATTTTTTGCTTTTTCCTGCTCCTCTTAGCATGATAAAGAAGATTCAAAGAGAGTGAGATGCCAGCTGCTTTCATTCAGTCAGTAGCTTCAATCATTTCTGGACGTTTTTCAATGGCAAAAATCAATGAATATTGTAAATGCACAAACAGTAATTTCTCTGCATTGCAGGGTGCAATTCTGAAATTTTTTGCTTTTTCCTGCTCCTCTTAGCATGATAAACAAGATTCAAAGAGAGTGAGATGCCAGCTCCTTTCATTCAGTCAGTAGCTTCAATCATTTCTGAACGTTTTTCAATGGCAAAAATCAATGAATATTGTAAATGCACAAAGAGTAATTTCTCCGCATTGCAAGGTGCAATTCTGAAATTTTTTGCTTTTTCCTGCTCCTCTTAGCATGATAAAGAAGATTCAAAGAGTGAGATGCCAGCTCCTTTCATTCAGTCAGTAGCTTCAATCATTTCTGGACGTTTTTCAATGGCAAAAATCAATGAATATTGTAAATGCACAAACAGTAATTTCTCCGCATTGCAAGGTGCAATTCTGAAATTTTTTGCTTTTTAGTGCTCCTCTTAGCATGATAAAGAAGATTCAAAGAGAGTGAGATGCCAGCTCCTTTCATTCAGTCAGTAGCTTCAATCATTTCTGGACGTTTTTCAATGGCAAAAATCAATGAATATTGTAAATGCACAAACAGTAATTTCTCCGCATTGCAAGGTGCAATTTTGAAATTTTTTGCTTTTTCCTGCTCCTCTTAGCATGATAAAGAAGATTCAAAGAGAGTGAGATGCCAGCTCCTTTCATTCAGTCAGTAGCTTCAAACATTTCTGGTATATGAATAACATGATGTTTTTCAATGGCAAAAATCAATGAATATTGTAAATGCACAAACAGTAATTTCTCCGCATTGCAAGGTGCAATTCTGAAATTTTTTGCTTTTTCCTGCTCCTCTTAGCATGATAAACAAGATTCAAAGAGAGTGAGATGCCAGCTCCTTTCATTCAGTCAGTAGCTTCAATCATTTCTGGACGTTTTTCAATGGCAAAAATCAATGAATATTGTAAATGCACAAACAGTAATTTCTCCGCATTGCAAGGTGCAATTCTGAAATTTTTTGCTTTTTCCTGCTCCTCTTAGCATGATAAAGAAGATTCAAAGAGAGTGAGATGCCAGCTCCTTTCATTCAGTCAGTAGCTTCAATCATTTCTGGACATTTTTCAATGGCAAAAATCAATGAATATTGTAAATGCACAAACAGTAATTTCTCCGCATTGCAAGGTGCAATTCTGAAATTTTTTGCTTTTTCCTGCTCCTCTTAGCATGATAAACAAGATTCAAAGAGAGTGAGATGCCAGCTCCTTTCATTCAGTCAGTAGCTTCAATCATTTCTGGACGTTTTTCAATGGCAAAAATCAATGAATATTGTAAATGCACAAAGAGTAATTTCTCCGCATTGCAAGGTGCAATTCTGAAATTTTTTGCTTTTTCCTGCCCCTCTTAGCATGATAAAGAAGATTCAAAGAGTGAGATGCCAGCTCCTTTCATTGTCAGTAGCTTCAAACATTTCTGGTATATGAATAACATGATGTTTTTCAATGGCAAAAATCAATGAATATTGTAAATGCACAAACAGTAATTTCTCCGCATTGCAAGGTGCAATTCTGAAATTTTTTGCTTTTTTATGCTCCTCTTAGCAAGATAAACAAGATTCAAAGAGAGTGAGATGCCAGCTCCTTTCATTCAGTCAGTAGCTTCAATCATTTCTGGACGTTTTTCAATGGCAAAAATCAATGAATATTGTAAATGCACAAACAGTAATTTCTCCGCATTGCAAGTTGCAATTCTGAAATTTTTTGCTTTTTCCTGCTCCTCTTAGCATGATAAAGAAGATTCAAAGAGAGTGAGATGCCAGCTCCTTTCATTCAGTCAGTAGCTTCAATCATTTCTGGACGTTTTTCAATGGCAAAAATCAATGAATATTGTAAATGCACAAACAGTAATTTCTCCGCATTGCAAGGTGCAATTCTGAAATTTTTTGCTTTTTCCTGCTCCTCTTAGCATGATAAAGAAGATTCAAAGAGAGTGAGATGCCAGCTCCTTTCATTCAGTCAGTAGCTTCAAACATTTCTGGTATATGAATAACATGATGTTTTTCAATGGCAAAAATCAATGAATATTGTAAATGCACAAACAGTAATTTCTCCGCATTGCAAGGTGCAATTCTGAAATTTTTTGCTTTTTCCTGCTCCTCTTAGCATGATAAAGAAGATTCAAAGAGAGTGAGATGCCAGCTTCTTTCATTCAGTCAGTAGCTTCAATCATTTCTGGACGTTTTTCAATGGCAAAAATCAATGAATATTGTAAATGCACAAACAGTAATTTCTCCGCATTGCAAGGTGCAATTCTGAAATTTTTTGCTTTTTCCTGCTCCTCTTAGCAAGATAAACAAGATTCAAAGAGAGTGAGATGCCAGCTCCTTTCATTCAGTCAGTAGCTTCAATCATTTCTGGACGTTTTTCAATGGCAAAAATCAATGAATATTGTAAATGCACAAACAGTAATTTCTCCGCATTGCAAGGTGCAATTCTGAAATTTTTTGCTTTTTCCTGCTCCTCTTAGCATGATAAAGAAGATTCAAAGAGAGTGAGATGCCAGCTCCTTTCATTCAGTCAGTAGCTTCAATCATTTCTGGACGTTTTTCAATGGCAAAAATCAATGAATATTGTAAATGCACAAACAGTAATTTCTCCGCATTGCAAGGTGCAATTCTGAAATTTTTTGCTTTTTCCTGCTCCTCTTAGCATGATAAAGAAGATTCAAAGAGAGTGAGATGCCAGCTCCTTTCATTCAGTCAGTAGCTTCAAACATTTCTGGTATGTGAATAACATGATGTTTTTCAATGGCAAAAATCAATGAATATTGTAAATGCACAAACAGTAATTTCTCCGCATTGCAAGGTGCAATTCTGAAATTTTTTGCTTTTTCCTGCTCCTCTTAGCATGATAAAGAAGATTCAAAGAGAGTGAGATGCCAGCTCCTTTCATTCAGTCAGTAGCTTCAATCATTTCTGGACGTTTTTCAATGGCAAAAATCAATGAATATTGTAAATGCACAAACAGTAATTTCTCCGCATTGCAAGGTGCAATTCTGAAATTTTTTGCTTTTTCCTGCTCCTCTTAGCATGATAAACAAGATTCAAAGAGAGTGAGATGCCAGCTCCTTTCATTCAGTCAGTAGCTTCAATCATTTCTGGACGTTTTTCAATGGCAAAAATCAATGAATATTGTAAATGCACAAACAGTAATTTCTCCGCATTGCAAGGTGCAATTCTGAAATTTTTTGCTTTTTCCTGCTCCTCTTAGCATGATAAAGAAGATTCAAAGAGAGTGAGATGCCAGCTCCTTTCATTCAGTCAGTAGCTTCAATCATTTCTGGACATTTTTCAATGGCAAAAATCAATGAATATTGTAAATGCACAAACAGTAATTTCTCCGCATTGCAAGGTGCAATTCTGAAATTTTTTGCTTTTTCCTGCTCCTCTTAGCATGATAAACAAGATTCAAAGAGAGTGAGATGCCAGCTCCTTTCATTCAGTCAGTAGCTTCAATCATTTCTGGACGTTTTTCAATGGCAAAAATCAATGAATATTGTAAATGCACAAAGAGTAATTTCTCCGCATTGCAAGGTGCAATTCTGAAATTTTTTGCTTTTTCCTGCTCCTCTTAGCATGATAAAGAAGATTCAAAGAGTGAGATGCCAGCTCCTTTCATTGTCAGTAGCTTCAAACATTTCTGGTATATGAATAACATGATGTTTTTCAATGGCAAAAATCAATGAATATTGTAAATGCACAAACAGTAATTTCTCCGCATTGCAAGGTGCAATTCTGAAATTTTTTGCTTTTTCCTGCTCCTCTTAGCATGATAAAGAAGATTCAAAGAGAGTGAGATGCCAGCTCCTTTCATTCAGTCAGTAGCTTCAAACATTTCTGGTATATGAATAACATGATGTTTTTCAATGGCAAAAATCAATGAATATTGTAAATGCACAAACAGTAATTTCTCCGCATTGCAAGGTGCAATTCTGAAATTTTTTGCTTTTTCCTGCTCCTCTTAGCATGATAAAGAAGATTCAAAGAGAGTGAGATGCCAGCTCCTTTCATTCAGTCAGTAGCTTCAATCATTTCTGGACGTTTTTCAATGGCAAAAATCAATGAATATTGTAAATGCACAAACAGTAATTTCTCCGCATTGCAGGGTGCAATTCTGAAATTTTTTGCTTTTTCCTGCTCCTCTTAGCATGATAAACAAGATTCAAAGAGAGTGAGATGCCAGCTCCTTTCATTCAGTCAGTAGCTTCAATCATTTCTGAACGTTTTTCAATGGCAAAAATCAATGAATATTGTAAATGCACAAAGAGTAATTTCTCCGCATTGCAAGGTGCAATTCTGAAATTTTTTGCTTTTTCCTGCTCCTCTTAGCATGATAAAGAAGATTCAAAGAGTGAGATGCCAGCTCCTTTCATTCAGTCAGTAGCTTCAATCATTTCTGGACGTTTTTCAATGGCAAAAATCAATGAATATTGTAAATGCACAAACAGTAATTTCTCCGCATTGCAAGGTGCAATTCTGAAATTTTTTGCTTTTTCCTGCTCCTCTTAGCATGATAAAGAAGATTCAAAGAGAGTGAGATGCCAGCTCCTTTCATTCAGTCAGTAGCTTCAAACATTTCTGGTATATGAATAACATGATGTTTTTCAATGGCAAAAATCAATGAATATTGTAAATGCACAAACAGTAATTTCTCCGCATTGCAAGGTGCAATTCTGAAATTTTTTGCTTTTTCCTGCTCCTCTTAGCATGATAAAGAAGATTCAAAGAGAGTGAGATGCCAGCTTCTTTCATTCAGTCAGTAGCTTCAATCATTTCTGGACGTTTTTCAATGGCAAAAATCAATGAATATTGTAAATGCACAAACAGTAATTTCTCCGCATTGCAAGGTGCAATTCTGAAATTTTTTGCTTTTTCCTGCTCCTCTTAGCAAGATAAACAAGATTCAAAGAGAGTGAGATGCCAGCTCCTTTCATTCAGTCAGTAGCTTCAATCATTTCTGGACGTTTTTCAATGGCAAAAATCAATGAATATTGTAAATGCACAAACAGTAATTTCTCCGCATTGCAAGGTGCAATTCTGAAATTTTTTGCTTTTTCCTGCTCCTCTTAGCATGATAAAGAAGATTCAAAGAGTGAGATGCCAGCTCCTTTCATTGTCAGTAGCTTCAAACATTTCTGGTATATGAATAACATGATGTTTTTCAATGGCAAAAATCAATGAATATTGTAAATGCACAAACAGTAATTTCTCCGCATTGCAAGGTGCAATTCTGAAATTTTTTGCTTTTTCCTGCTCCTCTTAGCATGATAAAGAAGATTCAAAGAGAGTGAGATGCCAGCTCCTTTCATTCAGTCAGTAGCTTCAAACATTTCTGGTATATGAATAACATGATGTTTTTCAATGGCAAAAATCAATGAATATTGTAAATGCACAAACAGTAATTTCTCCGCATTGCAAGGTGCAATTCTGAAATTTTTTGCTTTTTCCTGCTCCTCTTAGCATGATAAAGAAGATTCAAAGAGAGTGAGATGCCAGCTCCTTTCATTCAGTCAGTAGCTTCAATCATTTCTGGACGTTTTTCAATGGCAAAAATCAATGAATATTGTAAATGCACAAACAGTAATTTCTCCGCATTGCAAGGTGCAATTCTGAAATTTTTTGCTTTTTCCTGCTCCTCTTAGCATGATAAAGAAGATTCAAAGAGAGTGAGATGCCAGCTCCTTTCATTCAGTCAGTAGCTTCAAACATTTCTGGTATATGAATAACATGATGTTTTTCAATGGCAAAAATCAATGAATATTGTAAATGCACAAACAGTAATTTCTCCGCATTGCAAGGTGCAATTCTGAAATTTTTTGCTTTTTCCTGCTCCTCTTAGCATGATAAAGAAGATTCAAAGAGAGTGAGATGCCAGCTTCTTTCATTCAGTCAGTAGCTTCAATCATTTCTGGACGTTTTTCAATGGCAAAAATCAATGAATATTGTAAATGCACAAACAGTAATTTCTCCGCATTGCAAGGTGCAATTCTGAAATTTTTTGCTTTTTCCTGCTCCTCTTAGCAAGATAAACAAGATTCAAAGAGAGTGAGATGCCAGCTCCTTTCATTCAGTCAGTAGCTTCAATCATTTCTGGACGTTTTTCAATGGCAAAAATCAATGAATATTGTAAATGCACAAACAGTAATTTCTCCGCATTGCAAGGTGCAATTCTGAAATTTTTTGCTTTTTCCTGCTCCTCTTAGCATGATAAAGAAGATTCAAAGAGAGTGAGATGCCAGCTCCTTTCATTCAGTCAGTAGCTTCAATCATTTCTGGACGTTTTTCAATGGCAAAAATCAATGAATATTGTAAATGCACAAACAGTAATTTCTCCGCATTGCAAGGTGCAATTCTGAAATTTTTTGCTTTTTCCTGCTCCTCTTAGCATGATAAAGAAGATTCAAAGAGAGTGAGATGCCAGCTCCTTTCATTCAGTCAGTAGCTTCAAACATTTCTGGTATGTGAATAACATGATGTTTTTCAATGGCAAAAATCAATGAATATTGTAAATGCACAAACAGTAATTTCTCCGCATTGCAAGGTGCAATTCTGAAATTTTTTGCTTTTTCCTGCTCCTCTTAGCATGATAAAGAAGATTCAAAGAGAGTGAGATGCCAGCTCCTTTCATTCAGTCAGTAGCTTCAATCATTTCTGGACGTTTTTCAATGGCAAAAATCAATGAATATTGTAAATGCACAAACAGTAATTTCTCCGCATTGCAAGGTGCAATTCTGAAATTTTTTGCTTTTTCCTGCTCCTCTTAGCATGATAAACAAGATTCAAAGAGAGTGAGATGCCAGCTCCTTTCATTCAGTCAGTAGCTTCAATCATTTCTGGACGTTTTTCAATGGCAAAAATCAATGAATATTGTAAATGCACAAACAGTAATTTCTCCGCATTGCAAGGTGCAATTCTGAAATTTTTTGCTTTTTCCTGCTCCTCTTAGCATGATAAAGAAGATTCAAAGAGAGTGAGATGCCAGCTCCTTTCATTCAGTCAGTAGCTTCAATCATTTCTGGACATTTTTCAATGGCAAAAATCAATGAATATTGTAAATGCACAAACAGTAATTTCTCCGCATTGCAAGGTGCAATTCTGAAATTTTTTGCTTTTTCCTGCTCCTCTTAGCATGATAAACAAGATTCAAAGAGAGTGAGATGCCAGCTCCTTTCATTCAGTCAGTAGCTTCAATCATTTCTGGACGTTTTTCAATGGCAAAAATCAATGAATATTGTAAATGCACAAAGAGTAATTTCTCCGCATTGCAAGGTGCAATTCTGAAATTTTTTGCTTTTTCCTGCTCCTCTTAGCATGATAAAGAAGATTCAAAGAGTGAGATGCCAGCTCCTTTCATTGTCAGTAGCTTCAAACATTTCTGGTATATGAATAACATGATGTTTTTCAATGGCAAAAATCAATGAATATTGTAAATGCACAAACAGTAATTTCTCCGCATTGCAAGGTGCAATTCTGAAATTTTTTGCTTTTTCCTGCTCCTCTTAGCATGATAAAGAAGATTCAAAGAGAGTGAGATGCCAGCTCCTTTCATTCAGTCAGTAGCTTCAAACATTTCTGGTATATGAATAACATGATGTTTTTCAATGGCAAAAATCAATGAATATTGTAAATGCACAAACAGTAATTTCTCCGCATTGCAAGGTGCAATTCTGAAATTTTTTGCTTTTTCCTGCTCCTCTTAGCATGATAAAGAAGATTCAAAGAGAGTGAGATGCCAGCTCCTTTCATTCAGTCAGTAGCTTCAATCATTTCTGGACGTTTTTCAATGGCAAAAATCAATGAATATTGTAAATGCACAAACAGTAATTTCTCCGCATTGCAGGGTGCAATTCTGAAATTTTTTGCTTTTTCCTGCTCCTCTTAGCATGATAAACAAGATTCAAAGAGAGTGAGATGCCAGCTCCTTTCATTCAGTCAGTAGCTTCAATCATTTCTGAACGTTTTTCAATGGCAAAAATCAATGAATATTGTAAATGCACAAAGAGTAATTTCTCCGCATTGCAAGGTGCAATTCTGAAATTTTTTGCTTTTTCCTGCTCCTCTTAGCATGATAAAGAAGATTCAAAGAGTGAGATGCCAGCTCCTTTCATTCAGTCAGTAGCTTCAATCATTTCTGGACGTTTTTCAATGGCAAAAATCAATGAATATTGTAAATGCACAAACAGTAATTTCTCCGCATTGCAAGGTGCAATTCTGAAATTTTTTGCTTTTTCCTGCTCCTCTTAGCATGATAAAGAAGATTCAAAGAGAGTGAGATGCCAGCTCCTTTCATTCAGTCAGTAGCTTCAAACATTTCTGGTATATGAATAACATGATGTTTTTCAATGGCAAAAATCAATGAATATTGTAAATGCACAAACAGTAATTTCTCCGCATTGCAAGGTGCAATTCTGAAATTTTTTGCTTTTTCCTGCTCCTCTTAGCATGATAAAGAAGATTCAAAGAGAGTGAGATGCCAGCTTCTTTCATTCAGTCAGTAGCTTCAATCATTTCTGGACGTTTTTCAATGGCAAAAATCAATGAATATTGTAAATGCACAAACAGTAATTTCTCCGCATTGCAAGGTGCAATTCTGAAATTTTTTGCTTTTTCCTGCTCCTCTTAGCAAGATAAACAAGATTCAAAGAGAGTGAGATGCCAGCTCCTTTCATTCAGTCAGTAGCTTCAATCATTTCTGGACGTTTTTCAATGGCAAAAATCAATGAATATTGTAAATGCACAAACAGTAATTTCTCCGCATTGCAAGGTGCAATTCTGAAATTTTTTGCTTTTTCCTGCTCCTCTTAGCATGATAAAGAAGATTCAAAGAGTGAGATGCCAGCTCCTTTCATTGTCAGTAGCTTCAAACATTTCTGGTATATGAATAACATGATGTTTTTCAATGGCAAAAATCAATGAATATTGTAAATGCACAAACAGTAATTTCTCCGCATTGCAAGGTGCAATTCTGAAATTTTTTGCTTTTTCCTGCTCCTCTTAGCATGATAAAGAAGATTCAAAGAGAGTGAGATGCCAGCTCCTTTCATTCAGTCAGTAGCTTCAAACATTTCTGGTATATGAATAACATGATGTTTTTCAATGGCAAAAATCAATGAATATTGTAAATGCACAAACAGTAATTTCTCCGCATTGCAAGGTGCAATTCTGAAATTTTTTGCTTTTTCCTGCTCCTCTTAGCATGATAAAGAAGATTCAAAGAGAGTGAGATGCCAGCTCCTTTCATTCAGTCAGTAGCTTCAATCATTTCTGGACGTTTTTCAATGGCAAAAATCAATGAATATTGTAAATGCACAAACAGTAATTTCTCCGCATTGCAGGGTGCAATTCTGAAATTTTTTGCTTTTTCCTGCTCCTCTTAGCATGATAAACAAGATTCAAAGAGAGTGAGATGCCAGCTCCTTTCATTCAGTCAGTAGCTTCAATCATTTCTGAACGTTTTTCAATGGCAAAAATCAATGAATATTGTAAATGCACAGAGTAATTTCTCCGCATTGCAAGGTGCAATTCTGAAATTTTTTGCTTTTTCCTGCTCCTCTTAGCATGATAAAGAAGATTCAAAGAGTGAGATGCCAGCTCCTTTCATTCAGTCAGTAGCTTCAATCATTTCTGGACGTTTTTCAATGGCAAAAATCAATGAATATTGTAAATGCACAAACAGTAATTTCTCCGCATTGCAAGGTGCAATTCTGAAATTTTTTGCTTTTTCCTGCTCCTCTTAGCATGATAAAGAAGATTCAAAGAGAGTGAGATGCCAGCTCCTTTCATTCAGTCAGTAGCTTCAATCATTTCTGGACGTTTTTCAATGGCAAAAATCAATGAATATTGTAAATGCACAAACAGTAATTTCTCCGCATTGCAAGGTGCAATTTTGAAATTTTTTGCTTTTTCCTGCTCCTCTTAGCATGATAAAGAAGATTCAAAGAGAGTGAGATGCCAGCTCCTTTCATTCAGTCAGTAGCTTCAAACATTTCTGGTATATGAATAACATGATGTTTTTCAATGGCAAAAATCAATGAATATTGTAAATGCACAAACAGTAATTTCTCCGCATTGCAAGGTGCAATTCTGAAATTTTTTGCTTTTTCCTGCTCCTCTTAGCATGATAAACAAGATTCAAAGAGAGTGAGATGCCAGCTCCTTTCATTCAGTCAGTAGCTTCAATCATTTCTGGACGTTTTTCAATGGCAAAAATCAATGAATATTGTAAATGCACAAACAGTAATTTCTCCGCATTGCAAGGTGCAATTCTGAAATTTTTTGCTTTTTCCTGCTCCTCTTAGCATGATAAAGAAGATTCAAAGAGAGTGAGATGCCAGCTCCTTTCATTCAGTCAGTAGCTTCAATCATTTCTGGACATTTTTCAATGGCAAAAATCAATGAATATTGTAAATGCACAAACAGTAATTTCTCCGCATTGCAAGGTGCAATTCTGAAATTTTTTGCTTTTTCCTGCTCCTCTTAGCATGATAAACAAGATTCAAAGAGAGTGAGATGCCAGCTCCTTTCATTCAGTCAGTAGCTTCAATCATTTCTGGACGTTTTTCAATGGCAAAAATCAATGAATATTGTAAATGCACAAAGAGTAATTTCTCCGCATTGCAAGGTGCAATTCTGAAATTTTTTGCTTTTTCCTGCTCCTCTTAGCATGATAAAGAAGATTCAAAGAGTGAGATGCCAGCTCCTTTCATTGTCAGTAGCTTCAAACATTTCTGGTATATGAATAACATGATGTTTTTCAATGGCAAAAATCAATGAATATTGTAAATGCACAAACAGTAATTTCTCCGCATTGCAAGGTGCAATTCTGAAATTTTTTGCTTTTTCCTGCTCCTCTTAGCATGATAAAGAAGATTCAAAGAGAGTGAGATGCCAGCTCCTTTCATTCAGTCAGTAGCTTCAAACATTTCTGGTATATGAATAACATGATGTTTTTCAATGGCAAAAATCAATGAATATTGTAAATGCACAAACAGTAATTTCTCCGCATTGCAAGGTGCAATTCTGAAATTTTTTGCTTTTTCCTGCTCCTCTTAGCATGATAAAGAAGATTCAAAGAGAGTGAGATGCCAGCTCCTTTCATTCAGTCAGTAGCTTCAATCATTTCTGGACGTTTTTCAATGGCAAAAATCAATGAATATTGTAAATGCACAAACAGTAATTTCTCCGCATTGCAGGGTGCAATTCTGAAATTTTTTGCTTTTTCCTGCTCCTCTTAGCATGATAAACAAGATTCAAAGAGAGTGAGATGCCAGCTCCTTTCATTCAGTCAGTAGCTTCAATCATTTCTGAACGTTTTTCAATGGCAAAAATCAATGAATATTGTAAATGCACAAAGAGTAATTTCTCCGCATTGCAAGGTGCAATTCTGAAATTTTTTGCTTTTTCCTGCTCCTCTTAGCATGATAAAGAAGATTCAAAGAGTGAGATGCCAGCTCCTTTCATTCAGTCAGTAGCTTCAATCATTTCTGGACGTTTTTCAATGGCAAAAATCAATGAATATTGTAAATGCACAAACAGTAATTTCTCCGCATTGCAAGGTGCAATTCTGAAATTTTTTGCTTTTTCCTGCTCCTCTTAGCATGATAAAGAAGATTCAAAGAGAGTGAGATGCCAGCTCCTTTCATTCAGTCAGTAGCTTCAAACATTTCTGGTATATGAATAACATGATGTTTTTCAATGGCAAAAATCAATGAATATTGTAAATGCACAAACAGTAATTTCTCCGCATTGCAAGGTGCAATTCTGAAATTTTTTGCTTTTTCCTGCTCCTCTTAGCATGATAAAGAAGATTCAAAGAGAGTGAGATGCCAGCTTCTTTCATTCAGTCAGTAGCTTCAATCATTTCTGGACGTTTTTCAATGGCAAAAATCAATGAATATTGTAAATGCACAAACAGTAATTTCTCCGCATTGCAAGGTGCAATTCTGAAATTTTTTGCTTTTTCCTGCTCCTCTTAGCAAGATAAACAAGATTCAAAGAGAGTGAGATGCCAGCTCCTTTCATTCAGTCAGTAGCTTCAATCATTTCTGGACGTTTTTCAATGGCAAAAATCAATGAATATTGTAAATGCACAAACAGTAATTTCTCCGCATTGCAAGGTGCAATTCTGAAATTTTTTGCTTTTTCCTGCTCCTCTTAGCATGATAAAGAAGATTCAAAGAGTGAGATGCCAGCTCCTTTCATTGTCAGTAGCTTCAAACATTTCTGGTATATGAATAACATGATGTTTTTCAATGGCAAAAATCAATGAATATTGTAAATGCACAAACAGTAATTTCTCCGCATTGCAAGGTGCAATTCTGAAATTTTTTGCTTTTTCCTGCTCCTCTTAGCATGATAAAGAAGATTCAAAGAGAGTGAGATGCCAGCTCCTTTCATTCAGTCAGTAGCTTCAAACATTTCTGGTATATGAATAACATGATGTTTTTCAATGGCAAAAATCAATGAATATTGTAAATGCACAAACAGTAATTTCTCCGCATTGCAAGGTGCAATTCTGAAATTTTTTGCTTTTTCCTGCTCCTCTTAGCATGATAAAGAAGATTCAAAGAGAGTGAGATGCCAGCTCCTTTCATTCAGTCAGTAGCTTCAATCATTTCTGGACGTTTTTCAATGGCAAAAATCAATGAATATTGTAAATGCACAAACAGTAATTTCTCCGCATTGCAGGGTGCAATTCTGAAATTTTTTGCTTTTTCCTGCTCCTCTTAGCATGATAAACAAGATTCAAAGAGAGTGAGATGCCAGCTCCTTTCATTCAGTCAGTAGCTTCAATCATTTCTGAACGTTTTTCAATGGCAAAAATCAATGAATATTGTAAATGCACAAAGAGTAATTTCTCCGCATTGCAAGGTGCAATTCTGAAATTTTTTGCTTTTTCCTGCTCCTCTTAGCATGATAAAGAAGATTCAAAGAGTGAGATGCCAGCTCCTTTCATTCAGTCAGTAGCTTCAATCATTTCTGGACGTTTTTCAATGGCAAAAATCAATGAATATTGTAAATGCACAAACAGTAATTTCTCCGCATTGCAAGGTGCAATTCTGAAATTTTTTGCTTTTTCCTGCTCCTCTTAGCATGATAAAGAAGATTCAAAGAGAGTGAGATGCCAGCTCCTTTCATTCAGTCAGTAGCTTCAAACATTTCTGGTATATGAATAACATGATGTTTTTCAATGGCAAAAATCAATGAATATTGTAAATGCACAAACAGTAATTTCTCCGCATTGCAAGGTGCAATTCTGAAATTTTTTGCTTTTTCCTGCTCCTCTTAGCATGATAAAGAAGATTCAAAGAGAGTGAGATGCCAGCTTCTTTCATTCAGTCAGTAGCTTCAATCATTTCTGGACGTTTTTCAATGGCAAAAATCAATGAATATTGTAAATGCACAAACAGTAATTTCTCCGCATTGCAAGGTGCAATTCTGAAATTTTTTGCTTTTTCCTGCTCCTCTTAGCAATATAAACAAGATTCAAAGAGAGTGAGATGCCAGCTCCTTTCATTCAGTCAGTAGCTTCAATCATTTCTGGACGTTTTTCAATGGCAAAAATCAATGAATATTGTAAATGCACAAACAGTAATTTCTCCGCATTGCAAGGTGCAATTCTGAAATTTTTTGCTTTTTCCTGCTCCTCTTAGCATGATAAAGAAAATTCAAAGAGTGAGATGCCAGCTCCTTTCATTGTCAGTAGCTTCAAACATTTCTGGTATATGAATAACATGATGTTTTTCAATGGCAAAAATCAATGAATATTGTAAATGCACAAACAGTAATTTCTCCGCATTGCAAGGTGCAATTCTGAAATTTTTTGCTTTTTCCTGCTCCTCTTAGCATGATAAAGAAGATTCAAAGAGAGTGAGATGCCAGCTCCTTTCATTCAGTCAGTAGCTTCAAACATTTCTGGTATATGAATAACATGATGTTTTTCAATGGCAAAAATCAATGAATATTGTAAATGCACAAACAGTAATTTCTCCGCATTGCAAGGTTCAATTCTGAAATTTTTTGCTTTTTCCTGCTCCTCTTAGCATGATAAAGAAGATTCAGAGAGTGAGATGTCAGCTCCTTTCATTCAGTCAGTAGCTTCAATCATTTCTGGACGTTTTTCAATGGCAAAAATCAATGAATATTGTAAATGCACAAACAGTAATTTCTCCGCATTGCAGGGTGCAATTCTGAAATTTTTTGCTTTTTCCTGCTCCTCTTAGCATGATAAACAAGATTCAAAGAGAGTGAGATGCCAGCTCCTTTCATTCAGTCAGTAGCTTCAATCATTTCTGAACGTTTTTCAATGGCAAAAATCAATGAATATTGTAAATGCACAAAGAGTAATTTCTCCGCATTGCAAGGTGCAATTCTGAAATTTTTTGCTTTTTCCTGCTCCTCTTAGCATGATAAAGAAGATTCAAAGAGTGAGATGCCAGCTCCTTTCATTCAGTCAGTAGCTTCAATCATTTCTGGACGTTTTTCAATGGCAAAAATCAATGAATATTGTAAATGCACAAACAGTAATTTCTCCGCATTGCAAGGTGCAATTCTGAAATTTTTTGCTTTTTCCTGCTCCTCTTAGCATGATAAAGAAGATTCAAAGAGAGTGAGATGACAGCTCCTTTCATTCAGTCAGTAGCTTCAATCATTTCTGGACGTTTTTCAATGGCAAAAATCAATGAATATTGTAAATGCACAAACAGTAATTTCTCCGCATTGCAAGGTGCAATTTTGAAATTTTTTGCTTTTTCCTGCTCCTCTTAGCATGATAAAGAAGATTCAAAGAGAGTGAGATGCCAGCTCCTTTCATTCAGTCAGTAGCTTCAAACATTTCTGGTATATGAATAACATGATGTTTTTCAATGGCAAAAATCAATGAATATTGTAAATGCACAAACAGTAATTTCTCCGCATTGCAAGGTGCAATTCTGAAATTTTTTGCTTTTTCCTGCTCCTCTTAGCATGATAAAGAAGATTCAAAGAGAGTGAGATGCCAGCTCCTTTCATTCAGTCAGTAGCTTCAAACATTTCTGGTATATGAATAACATGATGTTTTTCAATGGCAAAAATCAATGAATATTGTAAATGCACAAACAGTAATTTCTCCGCATTGCAAGGTGCAATTCTGAAATTTTTTGCTTTTTCCTGCTCCTCTTAGCATGATAAAGAAGATTCAAAGAGAGTGAGATGCCAGCTCCTTTCATTCAGTCAGTAGCTTCAATCATTTCTGGACGTTTTTCAATGGCAAAAATCAATGAATATTGTAAATGCACAAACAGTAATTTCTCCGCATTGCAGGGTGCAATTCTGAAATTTTTTGCTTTTTCCTGCTCCTCTTAGCATGATAAACAAGATTCAAAGAGAGTGAGATGCCAGCTCCTTTCATTCAGTCAGTAGCTTCAATCATTTCTGAACGTTTTTCAATGGCAAAAATCAATGAATATTGTAAATGCACAAAGAGTAATTTCTCCGCATTGCAAGGTGCAATTCTGAAATTTTTTGCTTTTTCCTGCTCCTCTTAGCATGATAAAGAAGATTCAAAGAGTGAGATGCCAGCTCCTTTCATTCAGTCAGTAGCTTCAATCATTTCTGGACGTTTTTCAATGGCAAAAATCAATGAATATTGTAAATGCACAAACAGTAATTTCTCCGCATTGCAAGGTGCAATTCTGAAATTTTTTGCTTTTTCCTGCTCCTCTTAGCATGATAAAGAAGATTCAAAGAGAGTGAGATGCCAGCTCCTTTCATTCAGTCAGTAGCTTCAAACATTTCTGGTATATGAATAACATGATGTTTTTCAATGGCAAAAATCAATGAATATTGTAAATGCACAAACAGTAATTTCTCCGCATTGCAAGGTGCAATTCTGAAATTTTTTGCTTTTTCCTGCTCCTCTTAGCATGATAAAGAAGATTCAAAGAGAGTGAGATGCCAGCTTCTTTCATTCAGTCAGTAGCTTCAATCATTTCTGGACGTTTTTCAATGGCAAAAATCAATGAATATTGTAAATGCACAAACAGTAATTTCTCCGCATTGCAAGGTGCAATTCTGAAATTTTTTGCTTTTTCCTGCTCCTCTTAGCAAGATAAACAAGATTCAAAGAGAGTGAGATGCCAGCTCCTTTCATTCAGTCAGTAGCTTCAATCATTTCTGGACGTTTTTCAATGGCAAAAATCAATGAATATTGTAAATGCACAAACAGTAATTTCTCCGCATTGCAAGGTGCAATTCTGAAATTTTTTGCTTTTTCCTGCTCCTCTTAGCATGATAAAGAAGATTCAAAGAGAGTGAGATGCCAGCTCCTTTCATTCAGTCAGTAGCTTCAAACATTTCTGGTATATGAATAACATGATGTTTTTCAATGGCAAAAATCAATGAATATTGTAAATGCACAAACAGTAATTTCTCCGCATTGCAAGGTGCAATTCTGAAATTTTTTGCTTTTTCCTGCTCCTCTTAGCATGATAAAGAAGATTCAAAGAGAGTGAGATGCCAGCTCCTTTCATTCAGTCAGTAGCTTCAATCATTTCTGGACGTTTTTCAATGGCAAAAATCAATGAATATTGTAAATGCACAAACAGTAATTTCTCCGCATTGCAGGGTGCAATTCTGAAATTTTTTGCTTTTTCCTGCTCCTCTTAGCATGATAAACAAGATTCAAAGAGAGTGAGATGCCAGCTCCTTTCATTCAGTCAGTAGCTTCAATCATTTCTGAACGTTTTTCAATGGCAAAAATCAATGAATATTGTAAATGCACAAAGAGTAATTTCTTCGCATTGCAAGGTGCAATTCTGAAATTTTTTGCTTTTTCCTGCTCCTCTTAGCATGATAAAGAAGATTCAAAGAGTGAGATGCCAGCTCCTTTCATTCAGTCAGTAGCTTCAATCATTTCTGGACGTTTTTCAATGGCAAAAATCAATGAATATTGTAAATGCACAAACAGTAATTTCTCCGCATTGCAAGGTGCAATTCTGAAATTTTTTGCTTTTTCCTGCTCCTCTTAGCATGATAAAGAAGATTCAAAGAGAGTGAGATGCCAGCTCCTTTCATTCAGTCAGTAGCTTCAATCATTTCTGGACGTTTTTCAATGGCAAAAATCAATGAATATTGTAAATGCACAAACAGTAATTTCTCCGCATTGCAAGGTGCAATTTTGAAATTTTTTGCTTTTTCCTGCTCCTCTTAGCATGATAAAGAAGATTCAAAGAGAGTGAGATGCCAGCTCCTTTCATTCAGTCAGTAGCTTCAAACATTTCTGGTATATGAATAACATGATGTTTTTCAATGGCAAAAATCAATGAATATTGTAAATGCACAAACAGTAATTTCTCCGCATTGCAAGGTGCAATTCTGAAATTTTTTGCTTTTTCCTGCTCCTCTTAGCATGATAAAGAAGATTCAAAGAGAGTGAGATGCCAGCTCCTTTCATTCAGTCAGTAGCTTCAAACATTTCTGGTATATGAATAACATGATGTTTTTCAATGGCAAAAATCAATGAATATTGTAAATGCACAAACAGTAATTTCTCCGCATTGCAAGGTGCAATTCTGAAATTTTTTACTTTTTCCTGCTCCTCTTAGCATGATAAAGAAGATTCAAAGAGAGTGAGATGCCAGCTCCTTTCATTCAGTCAGTAGCTTCAATCATTTCTGGACGTTTTTCAATGGCAAAAATCAATGAATATTGTAAATGCACAAACAGTAATTTCTCCGCATTGCAGGGTGCAATTCTGAAATTTTTTGCTTTTTCCTGCTCCTCTTAGCATGATAAACAAGATTCAAAGAGAGTGAGATGCCAGCTCCTTTCATTCAGTCAGTAGCTTCAATCATTTCTGAACGTTTTTCAATGGCAAAAATCAATGAATATTGTAAATGCACAAAGAGTAATTTCTCCGCATTGCAAGGTGCAATTCTGAAATTTTTTGCTTTTTCCTGCTCCTCTTAGCATGATAAAGAAGATTCAAAGAGTGAGATGCCAGCTCCTTTCATTCAGTCAGTAGCTTCAATCATTTCTGGACGTTTTTCAATGGCAAAAATCAATGAATATTGTAAATGCACAAACAGTAATTTCTCCGCATTGCAAGGTGCAATTCTGAAATTTTTTGCTTTTTCCTGCTCCTCTTAGCATGATAAAGAAGATTCAAAGAGAGTGAGATGCCAGCTCCTTTCATTCAGTCAGTAGCTTCAAACATTTCTGGTATATGAATAACATGATGTTTTTCAATGGCAAAAATCAATGAATATTGTAAATGCACAAACAGTAATTTCTCCGCATTGCAAGGTGCAATTCTGAAATTTTTTGCTTTTTCCTGCTCCTCTTAGCAAGATAAACAAGATTCAAAGAGAGTGAGATGCCAGCTCCTTTCATTCAGTCAGTAGCTTCAATCATTTCTGGACGTTTTTCAATGGCAAAAATCAATGAATATTGTAAATGCACAAACAGTAATTTCTCCGCATTGCAAGGTGCAATTCTGAAATTTTTTGCTTTTTCCTGCTCCTCTTAGCATGATAAAGAAGATTCAAAGAGTGAGATGCCAGCTCCTTTCATTGTCAGTAGCTTCAAACATTTCTGGTATATGAATAACATGATGTTTTTCAATGGCAAAAATCAATGAATATTGTAAATGCACAAACAGTAATTTCTCCGCATTGCAAGGTGCAATTCTGAAATTTTTTGCTTTTTCCTGCTCCTCTTAGCATGATAAAGAAGATTCAAAGAGAGTGAGATGCCAGCTCCTTTCATTCAGTCAGTAGCTTCAAACATTTCTGGTATATGAATAACATGATGTTTTTCAATGGCAAAAATCAATGAATATTGTAAATGCACAAACAGTAATTTCTCCGCATTGCAAGGTGCAATTCTGAAATTTTTTGCTTTTTCCTGCTCCTCTTAGCATGATAAAGAAGATTCAAAGAGAGTGAGATGCCAGCTCCTTTCATTCAGTCAGTAGCTTCAATCATTTCTGGACGTTTTTCAATGGCAAAAATCAATGAATATTGTAAATGCACAAACAGTAATTTCTCCGCATTGCAGGGTGCAATTCTGAAATTTTTTGCTTTTTCCTGCTCCTCTTAGCATGATAAACAAGATTCAAAGAGAGTGAGATGCCAGCTCCTTTCATTCAGTCAGTAGCTTCAATCATTTCTGAACGTTTTTCAATGGCAAAAATCAATGAATATTGTAAATGCACAAAGAGTAATTTCTCCGCATTGCAAGGTGCAATTCTGCAATTTTTTGCTTTTTCCTGCTCCTCTTAGCATGATAAAGAAGATTCAAAGAGTGAGATGCCAGCTCCTTTCATTCAGTCAGTAGCTTCAATCATTTCTGGACGTTTTTCAATGGCAAAAATCAATGAATATTGTAAATGCACAAACAGTAATTTCTCCGCATTGCAAGGTGCAATTCTGAAATTTTTTGCTTTTTCCTGCTCCTCTTAGCATGATAAAGAAGATTCAAAGAGAGTGAGATGCCAGCTCCTTTCATTCAGTCAGTAGCTTCAATCATTTCTGGACGTTTTTCAATGGCAAAAATCAATGAATATTGTAAATGCACAAACAGTAATTTCTCCGCATTGCAAGGTGCAATTTTGAAATTTTTTGCTTTTTCCTGCTCCTCTTAGCATGATAAAGAAGATTCAAAGAGAGTGAGATGCCAGCTCCTTTCATTCAGTCAGTAGCTTCAAACATTTCTGGTATATGAATAACATGATGTTTTTCAATGGCAAAAATCAATGAATATTGTAAATGCACAAACAGTAATTTCTCCGCATTGCAAGGTGCAATTCTGAAATTTTTTGCTTTTTCCTGCTCCTCTTAGCATGATAAAGAAGATTCAAAGAGAGTGAGATGCCAGCTCCTTTCATTCAGTCAGTAGCTTCAAACATTTCTGGTATATGAATAACATGATGTTTTTCAATGGCAAAAATCAATGAATATTGTATATGCACAAACAGTAATTTCTCCGCATTGCAAGGTGCAATTCTGAAATTTTTTGCTTTTTCCTGCTCCTCTTAGCATGATAAAGAAGATTCAAAGAGAGTGAGATGCCAGCTCCTTTCATTCAGTCAGTAGCTTCAATCATTTCTGGACGTTTTTCAATGGCAAAAATCAATGAATATTGTAAATGCACAAACAGTAATTTCTCCGCATTGCAGGGTGCAATTCTGAAATTTTTTGCTTTTTCCTGCTCCTCTTAGCATGATAAACAAGATTCAAAGAGAGTGAGATGCCAGCTCCTTTCATTCAGTCAGTAGCTTCAATCATTTCTGAACGTTTTTCAATGGCAAAAATCAATGAATATTGTAAATGCACAAAGAGTAATTTCTCCGCATTGCAAGGTGCAATTCTGAAATTTTTTGCTTTTTCCTGCTCCTCTTAGCATGATAAAGAAGATTCAAAGAGTGAGATGCCAGCTCCTTTCATTCAGTCAGTAGCTTCAATCATTTCTGGACGTTTTTCAATGGCAAAAATCAATGAATATTGTAAATGCACAAACAGTAATTTCTCCGCATTGCAAGGTGCAATTTTGCAATTTTTTGCTTTTTCCTGCTCTTCTTAGCATGATAAAGAAGATTCAAAGAGAGTGAGATGCCAGCTCCTTTCATTCAGTCAGTAGCTTCAAACATTTCTGGTATATGAATAACATGATGTTTTTCAATGGCAAAAATCAATGAATATTGTAAATGCACAAACAGTAATTTCTCCGCATTGCAAGGTGCAATTCTGAAATTTTTTGCTTTTTCCTGCTCCTCTTAGCATGATAAAGAAGATTCAAAGAGAGTGAGATGCCAGCTTCTTTCATTCAGTCAGTAGCTTCAATCATTTCTGGACGTTTTTCAATGGCAAAAATCAATGAATATTGTAAATGCACAAACAGTAATTTCTCCGCATTGCAAGGTGCAATTCTGAAATTTTTTGCTTTTTCCTGCTCCTCTTAGCAAGATAAACAAGATTCAAAGAGAGTGAGATGCCAGCTCCTTTCATTCAGTCAGTAGCTTCAATCATTTCTGGACGTTTTTCAATGGCAAAAATCAATGAATATTGTAAATGCACAAAGAGTAATTTCTCCGCATTGCAAGGTGCAATTCTGAAATTTTTTGCTTTTTCCTGCTCCTCTTAGCATGATAAAGAAGATTCAAAGAGAGTGAGATGCCAGCTCCTTTCATTCAGTCAGTAGCTTCAATCATTTCTGGACGTTTTTCAATGGCAAAAATCAATGAATATTGTAAATGCACAAACAGTAATTTCTCCGCATTGCAAGGTGCAATTCTGAAATTTTTTGCTTTTTCCTGCTCCTCTTAGCATGATAAAGAAGATTCTGAGAGTGAGATGCCAGCTCCTTTCATTCAGTCAGTAGCTTCAATCATTTCTGGACGTTTTTCAATGGCAAAAATCAATGAATATTGTAAATGCACAAACAGTAATTTCTCCGCATTGCAAGGTGCAATTCTGAAATTTTTTGCTTTTTCCTGCTCCTCTTAGCATGATAAAGAAGATTCAAAGAGAGTGAGATGCCAGCTCCTTTCATTCAGTCAGTAGCTTCAAACATTTCTGGTATATGAATAACATGATGTTTTTCAATGGCAAAAATCAATGAATATTGTAAATGCACAAACAGTAATTTCTCCGCATTGCAAGGTGCAATTTTGAAATTTTTTGCTTTTTCCTGCTCCTCTTAGCATGATAAAGAAGATTCAAAGAGAGTGAGATGCCAGCTCCTTTCATTCAGTCAGTAGCTTCAATCATTTCTGGACGTTTTTCAATGGCAAAAATCAATGAATATTGTAAATGCACAAACAGTAATTTCTCCGCATTGCAAGGTGCAATTCTGAAATTTTTTGCTTTTTCCTGCTCCTCTTAGCATGATAAACAAGATTCAAAGAGAGTGAGATGCCAGCTCCTTTCATTCAGTCAGTAGCTTCAATCATTTCTGGATGTTTTTCAATGGCAAAAATCAATGAATATTGTAAATGCACAAACAGTAATTTCTCCGTATTGCAAGGTGCAATTCTGAAATTTTTTGCTTTTTTCTGCTCCTCTTAGCATGATAAAGAAGATTCAAAGAGAGTGAGATGCCAGCTCCTTTCATTCAGTCAGTAGCTTCATTCATTTTTGGACGTTTTTCAATGGCAAAAATCAATGAATATTGTAAATGCACAAACAGTAATTCCTCCGCATTGCAAGGTGCAATTCTGAAATTTTTTGCTTTTTCCTGCTCCTCTTAGCATGATAAAGAAGATTCAAAGAGAGTGAGATGCCAAGCTCCTTTCATTCAGTCAGTAGCTTCAAACATTTCTGGTATATGAATAACATGATGTTTTTCAATGGCAAAAATCAATGAATATTGTAAATGCACAAACAGTAATTTCTCCGCATTGCAAGGTGCAATTCTGAAATTTTTTGCTTTTTCCTGCTCCTCTAAGCATGGTAAAGAAGATTCAAAGAGAGTGAGATGCCAGCTCCTTTCATTCAGTCAGTAGCTTCAATCATTTCTGGACGTTTTTCAATGGCAAAAATCAATGAATATTGTAAATGCACAAACAGTAATTTCTCGGCATTGCAAGGTGCAATTCTGAAATTTTTTGCTTTTTCCTGCTCCTCTTAGCATTATAAACAAGATTCAAAGTGAATGAGATGCCAGCTCCTTTCATTCAGTCAGTAGCTTCAATCATTTCTGGATGTTTTTCAATGGCAAAAATCAATGAATATTGTAAATGCACAAACAGTAATTTCTCCGCATTGCAAGGTGCAATTCTGAAATTTTTTGCTTTTTCCTGCTCCTCTTAGCATGATAAAGAAGATTCAAAGAGAGTGAGATGCCAGCTCCTTTCATTCAGTCAGTAGCTTCAAACATTTCTGGTATATGAATAACGATGTTTTTCAATGGCAAAAATCAATGAATATTGTAAATGCACAAACAGTAATTTCTCCGCATTGCAAGGTGCAATTTTGAAATTTTTTGCTTTTTCCTGCTCCTCTTAGCATGATAAAGAAGATTCAAAGAGAGTGAGATGCCAGCTCCTTTCATTCAGTCAGTAGCTTCAATCATTTCTGGACGTTTTTCAATGGCAAAAATCAATGAATATTGTAAATGCACAAACAGTAATTTCTCCGCATTGCAAGGTGCAATTCTGAAATTTTTTGCTTTTTCCTGCTCCTCTTAGCATGATAAACAAGATTCAAAGAGAGTGAGATGCCAGCTCCTTTCATTCAGTCAGTAGCTTCAATCATTTCTGGACGTTTTTCAATGGCAAAAATCAATGAATATTGTAAATGCACAAACAGTAATTTCTCCGCATTGCAAGGTGCAATTCTGAAATTTTTTGCTTTTTCCTGCTCCTCTTAGCATGATAAAGAAGATTCAAAGAGAGTGAGATGCCAGCTCCTTTCATTCAGTCAGTAGCTTCAATCATTTCTGGACATTTTTCAATGGCAAAAATCAATGAATATTGTAAATGCACAAACAGTAATTTCTCCGCATTGCAAGGTGCAATTCTGAAATTTTTTGCTTTTTCCTGCTCCTCTTAGCATGATAAACAAGATTCAAAGAGAGTGAGATGCCAGCTCCTTTCATTCAGTCAGTAGCTTCAATCATTTCTGGACGTTTTTCAATGGCAAAAATCAATGAATATTGTAAATGCACAAAGAGTAATTTCTCCGCATTGCAAGGTGCAATTCTGAAATTTTTTGCTTTTTCCTGCTCCTCTTAGCATGATAAAGAAGATTCAAAGAGTGAGATGCCAGCTCCTTTCATTGTCAGTAGCTTCAAACATTTCTGGTATATGAATAACATGATGTTTTTCAATGGCAAAAATCAATGAATATTGTAAATGCACAAACAGTAATTTCTCCGCATTGCAAGGTGCAATTCTGAAATTTTTTGCTTTTTCCTGCTCCTCTTAGCATGATAAAGAAGATTCAAAGAGAGTGAGATGCCAGCTCCTTTCATTCAGTCAGTAGCTTCAAACATTTCTGGTATATGAATAACATGATGTTTTTCAATGGCAAAAATCAATGAATATTGTAAATGCACAAACAGTAATTTCTCCGCATTGCAAGGTGCAATTCTGAAATTTTTTGCTTTTTCCTGCTCCTCTTAGCATGATAAAGAAGATTCAAAGAGAGTGAGATGCCAGCTCCTTTCATTCAGTCAGTAGCTTCAATCATTTCTGGACGTTTTTCAATGGCAAAAATCAATGAATATTGTAAATGCACAAACAGTAATTTCTCCGCATTGCAGGGTGCAATTCTGAAATTTTTTGCTTTTTCCTGCTCCTCTTAGCATGATAAACAAGATTCAAAGAGAGTGAGATGCCAGCTCCTTTCATTCAGTCAGTAGCTTCAATCATTTCTGAACGTTTTTCAATGGCAAAAATCAATGAATATTGTAAATGCACAAAGAGTAATTTCTCCGCATTGCAAGGTGCAATTCTGAAATTTTTTGCTTTTTCCTGCTCCTCTTAGCATGATAAAGAAGATTCAAAGAGTGAGATGCCAGCTCCTTTCATTCAGTCAGTAGCTTCAATCATTTCTGGACGTTTTTCAATGGCAAAAATCAATGAATATTGTAAATGCACAAACAGTAATTTCTCCGCATTGCAAGGTGCAATTCTGAAATTTTTTGCTTTTTCCTGCTCCTCTTAGCATGATAAAGAAGATTCAAAGAGAGTGAGATGCCAGCTCCTTTCATTCAGTCAGTAGCTTCAAACATTTCTGGTATATGAATAACATGATGTTTTTCAATGGCAAAAATCAATGAATATTGTAAATGCACAAACAGTAATTTCTCCGCATTGCAAGGTGCAATTCTGAAATTTTTTGCTTTTTCCTGCTCCTCTTAGCATGATAAAGAAGATTCAAAGAGAGTGAGATGCCAGCTTCTTTCATTCAGTCAGTAGCTTCAATCATTTCTGGACGTTTTTCAATGGCAAAAATCAATGAATATTGTAAATGCACAAACAGTAATTTCTCCGCATTGCAAGGTGCAATTCTGAAATTTTTTGCTTTTTCCTGCTCCTCTTAGCAAGATAAACAAGATTCAAAGAGAGTGAGATGCCAGCTCCTTTCATTCAGTCAGTAGCTTCAATCATTTCTGGACGTTTTTCAATGGCAAAAATCAATGAATATTGTAAATGCACAAACAGTAATTTCTCCGCATTGCAAGGTGCAATTCTGAAATTTTTTGCTTTTTCCTGCTCCTCTTAGCATGATAAAGAAGATTCAAAGAGTGAGATGCCAGCTCCTTTCATTGTCAGTAGCTTCAAACATTTCTGGTATATGAATAACATGATGTTTTTCAATGGCAAAAATCAATGAATATTGTAAATGCACAAACAGTAATTTCTCCGCATTGCAAGGTGCAATTCTGAAATTTTTTGCTTTTTCCTGCTCCTCTTAGCATGATAAAGAAGATTCAAAGAGAGTGAGATGCCAGCTCCTTTCATTCAGTCAGTAGCTTCAAACATTTCTGGTATATGAATAACATGATGTTTTTCAATGGCAAAAATCAATGAATATTGTAAATGCACAAACAGTAATTTCTCCGCATTGCAAGGTGCAATTCTGAAATTTTTTGCTTTTTCCTGCTCCTCTTAGCATGATAAAGAAGATTCAAAGAGAGTGAGATGCCAGCTCCTTTCATTCAGTCAGTAGCTTCAATCATTTCTGGACGTTTTTCAATGGCAAAAATCAATGAATATTGTAAATGCACAAACAGTAATTTCTCCGCATTGCAGGGTGCAATTCTGAAATTTTTTGCTTTTTCCTGCTCCTCTTAGCATGATAAACAAGATTCAAAGAGAGTGAGATGCCAGCTCCTTTCATTCAGTCAGTAGCTTCAATCATTTCTGAACGTTTTTCAATGGCAAAAATCAATGAATATTGTAAATGCACAAAGAGTAATTTCTCCGCATTGCAAGGTGCAATTCTGAAATTTTTTGCTTTTTCCTGCTCCTCTTAGCATGATAAAGAAGATTCAAAGAGTGAGATGCCAGCTCCTTTCATTCAGTCAGTAGCTTCAATCATTTCTGGACGTTTTTCAATGGCAAAAATCAATGAATATTGTAAATGCACAAACAGTAATTTCTCCGCATTGCAAGGTGCAATTCTGAAATTTTTTGCTTTTTCCTGCTCCTCTTAGCATGATAAAGAAGATTCAAAGAGAGTGAGATGCCAGCTCCTTTCATTCAGTCAGTAGCTTCAATCATTTCTGGACGTTTTTCAATGGCAAAAATCAATGAATATTGTAAATGCACAAACAGTAATTTCTCCGCATTGCAAGGTGCAATTTTGAAATTTTTTGCTTTTTCCTGCTCCTCTTAGCATGATAAAGAAGATTCAAAGAGAGTGAGATGCCAGCTCCTTTCATTCAGTCAGTAGCTTCAAACATTTCTGGTATATGAATAACATGATGTTTTTCAATGGCAAAAATCAATGAATATTGTAAATGCACAAACAGTAATTTCTCCGCATTGCAAGGTGCAATTCTGAAATTTTTTGCTTTTTCCTGCTCCTCTTAGCATGATAAACAAGATTCAAAGAGAGTGAGATGCCAGCTCCTTTCATTCAGTCAGTAGCTTCAATCATTTCTGGACGTTTTTCAATGGCAAAAATCAATGAATATTGTAAATGCACAAACAGTAATTTCTCCGCATTGCAAGGTGCAATTCTGAAATTTTTTGCTTTTTCCTGCTCCTCTTAGCATGATAAAGAAGATTCAAAGAGAGTGAGATGCCAGCTCCTTTCATTCAGTCAGTAGCTTCAATCATTTCTGGACATTTTTCAATGGCAAAAATCAATGAATATTGTAAATGCACAAACAGTAATTTCTCCGCATTGCAAGGTGCAATTCTGAAATTTTTTGCTTTTTCCTGCTCCTCTTAGCATGATAAACAAGATTCAAAGAGAGTGAGATGCCAGCTCCTTTCATTCAGTCAGTAGCTTCAATCATTTCTGGACGTTTTTCAATGGCAAAAATCAATGAATATTGTAAATGCACAAAGAGTAATTTCTCCGCATTGCAAGGTGCAATTCTGAAATTTTTTGCTTTTTCCTGCTCCTCTTAGCATGATAAAGAAGATTCAAAGAGTGAGATGCCAGCTCCTTTCATTGTCAGTAGCTTCAAACATTTCTGGTATATGAATAACATGATGTTTTTCAATGGCAAAAATCAATGAATATTGTAAATGCACAAACAGTAATTTCTCCGCATTGCAAGGTGCAATTCTGAAATTTTTTGCTTTTTCCTGCTCCTCTTAGCATGATAAAGAAGATTCAAAGAGAGTGAGATGCCAGCTCCTTTCATTCAGTCAGTAGCTTCAAACATTTCTGGTATATGAATAACATGATGTTTTTCAATGGCAAAAATCAATGAATATTGTAAATGCACAAACAGTAATTTCTCCGCATTGCAAGGTGCAATTCTGAAATTTTTTGCTTTTTCCTGCTCCTCTTAGCATGATAAAGAAGATTCAAAGAGAGTGAGATGCCAGCTCCTTTCATTCAGTCAGTAGCTTCAATCATTTCTGGACGTTTTTCAATGGCAAAAATCAATGAATATTGTAAATGCACAAACAGTAATTTCTCCGCATTGCAGGGTGCAATTCTGAAATTTTTTGCTTTTTCCTGCTCCTCTTAGCATGATAAACAAGATTCAAAGAGAGTGAGATGCCAGCTCCTTTCATTCAGTCAGTAGCTTCAATCATTTCTGAACGTTTTTCAATGGCAAAAATCAATGAATATTGTAAATGCACAAAGAGTAATTTCTCCGCATTGCAAGGTGCAATTCTGAAATTTTTTGCTTTTTCCTGCTCCTCTTAGCATGATAAAGAAGATTCAAAGAGTGAGATGCCAGCTCCTTTCATTCAGTCAGTAGCTTCAATCATTTCTGGACGTTTTTCAATGGCAAAAATCAATGAATATTGTAAATGCACAAACAGTAATTTCTCCGCATTGCAAGGTGCAATTCTGAAATTTTTTGCTTTTTCCTGCTCCTCTTAGCATGATAAAGAAGATTCAAAGAGAGTGAGATGCCAGCTCCTTTCATTCAGTCAGTAGCTTCAAACATTTCTGGTATATGAATAACATGATGTTTTTCAATGGCAAAAATCAATGAATATTGTAAATGCACAAACAGTAATTTCTCCGCATTGCAAGGTGCAATTCTGAAATTTTTTGCTTTTTCCTGCTCCTCTTAGCATGATAAAGAAGATTCAAAGAGAGTGAGATGCCAGCTTCTTTCATTCAGTCAGTAGCTTCAATCATTTCTGGACGTTTTTCAATGGCAAAAATCAATGAATATTGTAAATGCACAAACAGTAATTTCTCCGCATTGCAAGGTGCAATTCTGAAATTTTTTGCTTTTTCCTGCTCCTCTTAGCAAGATAAACAAGATTCAAAGAGAGTGAGATGCCAGCTCCTTTCATTCAGTCAGTAGCTTCAATCATTTCTGGACGTTTTTCAATGGCAAAAATCAATGAATATTGTAAATGCACAAACAGTAATTTCTCCGCATTGCAAGGTGCAATTCTGAAATTTTTTGCTTTTTCCTGCTCCTCTTAGCATGATAAAGAAGATTCAAAGAGAGTGAGATGCCAGCTCCTTTCATTCAGTCAGTAGCTTCAATCATTTCTGGACGTTTTTCAATGGCAAAAATCAATGAATATTGTAAATGCACAAACAGTAATTTCTCCGCATTGCAAGGTGCAATTCTGAAATTTTTTGCTTTTTCCTGCTCCTCTTAGCATGATAAACAAGATTCAAAGAGAGTGAGATGCCAGCTCCTTTCATTCAGTCAGTAGCTTCAATCATTTCTGGATGTTTTTCAATGGCAAAAATCAATGAATATTGTAAATGCACAAACAGTAATTTCTCCGTATTGCAAGGTGCAATTCTGAAATTTTTTGCTTTTTTCTGCTCCTCTTAGCATGATAAAGAAGATTCAAAGAGAGTGAGATGCCAGCTCCTTTCATTCAGTCAGTAGCTTCATTCATTTTTGGACGTTTTTCAATGGCAAAAATCAATGAATTTTGTAAATGCACAAACAGTAATTTCTCCGCATTGCAAGGTGCAATTCTGAAATTTTTTGCTTTTTCCTGCTCCTCTTAGCATGATAAAGAAGATTCAAAGAGAGTGAGATGCCAAGCTCCTTTCATTCAGTCAGTAGCTTCAAACATTTATGGTATATGAATAACATGATGTTTTTCAATGGCAAAAATCAATGAATATTGTAAATGCACAAACAGTAATTTCTCCGCATTGCAAGGTGCAATTCTGAAATTTTTTGCTTTTTCCTGCTCCTCTAAGCATGGTAAAGAAGATTCAAAGAGAGTGAGATGCCAGCTCCTTTCATTCAGTCAGTAGCTTCAATCATTTCTGGACGTTTTTCAATGGCAAAAATCAATGAATATTGTAAATGCACAAACAGTAATTTCTCCGCATTGCAAGGTGCAATTTTGAAATTTTTTGATTTTTCCTGCTCCTCTTAGCATGATAAAGAAGATTCAAAGAGAGTGAGATGCCAGCTCCTTTCATTCAGTCAGTAGCTTCAATCATTTCTGGACGTTTTTCAATGGCAAAAATCAATGAATATTGTAAATGCACAAACAGTAATTTCTCCGCATTGCAAGGTGCAATTCTGAAATTTTTTGCTTTTTCCTGCTCCTCTTAGCATGATAAACAAGATTCAAAGAGAGTGAGATGCCAGCTCCTTTCATTCAGTCAGTAGCTTCAATCATTTCTGGATGTTTTTCAATGGCAAAAATCAATGAATATTGTAAATGCACAAACAGTAATTTCTCCGCATTGCAAGGTGCAATTCTGAAATTTTTTGCTTTTTCCTGCTCCTCTTAGCATGATAAAGAAGATTCAAAGAGAGTGAGATGCCAGCTCCTTTCATTCAGTCAGTAGCTTCAATCATTTCTGGACGTTTTTCAATGGCAAAAATCAATGAATATTGTAAATGCACAAACAGTAATTTCTCCGCATTGCAAGGTGAAATTCTGAAATTTTTTGCTTTTTCCTGCTCCTCTTAGCATGATAAAGAAGATTCAAAGAGTGAGATGCCAGCTCCTTTCATTGTCAGTAGCTTCAAACATTTCTGGTATATGAATAACATGATGTTTTTCAATGGCAAAAATCAATGAATATTGTAAATGCACAAACAGTAATTTCTCCGCATTGCAAGGTGCAATTCTGAAATTTTTTGCTTTTTTATGCTCCTCTTAGCAAGATAAACAAGATTCAAAGAGAGTGAGATGCCAGCTCCTTTCATTCAGTCAGTAGCTTCAATCATTTCTGGACGTTTTTCAATGGCAAAAATCAATGAATATTGTAAATGCACAAACAGTAATTTCTCCGCATTGCAAGTTGCAATTCTGAAATTTTTTGCTTTTTCCTGCTCCTCTTAGCATGATAAAGAAGATTCAAAGAGAGTGAGATGCCAGCTCCTTTCATTCAGTCAGTAGCTTCAATCATTTCTGGACGTTTTTCAATGGCAAAAATCAATGAATATTGTAAATGCACAAACAGTAATTTCTCCGCATTGCAAGGTGCAATTCTGAAATTTTTTGCTTTTTCCTGCTCCTCTTAGCATGATAAAGAAGATTCAAAGAGAGTGAGATGCCAGCTCCTTTCATTCATTCAGTAGCTTCAAACATTTCTGGTATATGAATAACATGATGTTTTTCAATGGCAAAAATCAATGAATATTGTAAATGCACAAACAGTAATTTCTCCGCATTGCAAGGTGCAATTCTGAAATTTTTTGCTTTTTCCTGCTCCTCTTAGCATGATAAAGAAGATTCAAAGAGAGTGAGATGCCAGCTCCTTTCATTCAGTCAGTAGCTTCAATCATTTCTGGACGTTTTTCAATGGCAAAAATCAATGAATATTGTAAATGCACAAACAGTAATTTCTCCGCATTGCAAGGTGCAATTCTGAAATTTTTTGCTTTTTCCTGCTCCTCTTAGCATGATAAACAAGATTCAAAGAGAGTGAGATGCCAGCTCCTTTCATTCAGTCAGTAGCTTCAATCATTTCTGGATGTTTTTCAATGGCAAAAATCAATGAATATTGTAAATGCACAAACAGTAATTTCTCCGTATTGCAAGGTGCAATTCTGAAATTTTTTGCTTTTTTCTGCTCCTCTTAGCATGATAAAGAAGATTCAAAGAGAGTGAGATGCCAGCTCCTTTCATTCAGTCAGTAGCTTCATTCATTTTTGGACGTTTTTCAATGGCAAAAATCAATGAATATTGTAAATGCACAAACAGTAATTTCTCCGCATTGCAAGGTGCAATTCTGAAATTTTTTGCTTTTTCCTGCTCCTCTTAGCATGATAAAGAAGATTCAAAGAGAGTGAGATGCCAAGCTCCTTTCATTCAGTCAGTAGCTTCAAACATTTATGGTATATGAATAACATGATGTTTTTCAATGGCAAAAATCAATGAATATTGTAAATGCACAAACAGTAATTTCTCCGCATTGCAAGGTGCAATTCTGAAATTTTTTGCTTTTTCCTGCTCCTCTAAGCATGGTAAAGAAGATTCAAAGAGAGTGAGATGCCAGCTCCTTTCATTCAGTCAGTAGCTTCAATCATTTCTGGACGTTTTTCAATGGCAAAAATCAATGAATATTGTAAATGCACAAACAGTAATTTCTCCGCATTGCAAGGTGCAATTCTGAAATTTTTTGCTTTTTTCTGCTCCTCTTAGCATGATAAAGAAGATTCAAAGAGAGTGAGATGCCAGCTCCTTTCATTCAGTCAGTAGCTTCAAACATTTCTGGTATATGAATAACATGATGTTTTTCAATGGCAAAAATCAATGAATATTGTAAATGCACAAACAGTAATTTCTCCGCATTGCAAGGTGCAATTCTGAAATTTTTTGCTTTTTTATGCTCCTCTTAGCAAGATAAACAAGATTCAAAGAGAGTGAGATGCCAGCTCCTTTCATTCAGTCAGTAGCTTCAATCATTTCTGGACGTTTTTCAATGGCAAAAATCAATGAATATTGTAAATGCACAAACAGTAATTTCTCCGCATTGCAAGTTGCAATTCTGAAATTTTTTGCTTTTTCCTGCTCCTCTTAGCATGATAAAGAAGATTCAAAGAGAGTGAGATGCCAGCTCCTTTCATTCAGTCAGTAGCTTCAATCATTTCTGGACGTTTTTCAATGGCAAAAATCAATGAATATTGTAAATGCACAAACAGTAATTTCTCCGCATTGCAAGGTGCAATTCTGAAATTTTTTGCTTTTTCCTGCTCCTCTTAGCATGATAAAGAAGATTCAAAGAGAGTGAGATGCCAGCTCCTTTCATTCATTCAGTAGCTTCAAACATTTCTGGTATATGAATAACATGATGTTTTTCAATGGCAAAAATCAATGAATATTGTAAATGCACAAACAGTAATTTCTCCGCATTGCAAGGTGCAATTCTGAAATTTTTTGCTTTTTCCTGCTCCTCTTAGCATGATAAAGAAGATTCAAAGAGAGTGAGATGCCAGCTCCTTTCATTCAGTCAGTAGCTTCAATCATTTCTGGACGTTTTTCAATGGCAAAAATCAATGAATATTGTAAATGCACAAACAGTAATTTCTCCGCATTGCAAGGTGCAATTCTGAAATTTTTTGCTTTTTCCTGCTCCTCTTAGCATGATAAACAAGATTCAAAGAGAGTGAGATGCCAGCTCCTTTCATTCAGTCAGTAGCTTCAATCATTTCTGGATGTTTTTCAATGGCAAAAATCAATGAATATTGTAAATGCACAAACAGTAATTTCTCCGTATTGCAAGGTGCAATTCTGAAATTTTTTGCTTTTTTCTGCTCCTCTTAGCATGATAAAGAAGATTCAAAGAGAGTGAGATGCCAGCTCCTTTCATTCAGTCAGTAGCTTCATTCATTTTTGGACGTTTTTCAATGGCAAAAATCAATGAATATTGTAAATGCACAAACAGTAATTTCTCCGCATTGCAAGGTGCAATTCTGAAATTTTTTGCTTTTTCCTGCTCCTCTTAGCATGATAAAGAAGATTCAAAGAGAGTGAGATGCCAAGCTCCTTTCATTCAGTCAGTAGCTTCAAACATTTATGGTATATGAATAACATGATGTTTTTCAATGGCAAAAATCAATGAATATTGTAAATGCACAAACAGTAATTTCTCCGCATTGCAAGGTGCAATTCTGAAATTTTTTGCTTTTTCCTGCTCCTCTAAGCATGGTAAAGAAGATTCAAAGAGAGTGAGATGCCAGCTCCTTTCATTCAGTCAGTAGCTTCAATCATTTCTGGACGTTTTTCAATGGCAAAAATCAATGAATATTGTAAATGCACAAACAGTAATTTCTCCGCATTGCAAGGTGCAATTCTGAAATTTATTGCTTTTTTCTGCTCCTCTTAGCATGATAAAGAAGATTCAAAGAGAGTGAGATGCCAGCTCCTTTCATTCAGTCAGTAGCTTCAAACATTTCTGGTATATGAATAACATGATGTTTTTCAATGGCAAAAATCAATGAATATTGTAAATGCACAAACAGTAATTTCTCCGCATTGCAAGGTGCAATTCTGAAATTTTTTGCTTTTTTATGCTCCTCTTAGCAAGATAAACAAGATTCAAAGAGAGTGAGATGCCAGCTCCTTTCATTCAGTCAGTAGCTTCAATCATTTCTGGACGTTTTTCAATGGCAAAAATCAATGAATATTGTAAATGCACAAACAGTAATTTCTCCGCATTGCAAGGTGCAATTCTGAAATTTTTTGCTTTTTCCTGCTCCTCTTAGCATGATAAAGAAGATTCAAAGAGAGTGAGATGCCAGCTCCTTTCATTCATTCAGTAGCTTCAAACATTTCTGGTATATGAATAACATGATGTTTTTCAATGGCAAAAATCAATGAATATTGTAAATGCACAAACAGTAATTTCTCCGCATTGCAAGGTGCAATTCTGAAATTTTTTGCTTTTTCCTGCTCCTCTTAGCATGATAAAGAAGATTCAAAGAGAGTGAGATGCCAGCTCCTTTCATTCAGTCAGTAGCTTCAATCATTTCTGGACGTTTTTCAATGGCAAAAATCAATGAATATTGTAAATGCACAAACAGTAATTTCTCCGCATTGCAAGGTGCAATTCTGAAATTTTTTGCTTTTTCCTGCTCCTCTTAGCATGATAAACAAGATTCAAAGAGAGTGAGATGCCAGCTCCTTTCATTCAGTCAGTAGCTTCAATCATTTCTGGATGTTTTTCAATGGCAAAAATCAATGAATATTGTAAATGCACAAACAGTAATTTCTCCGTATTGCAAGGTGCAATTCTGAAATTTTTTGCTTTTTTCTGCTCCTCTTAGCATGATAAAGAAGATTCAAAGAGAGTGAGATGCCAGCTCCTTTCATTCAGTCAGTAGCTTCATTCATTTTTGGACGTTTTTCAATGGCAAAAATCAATGAATATTGTAAATGCACAAACAGTAATTTCTCCGCATTGCAAGGTGCAATTCTGAAATTTTTTGCTTTTTCCTGCTCCTCTTAGCATGATAAAGAAGATTCAAAGAGAGTGAGATGCCAAGCTCCTTTCATTCAGTCAGTAGCTTCAAACATTTATGGTATATGAATAACATGATGTTTTTCAATGGCAAAAATCAATGAATATTGTAAATGCACAAACAGTAATTTCTCCGCATTGCAAGGTGCAATTCTGAAATTTTTTGCTTTTTCCTGCTCCTCTAAGCATGGTAAAGAAGATTCAAAGAGAGTGAGATGCCAGCTCCTTTCATTCAGTCAGTAGCTTCAATCATTTCTGGACGTTTTTCAATGGCAAAAATCAATGAATATTGTAAATGCACAAACAGTAATTTCTCCGCATTGCAAGGTGCAATTCTGAAATTTTTTGCTTTTTTCTGCTCCTCTTAGCATGATAAAGAAGATTCAAAGAGAGTGAGATGCCAGCTCCTTTCATTCAGTCAGTAGCTTCAAACATTTCTGGTATATGAATAACATGATGTTTTTCAATGGCAAAAATCAATGAATATTGTAAATGCACAAACAGTAATTTCTCCGCATTGCAAGGTGCAATTCTGAAATTTTTTGCTTTTTTATGCTCCTCTTAGCAAGATAAACAAGATTCAAAGAGAGTGAGATGCCAGCTCCTTTCATTCAGTCAGTAGCTTCAATCATTTCTGGACGTTTTTCAATGGCAAAAATCAATGAATATTGTAAATGCACAAACAGTAATTTCTCCGCATTGCAAGTTGCAATTCTGAAATTTTTTGCTTTTTCCTGCTCCTCTTAGCATGATAAAGAAGATTCAAAGAGAGTGAGATGCCAGCTCCTTTCATTCAGTCAGTAGCTTCAATCATTTCTGGACGTTTTTCAATGGCAAAAATCAATGAATATTGTAAATGCACAAACAGTAATTTCTCCGCATTGCAAGGTGCAATTCTGAAATTTTTTGCTTTTTCCTGCTCCTCTTAGCATGATAAAGAAGATTCAAAGAGAGTGAGATGCCAGCTCCTTTCATTCATTCAGTAGCTTCAAACATTTCTGGTATATGAATAACATGATGTTTTTCAATGGCAAAAATCAATGAATATTGTAAATGCACAAACAGTAATTTCTCCGCATTGCAAGGTGCAATTCTGAAATTTTTTGCTTTTTCCTGCTCCTCTTAGCATGATAAAGAAGATTCAAAGAGAGTGAGATGCCAGCTCCTTTCATTCAGTCAGTAGCTTCAATCATTTCTGGACGTTTTTCAATGGCAAAAATCAATGAATATTGTAAATGCACAAACAGTAATTTCTCCGCATTGCAAGGTGCAATTCTGAAATTTTTTGCTTTTTCCTGCTCCTCTTAGCATGATAAACAAGATTCAAAGAGAGTGAGATGCCAGCTCCTTTCATTCAGTCAGTAGCTTCAATCATTTCTGGATGTTTTTCAATGGCAAAAATCAATGAATATTGTAAATGCACAAACAGTAATTTCTCCGTATTGCAAGGTGCAATTCTGAAATTTTTTGCTTTTTTCTGCTCCTCTTAGCATGATAAAGAAGATTCAAAGAGAGTGAGATGCCAGCTCCTTTCATTCAGTCAGTAGCTTCATTCATTTTTGGACGTTTTTCAATGGCAAAAATCAATGAATATTGTAAATGCACAAACAGTAATTTCTCCGCATTGCAAGGTGCAATTCTGAAATTTTTTGCTTTTTCCTGCTCCTCTTAGCATGATAAAGAAGATTCAAAGAGAGTGAGATGCCAAGCTCCTTTCATTCAGTCAGTAGCTTCAAACATTTATGGTATATGAATAACATGATGTTTTTCAATGGCAAAAATCAATGAATATTGTAAATGCACAAACAGTAATTTCTCCGCATTGCAAGGTGCAATTCTGAAATTTTTTGCTTTTTCCTGCTCCTCTAAGCATGGTAAAGAAGATTCAAAGAGAGTGAGATGCCAGCTCCTTTCATTCAGTCAGTAGCTTCAATCATTTCTGGACGTTTTTCAATGGCAAAAATCAATGAATATTGTAAATGCACAAACAGTAATTTCTCCGCATTGCAAGGTGCAATTCTGAAATTTATTGCTTTTTTCTGCTCCTCTTAGCATGATAAAGAAGATTCAAAGAGAGTGAGATGCCAGCTCCTTTCATTCAGTCAGTAGCTTCAAACATTTCTGGTATATGAATAACATGATGTTTTTCAATGGCAAAAATCAATGAATATTGTAAATGCACAAACAGTAATTTCTCCGCATTGCAAGGTGCAATTCTGAAATTTTTTGCTTTTTTATGCTCCTCTTAGCAAGATAAACAAGATTCAAAGAGAGTGAGATGCCAGCTCCTTTCATTCAGTCAGTAGCTTCAATCATTTCTGGACGTTTTTCAATGGCAAAAATCAATGAATATTGTAAATGCACAAACAGTAATTTCTCCGCATTGCAAGTTGCAATTCTGAAATTTTTTGCTTTTTCCTGCTCCTCTTAGCATGATAAAGAAGATTCAAAGAGAGTGAGATGCCAGCTCCTTTCATTCAGTCAGTAGCTTCAATCATTTCTGGACGTTTTTCAATGGCAAAAATCAATGAATATTGTAAATGCACAAACAGTAATTTCTCCGCATTGCAAGGTGCAATTCTGAAATTTTTTGCTTTTTCCTGCTCCTCTTAGCATGATAAAGAAGATTCAAAGAGAGTGAGATGCCAGCTCCTTTCATTCATTCAGTAGCTTCAAACATTTCTGGTATATGAATAACATGATGTTTTTCAATGGCAAAAATCAATGAATATTGTAAATGCACAAACAGTAATTTCTCCGCATTGCAAGGTGCAATTCTGAAATTTTTTGCTTTTTCCTGCTCCTCTTAGCATGATAAAGAAGATTCAAAGAGAGTGAGATGCCAGCTTCTTTCATTCAGTCAGTAGCTTCAATCATTTCTGGACGTTTTTCAATGGCAAAAATCAATGAATATTGTAAATGCACAAACAGTAATTTCTCCGCATTGCAAGGTGCAATTCTGAAATTTTTTGCTTTTTCCTGCTCCTCTTAGCAAGATAAACAAGATTCAAAGAGAGTGAGATGCCAGCTCCTTTCATTCAGTCAGTAGCTTCAATCATTTCTGGACGTTTTTCAATGGCAAAAATCAATGAATATTGTAAATGCACAAACAGTAATTTCTCCGCATTGCAAGGTGCAATTCTGAAATTTTTTGCTTTTTCCTGCTCCTCTTAGCATGATAAAGAAGATTCAAAGAGAGTGAGATGCCAGCTCCTTTCATTCAGTCAGTAGCTTCAATCATTTCTGGACGTTTTTCAATGGCAAAAATCAATGAATATTGTAAATGCACAAACAGTAATTTCTCCGCATTGCAAGGTGCAATTCTGAAATTTTTTTGCTTTTTCCTGCTCCTCTTAGCATGATAAAGAAGATTCAAAGAGAGTGAGATGCCAGCTCCTTTCATTCAGTCAGTAGCTTCAATCATTTCTGGACGTTTTTCAATGGCAAAAATCAATGAATATTGTAAATGCACAAAGAGTAATTTCTCCGCATTGCAAGGTGCAATTCTGAAATTTTTTGCTTTTTCCTGCTCCTCGTAGCATGATAAAGAAGATTCAAAGAGAGTGAGATGCCAGCTCCTTTCATTCAGTCAGTAGCTTCAAACATTTCTGGTATGTGAATAACATGATGTTTTTCAATGGCAAAAATCAATGAATATTGTAAATGCACAAACAGTAATTTCTCCGCATTGCAAGGTGCAATTCTGAAATTTTTTGCTTTTTCCTGCTCCTCTTAGCATGATAAAGAAGCTTCAAAGAGAGTGAGATGCCAGCTCCTTTCATTCAGTCAGTAGCTTCAATCATTTCTGGACGTTTTTCAATGGCAAAAATCAATGAATATTGTAAATGCACAAACAGTAATTTCTCCGCATTGCAAGGTGCAATTCTGAAATTTTTTGCTTTTTCCTGCTCCTCTTAGCATGATAAACAAGATTCAAAGAGAGTGAGATGCCAGCTCCTTTCATTCAGTCAGTAGCTTCAATCATTTCTGGACGTTTTTCAATGGCAAAAATCAATGAATATTGTAAATGCACAAACAGTAATTTCTCCGCATTGCAAGGTGCAATTCTGAAATTTTTGCTTTTTCCTGCTCCTCTTAGCATGATAAAGAAGATTCAAAGAGAGTGAGATGCCAGCTCCTTTCATTCAGTCAGTAGCTTCAATCATTTCTGGACATTTTTCAATGGCAAAAATCAATGAATATTGTAAATGCACAAACAGTAATTTCTCCGCATTGCAAGGTGCAATTCTGAAATTTTTTGCTTTTTCCTGCTCCTCTTAGCATGATAAACAAGATTCAAAGAGAGTGAGATGCCAGCTCCTTTCATTCAGTCAGTAGCTTCAATCATTTCTGGACGTTTTTCAATGGCAAAAATCAATGAATATTGTAAATGCACAAAGAGTAATTTCTCCGCATTGCAAGGTGCAATTCTGAAATTTTTTGCTTTTTCCTGCTCCTCTTAGCATGATAAAGAAGATTCAAAGAGTGAGATGCCAGCTCCTTTCATTGTCAGTAGCTTCAAACATTTCTGGTATATGAATAACATGATGTTTTTCAATGGCAAAAATCAATGAATATTGTAAATGCACAAACAGTAATTTCTCCGCATTGCAAGGTGCAATTCTGAAATTTTTTGCTTTTTCCTGCTCCTCTTAGCATGATAAAGAAGATTCAAAGAGAGTGAGATGCCAGCTCCTTTCATTCAGTCAGTAGCTTCAAACATTTCTGGTATATGAATAACATGATGTTTTTCAATGGCAAAAATCAATGAATATTGTAAATGCACAAACAGTAATTTCTCCGCATTGCAAGGTGCAATTCTGAAATTTTTTGCTTTTTCCTGCTCCTCTTAGCATGATAAAGAAGATTCAAAGAGAGTGAGATGCCAGCTCCTTTCATTCAGTCAGTAGCTTCAATCATTTCTGGACGTTTTTCAATGGCAAAAATCAATGAATATTGTAAATGCACAAACAGTAATTTCTCCGCATTGCAAGGTGCAATTCTGAAATTTTTTGCTTTTTCCTGCTCCTCTTAGCATGATAAACAAGATTCAAAGAGAGTGAGATGCCAGCTCCTTTCATTCAGTCAGTAGCTTCAATCATTTCTGAACGTTTTTCAATGGCAAAAATCAATGAATATTGTAAATGCACAAAGAGTAATTTCTCGGCATTGCAAGGTGCAATTCTGAAATTTTTTGCTTTTTCCTGCTCCTCTTAGCATGATAAAGAAGATTCAAAGAGTGAGATGCCAGCTCCTTTCATTCAGTCAGTAGCTTCAATCATTTCTGGACGTTTTTCAATGGCAAAAATCAATGAATATTGTAAATGCACAAAGAGTAATTTCTCCGCATTGCAAGGTGCAATTCTGAAATTTTTTGCTTTTTCCTGCTCCTCTTAGCATGATAAAGAAGATTCAAAGAGAGTGAGATGCCAGCTCCTTTCATTCAGTCAGTAGCTTCAAACATTTCTGGTATGTGAATAACATGATGTTTTTCAATGGCAAAAATCAATGAATATTGTAAATGCACAAACAGTAATTTCTCCGCATTGCAAGGTGCAATTCTGAAATTTTTTGCTTTTTCCTGCTCCTCTTAGCATGATAAAGAAGATTCAAAGAGAGTGAGATGCCAGCTCCTTTCATTCAGTCAGTAGCTTCAATCATTTCTGGACGTTTTTCAATGGCAAAAATCAATGAATATTGTAAATGCACAAACAGTAATTTCTCCGCATTGCAAGGTGCAATTCTGAAATTTTTTGCTTTTTCCTGCTCCTCTTAGCATGATAAACAAGATTCAAAGAGAGTGAGATGCCAGCTCCTTTCATTCAGTCAGTAGCTTCAATCATTTCTGGACGTTTTTCAATGGCAAAAATCAATGAATATTGTAAATGCACAAACAGTAATTTCTCCGCATTGCAAGGTGCAATTCTGAAATTTTTTGATTTTTCCTGCTCCTCTTAGCATGATAAAGAAGATTCAAAGAGAGTGAGATGCCAGCTCCTTTCATTCAGTCAGTAGCTTCAATCATTTCTGGACATTTTTCAATGGCAAAAATCAATGAATATTGTAAATGCACAAACAGTAATTTCTCCGCATTGCAAGGTGCAATTCTGAAATTTTTTGCTTTTTCCTGCTCCTCTTAGCATGATAAACAAGATTCAAAGAGAGTGAGATGCCAGCTCCTTTCATTCAGTCAGTAGCTTCAATCATTTCTGGACGTTTTTCAATGGCAAAAATCAATGAATATTGTAAATGCACAAAGAGTAATTTCTCCGCATTGCAAGGTGCAATTCTGAAATTTTTTGCTTTTTCCTGCTCCTCTTAGCATGATAAAGAAGATTCAAAGAGTGAGATGCCAGCTCCTTTCATTGTCAGTAGCTTCAAACATTTCTGGTATATGAATAACATGATGTTTTTCAATGGCAAAAATCAATGAATATTGTAAATGCACAAACAGTAATTTCTCCGCATTGCAAGGTGCAATTCTGAAATTTTTTGCTTTTTCCTGCTCCTCTTAGCATGATAAAGAAGATTCAAAGAGAGTGAGATGCCAGCTCCTTTCATTCAGTCAGTAGCTTCAAACATTTCTGGTATATGAATAACATGATGTTTTTCAATGGCAAAAATCAATGAATATTGTAAATGCACAAACAGTAATTTCTCCGCATTGCAAGGTGCAATTCTGAAATTTTTTGCTTTTTCCTGCTCCTCTTAGCATGATAAAGAAGATTCAAAGAGAGTGAGATGCCAGCTCCTTTCATTCAGTCAGTAGCTTCAATCATTTCTGGACGTTTTTCAATGGCAAAAATCAATGAATATTGTAAATGCACAAACAGTAATTTCTCCGCATTGCAAGGTGCAATTCTGAAATTTTTTGCTTTTTCCTGCTCCTCTTAGCATGATAAACAAGATTCAAAGAGAGTGAGATGCCAGCTCCTTTCATTCAGTCAGTAGCTTCAATCATTTCTGAACGTTTTTCAATGGCAAAAATCAATGAATATTGTAAATGCACAAAGAGTAATTTCTCCGCATTGCAAGGTGCAATTCTGAATTTTTTTGCTTTTTCCTGCTCCTCTTAGCATGATAAAGAAGATTCAAAGAGTGAGATGCCAGCTCCTTTCATTGTCAGTAGCTTCAAACATTTCTGGTATATGAATAACATGATGTTTTTCAATGGCAAAAATCAATGAATATTGTAAATGCACAAACAGTAATTTCTCCGCATTGCAAGGTGCAATTCTGAAATTTTTTGCTTTTTCCTGCTCCTCTTAGCATGATAAAGAAGATTCAAAGAGAGTGAGATGCCAGCTCCTTTCATTCAGTCAGTAGCTTCAATCAATTCTGGACGTTTTTCAATGGCAAAAATCAATGAATATTGTAAATGCACAAAGAGTAATTTCTCCGCATTGCAAGGTGCAATTCTGAAATTTTTTGCTTTTTCCTGCTCCTCTTAGCATGATAAAGAAGATTCAAAGAGAGTGAGATGCCAGCTCCTTTCATTCAGTCAGTAGCTTCAAACATTTCTGGTATGTGAATAACATGATGTTTTTCAATGGCAAAAATCAATGAATATTGTAAATGCACAAGCAGTAATTTCTCCGCATTGCAAGGTGCAATTCTGAAATTTTTTGCTTTTTCCTGCTCCTCTTAGCATGATAAAGATTCAAAGAGAGTGAGATGCCAGCTCCTTTCATTCAGTCAGTAGCTTCAATCATTTCTGGACGTTTTTCAATGGCAAAAATCAATGAATATTGTAAATGCACAAACAGTAATTTCTCCGCATTGCAAGGTGCAATTCTGAAATTTTTTGCTTTTTCCTGCTCCTCTTAGCATGATAAACAAGATTCAAAGAGAGTGAGATGCCAGCTCCTTTCATTCAGTCAGTAGCTTCAATCATTTCTGGACGTTTTTCAATGGCAAAAATCAATGAATATTGTAAATGCACAAACAGTAATTTCTCCGCATTGCAAGGTGCAATTCTGAAATTTTTTGCTTTTTCCTGCTCCTCTTAGCATGATAAAGAAGATTCAAAGAGAGTGAGATGCCAGCTCCTTTCATTCAGTCAGTAGCTTCAATCATTTCTGGACATTTTTCAATGGCAAAAATCAATGAATATTGTAAATGCACAAACAGTAATTTCTCCGCATTGCAAGGTGCAATTCTGAAATTTTTTGCTTTTTCCTGCTCCTCTTAGCATGATAAACAAGATTCAAAGAGAGTGAGATGCCAGCTCCTTTCATTCAGTCAGTAGCTTCAAACATTTCTGGTATATGAATAACATGATGTTTTTCAATGGCAAAAATCAATGAATATTGTAAATGCACAAACAGTAATTTCTCCGCATTGCAAGGTGCAATTCTGAAATTTTTTGCTTTTTCCTGCTCCTCTTAGCATGATAAAGAAGATTCAAAGAGAGTGAGATGCCAGCTCCTTTCATTCAGTCAGTAGCTTCAATCATTTCTGGACGTTTTTCAATGGCAAAAATCAATGAATATTGTAAATGCACAAACAGTAATTTCTCCGCATTGCAAGGTGCAATTCTGAAATTTTTTGCTTTTTCCTGCTCCTCTTAGCATGATAAACAAGATTCAAAGAGAGTGAGATGCCAGCTCCTTTCATTCAGTCAGTAGCTTCAATCATTTCTGGACATTTTTCAATGGCAAAAATCAATGAATATTGTAAATGCACAAACAGTAATTTCTCCGCATTGCAAGGTGCAATTCTGAAATTTTTTGCTTTTTCCTGCTCCTCTTAGCATGATAAAGAAGATTCAAAGAGAGTGAGATGCCAGCTCCTTTCATTCAGTCAGTAGCTTCAAACATTTCTGGTATATGAATAACATGATGTTTTTCAATGGCAAAAATCAATGAATATTGTAAATGCACAAACAATAATTTCTCCGCATTGCAAGGTGCAATTCTGAAATTTTTTGCTTTTTCCTGCTCCTCTTAGCATGATAAAGAAGATTCAAAGAGAGTGAGATGCCAGCTCCTTTCATTCAGTCAGTAGCTTCAATCATTTCTGGACGTTTTTCAATGGCAAAAATCAATGAATATTGTAAATGCACAAACAGTAATTTCTCCGCATTGCAAGGTGCAATTTTGAAATTTTTTGCTTTTTCCTGCTCCTCTTAGCATGATAAACAAGATTCAAAGAGAGTGAGATGCCAGCTCCTTTCATTCAGTCAGTAGCTTCAATCATTTCTGGACGTTTTTCAATGGCAAAAATCAATGAATATTGTAAATGCACAAACAGTAATTTCTCCGCATTGCAAGGTGCAATTCTGAAATCTTTTGCTTTTTCCTGCTCCTCTTAGCATGATAAAGAAGATTCAAAGAGAGTGAGATGCCAGCTCCTTTCATTCAGTCAGTAGCTTCAAACATTTCTGGTATATGAATAACATGATGTTTTTCAATGGCAAAAATCAATGAATATTGTAAATGCACAAACAGTAATTTCTCCGCATTGCAAGGTGCAATTCTGAAATTTTTTGCTTTTTCCTGCTCCTCTTAGCATGATAAAGAAGATTCAAAGAGAGTGAGATGCCAGCTCCTTTCATTCAGTCAGTAGCTTCAATCATTTCTGGACGTTTTTCAATGGCAAAAATCAATGAATATTGTAAATGCACAGAGTAATTTCTCCGCATTGCAAGGTGCAATTCTAAAATTTTTTGCTTTTTCCTGCTCCTCTTAGCATGATAAAGAAGATTCAAAGAGAGTGAGATGCCAGCTCCTTTCATTCAGTCAGTAGCTTCAAACATTTCTGGTATATGAATAACATGATGTTTTTCAATGGCAAAAATCAATGAATATTGTAAATGCACAAACAGTAATTTCTCCGCATTGCAAGGTGCAATTCTGAAATTTTTTGCTTTTTCCTGCTCCTCTTAGCATGATAAAGAAGATTCAAAGAGAGTGAGATGCCAGCTCCTTTCATTCAGTCAGTAGCTTCAATCATTTCTGGACGTTTTTCAATGGCAAAAATCAATGAATATTGTAAATGCACAAACAGTAATTTCTCCGCATTGCAAGGTGCAATTCTGAAATTTTTTGCTTTTTCCTGCTCCTCTTAGCATGATAAACAAGATTCAAAGAGAGTGAGATGCCAGCTCCTTTCATTCAGTCAGTAGCTTCAATCATTTCTGAACGTTTTTCAATGGCAAAAATCAATGAATATTGTAAATGCACAAAGAGTAATTTCTCCGCATTGCAAGGTGCAATTCTGAATTTTTTTGCTTTTTCCTGCTCCTCTTAGCATGATAAAGAAGATTCAAAGAGTGAGATGCCAGCTCCTTTCATTGTCAGTAGCTTCAAACATTTCTGGTATATGAATAACATGATGTTTTTCAATGGCAAAAATCAATGAATATTGTAAATGCACAAACAGTAATTTCTCCGCATTGCAAGGTGCAATTCTGAAATTTTTTGCTTTTTCCTGCTCCTCTTAGCATGATAAAGAAGATTCAAAGAGAGTGAGATGCCAGCTCCTTTCATTCAGTCAGTAGCTTCAATCAATTCTGGACGTTTTTCAATGGCAAAAATCAATGAATATTGTAAATGCACAAAGAGTAATTTCTCCGCATTGCAAGGTGCAATTCTGAAATTTTTTGCTTTTTCCTGCTCCTCTTAGCATGATAAAGAAGATTCAAAGAGAGTGAGATGCCAGCTCCTTTCATTCAGTCAGTAGCTTCAAACATTTCTGGTATGTGAATAACATGATGTTTTTCAATGGCAAAAATCAATGAATATTGTAAATGCACAAACAGTAATTTCTCCGCATTGCAAGGTGCAATTCTGAAATTTTTTGCTTTTTCCTGCTCCTCTTAGCATGATAAAGATTCAAAGAGAGTGAGATGCCAGCTCCTTTCATTCAGTCAGTAGCTTCAATCATTTCTGGACGTTTTTCAATGGCAAAAATCAATGAATATTGTAAATGCACAAACAGTAATTTCTCCGCATTGCAAGGTGCAATTCTGAAATTTTTTGCTTTTTCCTGCTCCTCTTAGCATGATAAACAAGATTCAAAGAGAGTGAGATGCCAGCTCCTTTCATTCAGTCAGTAGCTTCAATCATTTCTGGACGTTTTTCAATGGCAAAAATCAATGAATATTGTAAATGCACAAACAGTAATTTCTCCGCATTGCAAGGTGCAATTCTGAAATTTTTTGCTTTTTCCTGCTCCTCTTAGCATGATAAAGAAGATTCAAAGAGAGTGAGATGCCAGCTCCTTTCATTCAGTCAGTAGCTTCAATCATTTCTGGACATTTTTCAATGGCAAAAATCAATGAATATTGTAAATGCACAAACAGTAATTTCTCCGCATTGCAAGGTGCAATTCTGAAATTTTTTGCTTTTTCCTGCTCCTCTTAGCATGATAAACAAGATTCAAAGAGAGTGAGATGCCAGCTCCTTTCATTCAGTCAGTAGCTTCAATCATTTCTGGACGTTTTTCAATGGCAAAAATCAATGAATATTGTAAATGCACAAAGAGTAATTTCTCCGCATTGCAAGGTGCAATTCTGAAATTTTTTGCTTTTTCCTGCTCCTCTTAGCATGATAAAGAAGATTCAAAGAGTGAGATGCCAGCTCCTTTCATTGTCAGTAGCTTCAAACATTTCTGGTATATGAATAACATGATGTTTTTCAATGGCAAAAATCAATGAATATTGTAAATGCACAAACAGTAATTTCTCCGCATTGCAAGGTGCAATTCTGAAATTTTTTGCTTTTTCCTGCTCCTCTTAGCATGATAAAGAAGATTCAAAGAGAGTGAGATGCCAGCTCCTTTCATTCAGTCAGTAGCTTCAAACATTTCTGGTATATGAATAACATGATGTTTTTCAATGGCAAAAATCAATGAATATTGTAAATGCACAAACAGTAATTTCTCCGCATTGCAAGGTGCAATTCTGAAATTTTTTGCTTTTTCCTGCTCCTCTTAGCATGATAAAGAAGATTCAAAGAGAGTGAGATGCCAGCTCCTTTCATTCAGTCAGTAGCTTCAATCATTTCTGGACGTTTTTCAATGGCAAAAATCAATGAATATTGTAAATGCACAAACAGTAATTTCTCCGCATTGCAAGGTGCAATTCTGAAATTTTTTGCTTTTTCCTGCTCCTCTTAGCATGATAAACAAGATTCAAAGAGAGTGAGATGCCAGCTCCTTTCATTCAGTCAGTAGCTTCAATCATTTCTGAACGTTTTTCAATGGCAAAAATCAATGAATATTGTAAATGCACAAAGAGTAATTTCTCCGCATTGCAAGGTGCAATTCTGAAATTTTTTGCTTTTTCCTGCTCCTCTTAGCATGATAAAGAAGATTCAAAGAGTGAGATGCCAGCTCCTTTCATTGTCAGTAGCTTCAAACATTTCTGGTATATGAATAACATGATGTTTTTCAATGGCAAAAATCAATGAATATTGTAAATGCACAAACAGTAATTTCTCCGCATTGCAAGGTGCAATTCTGAAATTTTTTGCTTTTTCCTGCTCCTCTTAGCATGATAAAGAAGATTCAAAGAGAGTGAGATGCCAGCTCCTTTCATTCAGTCAGTAGCTTCAATCAATTCTGGACGTTTTTCAATGGCAAAAATCAATGAATATTGTAAATGCACAAACAGTAATTTCTCCGCATTGCAAGGTGCAATTCTGAAATTTTTTGCTTTTTCCTGCTCCTCTTAGCATGATAAAGAAGATTCAAAGAGAGTGAGATGCCAGCTCCTTTCATTCAGTCAGTAGCTTCAATCATTTCTGGACGTTTTTCAATGGCAAAAATCATTGAATATTGTAAATGCACAAACAGTAATTTCTCCGCATTGCAAGGTGCAATTCTGAAATTTTTTGCTTTTTCCTGCTCCTCTTAGCATGATAAAGAAGATTCAAAGAGAGTGAGATGCCAGCTCCTTTCATTCAGTCAGTAGCTTCAATCATTTCTGGTATATGAATAACATGATGTTTTTCAATGGTAAAAATCAGTGAATATTGTAAATGCACAAACCGTAATTTCTCCGCATTGCAAGGTGCAATTCTGAAATTTTTTGCTTTTTCCTGCTCCTCTTAGCATGATAAAGAAGATTCAAAGAGAGTGAGATGCCAGCTCCTTTCATTCAGTCAGTAGCTTCAATCATTTCTGGACGTTTTTCAATGGCAAAAATCAATGAATATTGTAAATGCACAAACAGTAATTTCTCCGCATTGCAAGGTGCAATTCTGAAATTTTTTGCTTTTTCCTGCTCCTCTTAGCATGATAAACAAGATTCAAAGAGAGTGAGATGCCAGCTCCTTTCATTCAGTCAGTAGCTTCAATCATTTCTGGACATTTTTCAATGGCAAAAATCAATGAATATTGTAAATGCACAAACAGTAATTTCTCCGCATTGCAAGGTGCAATTCTGAAATTTTTTGCTTTTTCCTGCTCCTCTTAGCATGATAAAGAAGATTCAAAGAGAGTGAGATGCCAGCTCCTTTCATTCAGTCAGTAGCTTCAAACATTTCTGGTATATGAATAACATGATGTTTTTCAATGGCAAAAATCAATGAATATTGTAAATGCACAAACAATAATTTCTCCGCATTGCAAGGTGCAATTCTGAAATTTTTTGCTTTTTCCTGCTCCTCTTAGCATGATAAAGAAGATTCAAAGAGAGTGAGATGCCAGCTCCTTTCATTCAGTCAGTAGCTTCAATCATTTCTGGACGTTTTTCAATGGCAAAAATCAATGAATATTGTAAATGCACAAACAGTAATTTCTCCGCATTGCAAGGTGCAATTTTGAAATTTTTTGCTTTTTCCTGCTCCTCTTAGCATGATAAACAAGATTCAAAGAGAGTGAGATGCCAGCTCCTTTCATTCAGTCAGTAGCTTCAATCATTTCTGGACGTTTTTCAATGGCAAAAATCAATGAATATTGTAAATGCACAAACAGTAATTTCTCCGCATTGCAAGGTGCAATTCTGAAATCTTTTGCTTTTTCCTGCTCCTCTTAGCATGATAAAGAAGATTCAAAGAGAGTGAGATGCCAGCTCCTTTCATTCAGTCAGTAGCTTCAAACATTTCTGGTATATGAATAACATGATGTTTTTCAATGGCAAAAATCAATGAATATTGTAAATGCACAAACAGTAATTTCTCCGCATTGCAAGGTGCAATTCTGAAATTTTTTGCTTTTTCCTGCTCCTCTTAGCATGATAAAGAAGATTCAAAGAGAGTGAGATGCCAGCTCCTTTCATTCAGTCAGTAGCTTCAATCATTTCTGGACGTTTTTCAATGGCAAAAATCAATGAATATTGTAAATGCACAGAGTAATTTCTCCGCATTGCAAGGTGCAATTCTAAAATTTTTTGCTTTTTCCTGCTCCTCTTAGCATGATAAAGAAGATTCAAAGAGTGAGATGCCAGCTCCTTTCATTGTCAGTAGCTTCAAACATTTCTGGTATATGAATAACATGATGTTTTTCAATGGCAAAAATCAATGAATATTGTAAATGCACAAACAGTAATTTCTCCGCATTGCAAGGTGCAATTCTGAAATTTTTTGCTTTTTCCTGCTCCTCTTAGCATGATAAAGAAGATTCAAAGAGAGTGAGATGCCAGCTCCTTTCATTCAGTCAGTAGCTTCAATCATTTCTGGACGTTTTTCAATGGCAAAAATCATTGAATATTGTAAATGCACAAACAGTAATTTCTCCGCATTGCAAGGTGCAATTCTGAAATTTTTTGCTTTTTCCTGCTCCTCTTAGCATGATAAAAAAGATTCAAAGAGAGTGAGATGCCAGCTCCTTTCATTCAGTCAGTAGCTTCAATCATTTCTGGATGTTTTTCAATGGCAAAAATCAATGAATATTGTAAATGCACAAACAGTAATTTCTCCGCATTGCAAGGTGCAATTCTGAAATTTTTTGCTTTTTTCTGCTCCTCTTAGCATGATAAAGAAGATTCAAAGAGAGTGAGATGCCAGCTCCTTTCATTCAGTCAGTAGCTTCAAACATTTCTGGTATATGAATAACATGATGTTTTTCAATGGCAAAAATCAATGAATATTGTAAATGCACAAACAGTAATTTCTCCGCATTGCAAGGTGCAATTCTGAAATTTTTTGCTTTTTCCTGCTCCTCTTAGCATGATAAAGAAGATTCAAAGAGAGTGAGATGCCAGCTCCTTTCATTCAGTCAGTAGCTTCAATCATTTCTGGATGTTTTTCAATGGCAAAAATCAATGAATATTGTAAATGCACAAACAGTAATTTCTCCGCATTGCAAGGTGCAATTCTGAAATTTTTTGCTTTTTCCTGCTCCTCTTAGCATGATAAAGAAGATTCAAAGAGAGTGAGATGCCAGCTCCTTTCATTCAGTCAGTAGCTTCAATCATTTCTGGACGTTTTTCAATGGCAAAAATCAATGAATATTGTAAATGCACAAACAGTAATTTCTCCGCATTGCAAGGTGCAATTCTGAAATTTTTTGCTTTTTCCTGCTCCTCTTAGCATGATAAAGAAGATTCAAAGAGAGTGAGATGCCAGCTCCTTTCATTCAGTCAGTAGCTTCAATCATTTCTGGACGTTTTTCAATGGCAAAAATCAATGAATATTGTAAATGCACAAACAGTAATTTCTCCGCATTGCAAGGTGCAATTCTGAAATTTTTTGCTTTTTCCTGCTCCTCTTAGCATGATAAAGAAGATTCAAAGAGAGTGAGATGCCAGCTCCTTTCATTCAGTCAGTAGCTTCAATCATTTCTGGACGTTTTTCAATGGCAAAAATCAATGAATATTGTAAATGCACAAACAGTAATTTCTCCGCATTGCAAGGTGCAATTCTGAAATTTTTTGCTTTTTCCTGCTCCTCTTAGCATGATAAACAAGATTCAAAGAGAGTGAGATGCCAGCTCCTTTCATTCAGTCAGTAGCTTCAATCATTTCTGGACGTTTTTCAATGGCAAAAATCAATGAATATTGTAAATGCACAAACAGTAATTTCTCCGCATTGCAAGGTGCAATTCTGAAATTTTTTGCTTTTTCCTGCTCCTCTTAGCATGATAAACAAGATTCAAAGAGAGTGAGATGCCAGCTCCTTTCATTCAGTCAGTAGCTTCAATCATTTCTGGACGTTTTTCAATGGCAAAAATCAATGAATATTGTAAATGCACAAACAGTAATTTCTCCGCATTGCAAGGTGCAATTCTGAAATTTTTTGCTTTTTCCTGCTCCTCTTAGCATGATAAAGAAGATTCAAAGAGAGTGAGATGCCAGCTCCTTTCATTCAGTCAGTAGCTTCAAACATTTCTGGTATATGAATAACATGATGTTTTTCAATGGCAAAAATCAATGAATATTGTAAATGCACAAACAGTAATTTCTCCGCATTGCAAGGTGCAATTCTGAAATTTTTTGCTTTTTCCTGCTACTCTTAGCATGATAAAGAAGATTCAAAGAGAGTGAGATGCCAGCTCCTTTCATTCAGTCAGTAGCTTCAATCATTTCTGGACGTTTTTCAATGGCAAAAATCAATGAATATTGTAAATGCACAAACAGTAATTTCTCCGCATTGCAAGGTGCAATTTTGAAATTTTTTGCTTTTTCCTGCTCCTCTTAGCATGATAAACAAGATTCAAAGAGAGTGAGATGCCAGCTCCTTTCATTCAGTCAGTAGCTTCAATCATTTCTGGACGTTTTTCAATGGCAAAAATCAATGAATATTGTAAATGCACAAACAGTAATTTCTCCGCATTGCAAGGTGCAATTCTGAAATCTTTTGCTTTTTCCTGCTCCTCTTAGCATGATAAAGAAGATTCAAAGAGAGTGAGATGCCCGCTCCTTTCATTCAGTCAGTAGCTTCAAACATTTCTGGTATATGAATAACATGATGTTTTTCAATGGCAAAAATCAATGAATATTGTAAATGCACAAACAGTAATTTCTCCGCATTGCAAGGTGCAATTCTGAAATTTTTTGCTTTTTCCTGCTCCTCTTAGCATGATAAAGAAGATTCAAAGAGAGTGAGATGCCAGCTCCTTTCATTCAGTCAGTAGCTTCAATCATTTCTGGACGTTTTTCAATGGCAAAAATCAATGAATATTGTAAATGCACAGAGTAATTTCTCCGCATTGCAAGGTGCAATTCTGAAATTTTTTGCTTTTTCCTGCTCCTCTTAGCATGATAAAGAAGATTCAAAGAGTGAGATGCCAGCTCCTTTCATTGTCAGTAGCTTCAAACATTTCTGGTATATGAATAACATGATGTTTTTCAATGGCAAAAATCAATGAATATTGTAAATGCACAAACAGTAATTTCTCCGCATTGCAAGGTGCAATTCTGAAATTTTTTGCTTTTTCCTGCTCCTCTTAGCATGATAAAGAAGATTCAAAGAGAGTGAGATGCCAGCTCCTTTCATTCAGTCAGTAGCTTCAATCATTTCTGGACGTTTTTCAATGGCAAAAATCATTGAATATTGTAAATGCACAAACAGTAATTTCTCCGCATTGCAAGGTGCAATTCTGAAATTTTTTGCTTTTTCCTGCTCCTCTTAGCATGATAAAGAAGATTCAAAGAGAGTGAGATGCCAGCTCCTTTCATTCAGTCAGTAGCTTCAATCATTTCTGGACGTTTTTCAATGGCAAAAATCAATGAATATTGTAAATGCACAAACAGTAATTTCTCCGCATTGCAAGGTGCAATTCTGAAATTTTTTGCTTTTTCCTGCTCCTCTTAGCATGATAAAGAAGATTCAAAGAGAGTGAGATGCCAGCTCCTTTCATTCAGTCAGTAGCTTCAAACATTTCTGGTATATGAATAACATGATGTTTTTCAATGGCAAAAATCAATGAATATTGTAAATGCACAAACAGTAATTTCTCCGCATTGCAAGGTGCAATTCTGAAATTTTTTGCTTTTTCCTGCTCCTCTTAGCATGATAAAGAAGATTCAAAGAGAGTGAGATGCCAGCTCCTTTCATTCAGTCAGTAGCTTCAATCATTTCTGGACGTTTTTCAATGGCAAAAATCAATGAATATTGTAAATGCACAAACAGTAATTTCTCCGCATTGCAAGGTGCAATTTTGAAATTTTTTGCTTTTTCCTGCTCCTCTTAGCATGATAAACAAGATTCAAAGAGAGTGAGATGCCAGCTCCTTTCATTCAGTCAGTAGCTTCAATCATTTCTGGACGTTTTTCAATGGCAAAAATCAATGAATATTGTAAATGCACAAACAGTAATTTCTCCGCATTGCAAGGTGCAATTCTGAAATCTTTTGCTTTTTCCTGCTCCTCTTAGCATGATAAAGAAGATTCAAAGAGAGTGAGATGCCCGCTCCTTTCATTCAGTCAGTAGCTTCAAACATTTCTGGTATATGAATAACATGATGTTTTTCAATGGCAAAAATCAATGAATATTGTAAATGCACAAACAGTAATTTCTCCGCATTGCAAGGTGCAATTCTGAAATTTTTTGCTTTTTCCTGCTCCTCTTAGCATGATAAAGAAGATTCAAAGAGAGTGAGATGCCAGCTCCTTTCATTCAGTCAGTAGCTTCAATCATTTCTGGACGTTTTTCAATGGCAAAAATCAATGAATATTGTAAATGCACAGAGTAATTTCTCCGCATTGCAAGGTGCAATTCTGAAATTTTTTGCTTTTTCCTGCTCCTCTTAGCATGATAAAGAAGATTCAAAGAGTGAGATGCCAGCTCCTTTCATTGTCAGTAGCTTCAAACATTTCTGGTATATGAATAACATGATGTTTTTCAATGGCAAAAATCAATGAATATTGTAAATGCACAAACAGTAATTTCTCCGCATTGCAAGGTGCAATTCTGAAATTTTTTGCTTTTTCCTGCTCCTCTTAGCATGATAAAGAAGATTCAAAGAGAGTGAGATGCCAGCTCCTTTCATTCAGTCAGTAGCTTCAATCATTTCTGGACGTTTTTCAATGGCAAAAATCATTGAATATTGTAAATGCACAAACAGTAATTTCTCCGCATTGCAAGGTGCAATTCTGAAATTTTTTGCTTTTTCCTGCTCCTCTTAGCATGATAAAGAAGATTCAAAGAGAGTGAGATGCCAGCTCCTTTCATTCAGTCAGTAGCTTCAATCATTTCTGGACGTTTTTCAATGGCAAAAATCAATGAATATTGTAAATGCACAAACAGTAATTTCTCCGCATTGCAAGGTGCAATTCTGAAATTTTTTGCTTTTTCCTGCTCCTCTTAGCATGATAAAGAAGATTCAAAGAGAGTGAGATGCCAGCTCCTTTCATTCAGTCAGTAGCTTCAATCATTTCTGGACGTTTTTCAATGGCAAAAATCAATGAATATTGTAAATGCACAAAGAGTAATTTCTCCGCATTGCAAGGTGCAATTCTGAAATTTTTTGCTTTTTCCTGCTCCTCTTAGCATGATAAAGAAGATTCAAAGAGTGAGATGCCAGCTCCTTTCATTGTCAGTAGCTTCAAACATTTCTGGTATATGAATAACATGATGTTTTTCAATGGCAAAAATCAATGAATATTGTAAATGCACAAACAGTAATTTCTCCGCATTGCAAGGTGCAATTCTGAAATTTTTTGCTTTTTCCTGCTCCTCTTAGCATGATAAAGAAGATTCAAAGAGAGTGAGATGCCAGCTCCTTTCATTCAGTCAGTAGCTTCAATCAATTCTGGACGTTTTTCAATGGCAAAAATCAATGAATATTGTAAATGCACAAACAGTAATTTCTCCGCATTGCAAGGTGCAATTCTGAAATTTTTTGCTTTTTCCTGCTCCTCTTAGCATGATAAAGAAGATTCAAAGAGAGTGAGATGCCAGCTCCTTTCATTCAGTCAGTAGCTTCAATCATTTCTGGACGTTTTTCAATGGCAAAAATCATTGAATATTGTAAATGCACAAACAGTAATTTCTCCGCATTGCAAGGTGCAATTCTGAAATTTTTTGCTTTTTCCTGCTCCTCTTAGCATGATAAAGAAGATTCAAAGAGAGTGAGATGCCAGCTCCTTTCATTCAGTCAGTAGCTTCAATCATTTCTGGTATATGAATAACATGATGTTTTTCAATGGCAAAAATCAGTGAATATTGTAAATGCACAAACAGTAATTTCTCCGCATTGCAAGGTGCAATTCTGAAATTTTTTGCTTTTTCCTGCTCCTCTTAGCATGATAAAGAAGATTCAAAGAGAGTGAGATGCCAGCTCCTTTCATTCAGTCAGTAGCTTCAATCATTTCTGGACGTTTTTCAATGGCAAAAATCAATGAATATTGTAAATGCACAAACAGTAATTTCTCCGCATTGCAAGGTGCAATTTTGAAATTTTTTGCTTTTTCCTGCTCCTCTTAGCATGATAAACAAGATTCAAAGAGAGTGAGATGCCAGCTCCTTTCATTCAGTCAGTAGCTTCAATCATTTCTGGACGTTTTTCAATGGCAAAAATCAATGAATATTGTAAATGCACAAACAGTAATTTCTCCGCATTGCAAGGTGCAATTCTGAAATCTTTTGCTTTTTCCTGCTCCTCTTAGCATGATAAAGAAGATTCAAAGAGAGTGAGATGCCAGCTCCTTTCATTCAGTCAGTAGCTTCAAACATTTCTGGTATATGAATAACATGATGTTTTTCAATGGCAAAAATCAATGAATATTGTAAATGCACAAACAGTAATTTCTCCGCATTGCAAGGTGCAATTCTGAAATTTTTTGCTTTTTCCTGCTCCTCTTAGCATGATAAAGAAGATTCAAAGAGAGTGAGATGCCAGCTCCTTTCATTCAGTCAGTAGCTTCAATCATTTCTGGACGTTTTTCAATGGCAAAAATCAATGAATATTGTAAATGCACAGAGTAATTTCTCCGCATTGCAAGGTGCAATTCTAAAATTTTTTGCTTTTTCCTGCTCCTCTTAGCATGATAAAGAAGATTCAAAGAGTGAGATGCCAGCTCCTTTCATTGTCAGTAGCTTCAAACATTTCTGGTATATGAATAACATGATGTTTTTCAATGGCAAAAATCAATGAATATTGTAAATGCACAAACAGTAATTTCTCCGCATTGCAAGGTGCAATTCTGAAATTTTTTGCTTTTTCCTGCTCCTCTTAGCATGATAAAGAAGATTCAAAGAGAGTGAGATGCCAGTTCCTTTCATTCAGTCAGTAGCTTCAATCATTTCTGGACGTTTTTCAATGGCAAAAATCATTGAATATTGTAAATGCACAAACAGTAATTTCTCCGCATTGCAAGGTGCAATTCTGAAATTTTTTGCTTTTTCCTGCTCCTCTTAGCATGATAAAAAAGATTCAAAGAGAGTGAGATGCCAGCTCCTTTCATTCAGTCAGTAGCTTCAATCATTTCTGGATGTTTTTCAATGGCAAAAATCAATGAATATTGTAAATGCACAAACAGTAATTTCTCCGCATTGCAAGGTGCAATTCTGAAATTTTTTGCTTTTTTCTGCTCCTCTTAGCATGATAAAGAAGATTCAAAGAGAGTGAGATGCCAGCTCCTTTCATTCAGTCAGTAGCTTCAAACATTTCTGGTATATGAATAACATGATGTTTTTCAATTGCAAAAATCAATGAATATTGTAAATGCACAAACAGTAATTTCTCCGCATTGCAAGGTGCAATTCTGAAATTTTTTGCTTTTTCCTGCTCCTCTTAGCATGATAAAGAAGATTCAAAGAGAGTGAGATGCCAGCTCCTTTCATTCAGTCAGTAGCTTCAATCATTTCTGGATGTTTTTCAATGGCAAAAATCAATGAATATTGTAAATGCACAAACAGTAATTTCTCCGCATTGCAAGGTGCAATTCTGAAATTTTTTGCTTTTTCCTGCTCCTCTTAGCATGATAAAGAAGATTCAAAGAGAGTGAGATGCCAGCTCCTTTCATTCAGTCAGTAGCTTCAATCATTTCTGGACGTTTTTCAATGGCAAAAATCAATGAATATTGTAAATGCACAAACAGTAATTTCTCCGCATTGCAAGGTGCAATTCTGAAATTTTTTGCTTTTTCCTGCTCCTCTTAGCATGATAAAGAAGATTCAAAGAGAGTGAGATGCCAGCTCCTTTCATTCAGTCAGTAGCTTCAATCATTTCTGGACGTTTTTCAATGGCAAAAATCAATGAATATTGTAAATGCACAAACAGTAATTTCTCCGCATTGCAAGGTGCAATTCTGAAATTTTTTGCTTTTTCCTGCTCCTCTTAGCATGATAAAGAAGATTCAAAGAGAGTGAGATGCCAGCTCCTTTCATTCAGTCAGTAGCTTCAATCATTTCTGGACGTTTTTCAATGGCAAAAATCAATGAATATTGTAAATGCACAAACAGTAATTTCTCCGCATTGCAAGGTGCAATTCTGAAATTTTTTGCTTTTTCCTGCTCCTCTTAGCATGATAAAGAAGATTCAAAGAGAGTGAGATGCCAGCTCCTTTCATTCAGTCAGTAGCTTCAATCATTTCTGGACGTTTTTCAATGGCAAAAATCAATGAATATTGTAAATGCACAAACAGTAATTTCTCCGCATTGCAAGGTGCAATTCTGAAATTTTTTGCTTTTTCCTGCTCCTCTTAGCATGATAAAGAAGATTCAAAGAGAGTGAGATGCCAGCTCCTTTCATTCAGTCAGTAGCTTCAAACATTTCTGGTATATGAATAACATGATGTTTTTCAATGGCAAAAATCAATGAATATTGTAAATGCACAAACAGTAATTTCTCCGCATTGCAAGGTGCAATTCTGAAATTTTTTGCTTTTTCCTGCTCCTCTTAGCATGATAAAGAAGATTCAAAGAGAGTGAGATGCCAGCTCCTTTCATTCAGTCAGTAGCTTCAATCATTTCTGGACGTTTTTCAATGGAAAAAATCAATGAATATTGTAAATGCACAAACAGTAATTTCTCCGCATTGCAAGGTGCAATTTTGAAATTTTTTGCTTTTTCCTGCTCCTCTTAGCATGATAAACAAGATTCAAAGAGAGTGAGATGCCAGCTCCTTTCATTCATTCAGTAGCTTCAATCATTTCTGGACGTTTTTCAATGGCAAAAATCAATGAATATTGTAAATGCACAAACAGTAATTTCTCCGCATTGCAAGGTGCAATTCTGAAATCTTTTGCTTTTTCCTGCTCCTCTTAGCATGATAAAGAAGATTCAAAGAGAGTGAGATGCCCGCTCCTTTCATTCAGTCAGTAGCTTCAAACATTTCTGGTATATGAATAACATGATGTTTTTCAATGGCAAAAATCAATGAATATTGTAAATGCACAAACAGTAATTTCTCCGCATTGCAAGGTGCAATTCTGAAATTTTTTGCTTTTTCCTGCTCCTCTTAGCATAATAAAGAAGATTCAAAGAGAGTGAGATGCCAGCTCCTTTCATTCAGTCAGTAGCTTCAATCATTTCTGGACGTTTTTCAATGGCAAAAATCAATGAATATTGTAAATGCACAGAGTAATTTCTCCGCATTGCAAGGTGCAATTCTGAAATTTTTTGCTTTTTCCTGCTCCTCTTAGCATGATAAAGAAGATTCAAAGAGTGAGATGCCAGCTCCTTTCATTGTCAGTAGCTTCAAACATTTCTGGTATATGAATAACATGATGTTTTTCAATGGCAAAAATCAATGAATATTGTAAATGCACAAACAGTAATTTCTCCGCATTGCAAGGTGCAATTCTGAAATTTTTTGCTTTTTCCTGCTCCTCTTAGCATGATAAAGAAGATTCAAAGAGAGTGAGATGCCAGCTCCTTTCATTCAGTCAGTAGCTTCAATCATTTCTGGACGTTTTTCAATGGCAAAAATCATTGAATATTGTAAATGCACAAACAGTAATTTCTCCGCATTGCAAGGTGCAATTCTGAAATTTTTTGCTTTTTCCTGCTCCTCTTAGCATGATAAAGAAGATTCAAAGAGAGTGAGATGCCAGCTCCTTTCATTCAGTCAGTAGCTTCAATCATTTCTGGACGTTTTTCAATGGCAAAAATCAATGAATATTGTAAATGCACAAACAGTAATTTCTCCGCATTGCAAGGTGCAATTCAGAAATTTTTTGCTTTTTCCTGCTCCTCTTAGCATGATAAAGAAGCTTCAAAGAGAGTGAGATGCCAGCTCCTTTCATTCAGTCAGTAACTTCAATCATTTCTGGACGTTTTTCAATGGCAAAAATCAATGAATATTGTAAATGCACAAACAGTAATTTCTCCGCATTGCAAGGTGCAATTCTGAAATTTTTTGCTTTTTCCTGCTCCTCTTAGCATGATAAAGAAGATTCAAAGAGAGTGAGATGCCAGCTCCTTTCATTCAGTCAGTAGCTTCAATCATTTCTGGACGTTTTTCAATGGCAAAAATCAATGAATATTGTAAATGCACAAACAGTAATTTCTCCGCATTGCAAGGTGCAATTCTGAAATTTTTTGCTTTTTCCTGCTCCTCTTAGCATGATAAAGAAGATTCAAAGAGAGTGAGATGCCAGCTCCTTTCATTCAGTCAGTAGCTTCAAACATTTCTGGTATATGAATAACATGATGTTTTTCAATGGCAAAAATCAATGAATATTGTAAATGCACAAACAGTAATTTCTCCGCATTGCAAGGTGCAATTCTGAAATTTTTTGCTTTTTCCTGCTCCTCTAAGCATGGTAAAGAAGATTCAAAGAGAGTGAGATGTCAGCTCCTTTCATTCAGTCAGTAGCTTCAATCATTTCTGGACGTTTTTCAATGGCAAAAATCAATGAATATTGTAAATGCACAAACAGTAATTTCTCGGCATTGCAAGGTGCAATTCTGAAATTTTTTGCTTTTTCCTGCTCCTCTTAGCATGATAAACAAGATTCAAAGTGAATGAGATGCCAGCTCCTTTCATTCAGTCAGTAGCTTCAATCATTTCTGGACGTTTTTCAATGGCAAAAATCAATGAATATTGTAAATGCACAAACAGTAATTTCTCCGCATTGCAAGGTGCAATTCTGAAATTTTTTGCTTTTTCCTGCTCCTCTTAGCATGATAAAGAAGATTCAAAGAGAGTGAGATGCCAGCTCCTTTCATTCAGTCAGTAGCTTCAAACATTTCTGGTATATGAATAACATGATGTTTTTCAATGGCAAAAATCAATGAATATTGTAAATGCACAAACAGTAATTTCTCCGCATTGCAAGGTGCAATTCTGAAATTTTTTGCTTTTTCCTGCTTCTCTTACCATGATAAACAAGATTCAAAGAGAGTGAGATGCCAGCTCCTTTCATTCAGTCAGTAGCTTCAATCATTTCTGGACGTTTTTCAATGGCAAAAATCAATGAATATTGTAAATGCACAAACAGTAATTTCTCCGCATTGCAAGGTGCAATTCTGAATTTTTTTGCTTTTTCCTGCTCCTCTTAGCATGATAAAGAAGATTCAAAGAGAGTGAGATGCCAGCTCCTTTCATTCAGTCAGTAGCTTCAAACATTTCTGGTATATGAATAACATGATGTTTTTCAATGGCAAAAATCAATGAATATTGTAAATGCACAAACAGTAATTTCTCCGCATTGCAAGGTGCAATTTTGAAATTTTTTGCTTTTTCCTGCTCCTCTTAGCATGATAAAGAAGATTCAAAGAGAGTGAGATGCCAGCTCCTTTCATTCAGTCAGTAGCTTCAATCATTTCTGGACGTTTTTCAATGGCAAAAATCAATGAATATTGTAAATGCACAAACAGTAATTTCTCCGCATTGCAAGGTGCAATTCTGAAATTTTTTGCTTTTTCCTGCTCCTCTTAGCATGATAAACAAGATTCAAAGAGAGTGAGATGCCAGCTCCTTTCATTCAGTCAGTAGCTTCAATCATTTCTGGATGTTTTTCAATGGCAAAAATCAATGAATATTGTAAATGCACAAACAGTAATTTCTCCGCATTGCAAGGTGCAATTCTGAAATTTTTTGCTTTTTTCTGCTCCTCTTAGCATAATAAAGAAGATTCAAAGAGAGTGAGATGCCAGCTCCTTTCATTCAGTCAGTAGCTTCAAACATTTCTGGTATATGAATAACATGATGTTTTTCAATGGCAAAAATCAATGAATATTGTAAATGCACAAACAGTAATTTCTCCGCATTGCAAGGTGCAATTCTGAAATTTTTTGCTTTTTCCTGCTCCTCTTAGCATGATAAAGAAGATTCAAAGAGAGTGAGATGCCAGCTCCTTTCATTCAGTCAGTAGCTTCAATCATTTCTGGACGTTTTTCAATGGCAAAAATCAATGAATATTGTAAATGCACAAACAGTAATTTCTCCGCATTGCAAGGTGCAATTCTGAAATTTTTTGCTTTTTCCTGCTCCTCTTAGCATGATAAAGAAGATTCAAAGAGAGTGAGATGCCAGCTCCTTTCATTCAGTCAGTAGCTTCAATCATTTCTGGATGTTTTTCAATGGCAAAAATCAATGAATATTGTAAATGCACAAACAGTAATTTCTCCGCATTGCAAGGTGCAATTCTGAAATTTTTTGCTTTTTCCTGCTCCTCTTAGCATGATAAAGAAGATTCAAAGAGAGTGAGATGCCAGCTCCTTTCATTCAGTCAGTAGCTTCAATCATTTCTGGACGTTTTTCAATGGCAAAAATCAATGAATATTGTAAATGCACAAACAGTAATTTCTCCGCATTGCAAGGTGAAATTCTGAAATTTTTTGCTTTTTCCTGCTCCTCTTAGCATGATAAAGAAGATTCAAAGAGTGAGATGCCAGCTCCTTTCATTGTCAGTAGCTTCAAACATTTCTGGTATATGAATAACATGATGTTTTTCAATGGCAAAAATCAATGAATATTGTAAATGCACAAACAGTAATTTCTCCGCATTGCAAGGTGCAATTCTGAAATTTTTTGCTTTTTTATGCTCCTCTTAGCAAGATAAACAAGATTCAAAGAGAGTGAGATGCCAGCTCCTTTCATTCAGTCAGTAGCTTCAATCATTTCTGGACGTTTTTCAATGGCAAAAATCAATGAATATTGTAAATGCACAAACAGTAATTTCTCGGCATTGCAAGGTGCAATTCTGAAATTTTTTGCTTTTTCCTGCTCCTCTTAGCATGATAAAGAAGATTCAAAGAGAGTGAGATGCCAGCTCCTTTCATTCAGTCAGTAGCTTCAATCATTTCTGGACGTTTTTCAATGGCAAAAATCAATGAATATTGTAAATGCACAAACAGTAATTTCTCCGCATTGCAAGGTGCAATTCTGAAATTTTTTGCTTTTTCCTGCTCCTCTTAGCATGATAAACAAGATTCAAAGAGAGTGAGATGCCAGCTCCTTTCATTCAGTCAGTAGCTTCAATCATTTCTGGATGTTTTTCAATGGCAAAAATCAATGAATATTGTAAATGCACAAACAGTAATTTCTCCGCATTGCAAGGTGCAATTCTGAAATTTTTTGCTTTTTTCTGCTCCTCTTAGCATAATAAAGAAGATTCAAAGAGAGTGAGATGCCAGCTCCTTTCATTCAGTCAGTAGCTTCAAACATTTCTGGTATATGAATAACATGATGTTTTTCAATGGCAAAAATCAATGAATATTGTAAATGCACAAACAGTAATTTCTCCGCATTGCAAGGTGCAATTCTGAAATTTTTTGCTTTTTCCTGCTCCTCTTAGCATGATAAAGAAGATTCAAAGAGAGTGAGATGCCAGCTCCTTTCATTCAGTCAGTAGCTTCAATCATTTCTGGACGTTTTTCAATGGCAAAAATCAATGAATATTGTAAATGCACAAACAGTAATTTCTCCGCATTGCAAGGTGCAATTCTGAAATTTTTTGCTTTTTCCTGCTCCTCTTAGCATGATAAACAAGATTCAAAGAGAGTGAGATGCCAGCTCCTTTCATTCAGTCAGTAGCTTCAATCATTTCTGGATGTTTTTCAATGGCAAAAATCAATGAATATTGTAAATGCACAAACAGTAATTTCTCCGCATTGCAAGGTGCAATTCTGAAATTTTTTGCTTTTTCCTGCTCCTCTTAGCATGATAAAGAAGATTCAAAGAGAGTGAGATGCCAGCTCCTTTCATTCAGTCAGTAGCTTCAATCATTTCTGGACGTTTTTCAATGGCAAAAATCAATGAATATTGTAAATGCACAAACAGTAATTTCTCCGCATTGCAAGGTGCAATTCTGAAATTTTTTGCTTTTTTATGCTCCTCTTAGCAAGATAAACAAGATTCAAAGAGAGTGAGATGCCAGCTCCTTTCATTCAGTCAGTAGCTTCAATCATTTCTGGACGTTTTTCAATGGCAAAAATCAATGAATATTGTAAATGCACAAACAGTAATTTCTCCGCATTGCAAGGTGCAATTCTGAATTTTTTTGCTTTTTCCTGCTCCTCTTAGCATGATAAAGAAGATTCAAAGAGAGTGAGATGCCAGCTCCTTTCATTCAGTCAGTAGCTTCAAACATTTCTGGTATATGAATAACATGATGTTTTTCAATGGCAAAAATCAATGAATATTGTAAATGCACAAACAGTAATTTCTCCGCATTGCAAGGTGCAATTTTGAAATTTTTTGCTTTTTCCTGCTCCTCTTAGCATGATAAAGAAGATTCAAAGAGAGTGAGATGCCAGCTCCTTTCATTCAGTCAGTAGCTTCAATCATTTCTGGACGTTTTTCAATGGCAAAAATCAATGAATATTGTAAATGCACAAACAGTAATTTCTCCGCATTGCAAGGTGCAATTCTGAAATTTTTTGCTTTTTCCTGCTCCTCTTAGCATGATAAACAAGATTCAAAGAGAGTGAGATGCCAGCTCCTTTCATTCAGTCAGTAGCTTCAATCATTTCTGGATGTTTTTCAATGGCAAAAATCAATGAATATTGTAAATGCACAAACAGTAATTTCTCCGCATTGCAAGGTGCAATTCTGAAATTTTTTGCTTTTTTCTGCTCCTCTTAGCATAATAAAGAAGATTCAAAGAGAGTGAGATGCCAGCTCCTTTCATTCAGTCAGTAGCTTCAAACATTTCTGGTATATGAATAACATGATGTTTTTCAATGGCAAAAATCAATGAATATTGTAAATGCACAAACAGTAATTTCTCCGCATTGCAAGGTGCAATTCTGAAATTTTTTGCTTTTTCCTGCTCCTCTTAGCATGATAAAGAAGAATCAAAGAGAGTGAGATGCCAGCTCCTTTCATTCAGTCAGTAGCTTCAATCATTTCTGGACGTTTTTCAATGGCAAAAATCAATGAATATTGTAAATGCACAAACAGTAATTTCTCCGCATTGCAAGGTGCAATTCTGAAATTTTTTGCTTTTTCCTGCTCCTCTTAGCATGATAAACAAGATTCAAAGAGAGTGAGATGCCAGCTCCTTTCATTCAGTCAGTAGCTTCAATCATTTCTGGATGTTTTTCAATGGCAAAAATCAATGAATATTGTAAATGCACAAACAGTAATTTCTCCGCATTGCAAGGTGCAATTCTGAAATTTTTTGCTTTTTCCTGCTCCTCTTAGCATGATAAAGAAGATTCAAAGAGAGTGAGATGCCAGCTCCTTTCATTCAGTCAGTAGCTTCAATCATTTCTGGACGTTTTTCAATGGCAAAAATCAATGAATATTGTAAATGCACAAACAGTAATTTCTCCGCATTGCAAGGTGAAATTCTGAAATTTTTTGCTTTTTCCTGCTCCTCTTAGCATGATAAAGAAGATTCAAAGAGTGAGATGCCAGCTCCTTTCATTGTCAGTAGCTTCAAACATTTCTGGTATATGAATAACATGATGTTTTTCAATGGCAAAAATCAATGAATATTGTAAATGCACAAACAGTAATTTCTCCGCATTGCAAGGTGCAATTCTGAAATTTTTTGCTTTTTTATGCTCCTCTTAGCAAGATAAACAAGATTCAAAGAGAGTGAGATGCCAGCTCCTTTCATTCAGTCAGTAGCTTCAATCATTTCTGGACGTTTTTCAATGGCAAAAATCAATGAATATTGTAAATGCACAAACAGTAATTTCTCGGCATTGCAAGGTGCAATTCTGAAATTTTTTGCTTTTTCCTGCTCCTCTTAGCATGATAAAGAAGATTCAAAGAGAGTGAGATGCCAGCTCCTTTCATTCAGTCAGTAGCTTCAATCATTTCTGGACGTTTTTCAATGGCAAAAATCAATGAATATTGTAAATGCACAAACAGTAATTTCTCCGCATTGCAAGGTGCAATTCTGAAATTTTTTGCTTTTTCCTGCTCCTCTTAGCATGATAAACAAGATTCAAAGAGAGTGAGATGCCAGCTCCTTTCATTCAGTCAGTAGCTTCAATCATTTCTGGATGTTTTTCAATGGCAAAAATCAATGAATATTGTAAATGCACAAACAGTAATTTATCCGTATTGCAAGGTGCAATTCTGAAATTTTTTGCTTTTTTCTGCTCCTCTTAGCATGATAAAGAAGATTCAAAGAGAGTGAGATGCCAGCTCCTTTCATTCAGTCAGTAGCTTCATTCATTTTTGGACGTTTTTCAATGGCAAAAATCAATGAATTTTGTAAATGCACAAACAGTAATTTCTCCGCATTGCAAGGTGCAATTCTGAAATTTTTTGCTTTTTCCTGCTCCTCTTAGCATGATAAAGAAGATTCAAAGAGAGTGAGATGCCAAGCTCCTTTCATTCAGTCAGTAGCTTCAAACATTTATGGTATATGAATAACATGATGTTTTTCAATGGCAAAAATCAATGAATATTGTAAATGCACAAACAGTAATTTCTCCGCATTGCAAGGTGCAATTCTGAAATTTTTTGCTTTTTCCTGCTCCTCTAAGCATGGTAAAGAAGATTCAAAGAGAGTGAGATGCCAGCTCCTTTCATTCAGTCAGTAGCTTCAATCATTTCTGGACGTTTTTCAATGGCAAAAATCAATGAATATTGTAAATGCACAAACAGTAATTTCTCCGCATTGCAAGGTGCAATTTTGAAATTTTTTGCTTTTTCCTGCTCCTCTTAGCATGATAAAGAAGATTCAAAGAGAGTGAGATGCCAGCTCCTTTCATTCAGTCAGTAGCTTCAATCATTTCTGGACGTTTTTCAATGGCAAAAATCAATGAATATTGTAAATGCACAAACAGTAATTTCTCCGCATTGCAAGGTGCAATTCTGAAATTTTTTGCTTTTTCCTGCTCCTCTTAGCATGATAAACAAGATTCAAAGAGAGTGAGATGCCAGCTCCTTTCATTCAGTCAGTAGCTTCAATCATTTCTGGATGTTTTTCAATGGCAAAAATCAATGAATATTGTAAATGCACAAACAGTAATTTCTCCGCATTGCAAGGTGCAATTCTGAAATTTTTTGCTTTTTCCTGCTCCTCTTAGCATGATAAAGAAGATTCAAAGAGAGTGAGATGCCAGCTCCTTTCATTCAGTCAGTAGCTTCAATCATTTCTGGACGTTTTTCAATGGCAAAAATCAATGAATATTGTAAATGCACAAACAGTAATTTCTCCGCATTGCAAGGTGAAATTCTGAAATTTTTTGCTTTTTCCTGCTCCTCTTAGCATGATAAAGAAGATTCAAAGAGTGAGATGCCAGCTCCTTTCATTGTCAGTAGCTTCAAACATTTCTGGTATATGAATAACATGATGTTTTTCAATGGCAAAAATCAATGAATATTGTAAATGCACAAACAGTAATTTCTCCGCATTGCAAGGTGCAATTCTGAAATTTTTTGCTTTTTTATGCTCCTCTTAGCAAGATAAACAAGATTCAAAGAGAGTGAGATGCCAGCTCCTTTCATTCAGTCAGTAGCTTCAATCATTTCTGGACGTTTTTCAATGGCAAAAATCAATGAATATTGTAAATGCACAAACAGTAATTTCTCCGCATTGCAAGTTGCAATTCTGAAATTTTTTGCTTTTTCCTGCTCCTCTTAGCATGATAAAGAAGATTCAAAGAGAGTGAGATGCCAGCTCCTTTCATTCAGTCAGTAGCTTCAATCATTTCTGGACGTTTTTCAATGGCAAAAATCAATGAATATTGTAAATGCACAAACAGTAATTTCTCCGTATTACAAGGTGCAATTCTGAAATTTTTTGCTTTTTTCTGCTCCTCTTAGCATGATAAAGAAGATTCAAAGAGAGTGAGATGCCAGCTCCTTTCATTCAGTCAGTAGCTTCATTCATTTTTGGACGTTTTTCAATGGCAAAAATCAATGAATATTGTAAATGCACAAACAGTAATTTCTCCGCATTGCAAGGTGCAATTCTGAAATTTTTTGCTTTTTCCTGCTCCTCTTAGCATGATAAAGAAGATTCAAAGAGAGTGAGATGCCAAGCTCCTTTCATTCAGTCAGTAGCTTCAAACATTTATGGTATATGAATAACATGATGTTTTTCAATGGCAAAAATCAATGAATATTGTAAATGCACAAACAGTAATTTCTCCGCATTGCAAGGTGCAATTCTGAAATTTTTTGCTTTTTCCTGCTCCTCTAAGCATGGTAAAGAAGATTCAAAGAGAGTGAGATGCCAGCTCCTTTCATTCAGTCAGTAGCTTCAATCATTTCTGGACGTTTTTCAATGGCAAAAATCAATGAATATTGTAAATGCACAAACAGTAATTTCTCCGCATTGCAAGGTGCAATTTTGAAATTTTTTGCTTTTTCCTGCTCCTCTTAGCATGATAAAGAAGATTCAAAGAGAGTGAGATGCCAGCTCCTTTCATTCAGTCAGTAGCTTCAATCATTTCTGGACGTTTTTCAATGGCAAAAATCAATGAATATTGTAAATGCACAAACAGTAATTTCTCCGCATTGCAAGGTGCAATTCTGAAATTTTTTGCTTTTTCCTGCTCCTCTTAGCATGATAAACAAGATTCAAAGAGAGTGAGATGCCAGCTCCTTTCATTCAGTCAGTAGCTTCAATCATTTCTGGATGTTTTTCAATGGCAAAAATCAATGAATATTGTAAATGCACAAACAGTAATTTCTCCGCATTGCAAGGTGCAATTCTGAAATTTTTTGCTTTTTCCTGCTCCTCTTAGCATGATAAAGAAGATTCAAAGAGAGTGAGATGCCAGCTCCTATCATTCAGTCAGTAGCTTCAATCATTTCTGGACGTTTTTCAATGGCTAAAATCAATGAATATTGTAAATGCACAAACAGTAATTTCTCCGCATTGCTAGGTGAAATTCTGAAATTTTTTGCTTTTTCCTGCTCCTCTTAGCATGATAAAGAAGATTCAAAGAGTGAGATGCCAGCTCCTTTCATTGTCAGTAGCTTCAAACATTTCTGGTATATGAATAACATGATGATTTTCAATGGCAAAAATCAATGAATATTGTAAATGCACAAACAGTAATTTCTCCGCATTGCAAGGTGCAATTCTGAAATTTTTTGCTTTTTTATGCTCCTCTTAGCAAGATAAACAAGATTCAAAGAGAGTGAGATGCCAGCTCCTTTCATTCAGTCAGTAGCTTCAATCATTTCTGGACGTTTTTCAATGGCAAAAATCAATGAATATTGTAAATGCACAAACAGTAATTTCTCCGCATTGCAAGTTGCAATTCTGAAATTTTTTGCTTTTTCCTGCTCCTCTTAGCATGATAAAGAAGATTCAAAGAGAGTGAGATGCCAGCTCCTTTCATTCAGTCAGTAGCTTCAATCATTTCTGGACGTTTTTCAATGGCAAAAATCAATGAATATTGTAAATGCACAAACAGTAATTTCTCCGCATTGCAAGGTGCAATTCTGAAATTTTTTGCTTTTTCCTGCTCCTCTTAGCATGATAAAGAAGATTCAAAGAGAGTGAGATGCCAGCTCCTTTCATTCATTCAGTAGCTTCAAACATTTCTGGTATATGAATAACATGATGTTTTTCAATGGCAAAAATCAATGAATATTGTAAATGCACAAACAGTAATTTCTCCGCATTGCAAGGTGCAATTCTGAAATTTTTTGCTTTTTCCTGCTCCTCTTAGCATGATAAAGAAGATTCAAAGAGAGTGAGATGCCAGCTTCTTTCATTCAGTCAGTAGCTTCAATCATTTCTGGACGTTTTTCAATGGCAAAAATCAATGAATATTGTAAATGCACAAACAGTAATTTCTCCGCATTGCAAGGTGCAATTCTGAAATTTTTTGCTTTTTCCTGCTCCTCTTAGCAAGATAAACAAGATTCAAAGAGAGTGAGATGCCAGCTCCTTTCATTCAGTCAGTAGCTTCAATCATTTCTGGACGTTTTTCAATGGCAAAAATCAATGAATATTGTAAATGCACAAACAGTAATTTCTCCGCATTGCAAGGTGCAATTCTGAAATTTTTTGCTTTTTCCTGCTCCTCTTAGCATGATAAAGAAGATTCAAAGAGAGTGAGATGCCAGCTCCTTTCATTCAGTCAGTAGCTTCAATCATTTCTGGACGTTTTTCAATGGCAAAAATCAATGAATATTGTAAATGCACAAACAGTAATTTCTCCGCATTGCAAGGTGCAATTCTGAAATTTTTTTGCTTTTTCCTGCTCCTCTTAGCATGATAAAGAAGATTCAAAGAGAGTGAGATGCCAGCTCCTTTCATTCAGTCAGTAGCTTCAATCATTTCTGGACGTTTTTCAATGGCAAAAATCAATGAATATTGTAAATGCACAAACAGTAATTTCTCCGCATTGCAAGGTGCAATTCTGAAATTTTTTGCTTTTTCCTGCTCCTCGTAGCATGATAAAGAAGATTCAAAGAGAGTGAGATGCCAGCTCCTTTCATTCAGTCAGTAGCTTCAAACATTTCTGGTATGTGAATAACATGATGTTTTTCAATGGCAAAAATCAATGAATATTGTAAATGCACAAACAGTAATTTCTCCGCATTGCAAGGTGCAATTCTGAAATTTTTTGCTTTTTCCTGCTCCTCTTAGCATGATAAAGAAGATTCAAAGAGAGTGAGATGCCAGCTCCTTTCATTCAGTCAGTAGCTTCAATCATTTCTGGACGTTTTTCAATGGCAAAAATCAATGAATATTGTAAATGCACAAACAGTAATTTCTCCGCATTGCAAGGTGCAATTCTGAAATTTTTTGCTTTTTCCTGCTCCTCTTAGCATGATAAACAAGATTCAAAGAGAGTGAGATGCCAGCTCCTTTCATTCAGTCAGTAGCTTCAATCATTTCTGGACGTTTTTCAATGGCAAAAATCAATGAATATTGTAAATGCACAAACAGTAATTTCTCCGCATTGCAAGGTGCAATTCTGAAATTTTTGCTTTTTCCTGCTCCTCTTAGCATGATAAAGAAGATTCAAAGAGAGTGAGATGCCAGCTCCTTTCATTCAGTCAGTAGCTTCAATCATTTCTGGACATTTTTCAATGGCAAAAATCAATGAATATTGTAAATGCACAAACAGTAATTTCTCCGCATTGCAAGGTGCAATTCTGAAATTTTTTGCTTTTTCCTGCTCCTCTTAGCATGATAAACAAGATTCAAAGAGAGTGAGATGCCAGCTCCTTTCATTCAGTCAGTAGCTTCAATCATTTCTGGACGTTTTTCAATGGCAAAAATCAATGAATATTGTAAATGCACAAAGAGTAATTTCTCCGCATTGCAAGGTGCAATTCTGAAATTTTTTGCTTTTTCCTGCTCCTCTTAGCATGATAAAGAAGATTCAAAGAGTGAGATGCCAGCTCCTTTCATTGTCAGTAGCTTCAAACATTTCTGGTATATGAATAACATGATGTTTTTCAATGGCAAAAATCAATGAATATTGTAAATGCACAAACAGTAATTTCTCCGCATTGCAAGGTGCAATTCTGAAATTTTTTGCTTTTTCCTGCTCCTCTTAGCATGATAAAGAAGATTCAAAGAGAGTGAGATGCCAGCTCCTTTCATTCAGTCAGTAGCTTCAAACATTTCTGGTATATGAATAACATGATGTTTTTCAATGGCAAAAATCAATGAATATTGTAAATGCACAAACAGTAATTTCTCCGCATTGCAAGGTGCAATTCTGAAATTTTTTGCTTTTTCCTGCTCCTCTTAGCATGATAAAGAAGATTCAAAGAGAGTGAGATGCCAGCTCCTTTCATTCAGTCAGTAGCTTCAATCATTTCTGGACGTTTTTCAATGGCAAAAATCAATGAATATTGTAAATGCACAAACAGTAATTTCTCCGCATTGCAAGGTGCAATTCTGAAATTTTTTGCTTTTTCCTGCTCCTCTTAGCATGATAAACAAGATTCAAAGAGAGTGAGATGCCAGCTCCTTTCATTCAGTCAGTAGCTTCAATCATTTCTGAACGTTTTTCAATGGCAAAAATCAATGAATATTGTAAATGCACAAAGAGTAATTTCTCCGCATTGCAAGGTGCAATTCTGAAATTTTTTGCTTTTTCCTGCTCCTCTTAGCATGATAAAGAAGATTCAAAGAGTGAGATGCCAGCTCCTTTCATTCAGTCAGTAGCTTCAATCATTTCTGGACGTTTTTCAATGGCAAAAATCAATGAATATTGTAAATGCACAAAGAGTAATTTCTCCGCATTGCAAGGTGCAATTCTGAAATTTTTTGCTTTTTCCTGCTCCTCTTAGCATGATAAAGAAGATTCAAAGAGAGTGAGATGCCAGCTCCTTTCATTCAGTCAGTAGCTTCAAACATTTCTGGTATGTGAATAACATGATGTTTTTCAATGGCAAAAATCAATGAATATTGTAAATGCACAAACAGTAATTTCTCCGCATTGCAAGGTGCAATTCTGAAATTTTTTGCTTTTTCCTGCTCCTCTTAGCATGATAAAGAAGATTCAAAGAGAGTGAGATGCCAGCTCCTTTCATTCAGTCAGTAGCTTCAATCATTTCTGGACGTTTTTCAATGGCAAAAATCAATGAATATTGTAAATGCACAAACAGTAATTTCTCCGCATTGCAAGGTGCAATTCTGAAATTTTTTGCTTTTTCCTGCTCCTCTTAGCATGATAAACAAGATTCAAAGAGAGTGAGATGCCAGCTCCTTTCATTCAGTCAGTAGCTTCAATCATTTCTGGACGTTTTTCTATGGCAAAAATCAATGAATATTGTAAATGCACAAACAGTAATTTCTCCGCATTGCAAGGTGCAATTCTGAAATTTTTTGCTTTTTCCTGCTCCTCTTAGCATGATAAACAAGATTCAAAGAGAGTGAGATGCCAGCTCCTTTCATTCAGTCAGTAGCTTCAATCATTTCTGAACGTTTTTCAATGGCAAAAATCAATGAATATTGTAAATGCACAAAGAGTAATTTCTCCGCATTGCAAGGTGCTTTTTCCTGCTCCTCTTAGCATGATAAACAAGATTCAAAGAGAGTGAGATGCCAGCTCCTTTCATTCAGTCAGTAGCTTCAATCATTTCTGAACGTTTTTCAATGGCAAAAATCAATGAATATTGTAAATGCACAAAGAGTAATTTCTCCGCATTGCAAGGTGCAATTCTGAATTTTTTTGCTTTTTCCTGCTCCTCTTAGCATGATAAAGAAGATTCAAAGAGTGAGATGCCAGCTCCTTTCATTCAGTCAGTAGCTTCAAACATTTCTGGTATGTGAATAACATGATGTTTTTCAATGGCAAAAATCAATGAATATTGTAAATGCACAAACAGTAATTTCTCCGCATTGCAAGGTGCAATTCTGAAATTTTTTGCTTTTTCCTGCTCCTCTTAGCATGATAAAGAAGATTCAAAGAGAGTGAGATGCCAGCTCCTTTCATTCAGTCAGTAGCTTCAATCATTTCTGGACGTTTTTCAATGGCAAAAATCAATGAATATTGTAAATGCACAAACAGTAATTTCTCCGCATTGCAAGGTGCAATTCTGAAATTTTTTGCTTTTTCCTGCTCCTCTTAGCATGATAAACAAGATTCAAAGAGAGTGAGATGCCAGCTCCTTTCATTCAGTCAGTAGCTTCAATCATTTCTGGACGTTTTTCAATGGCAAAAATCAATGAATATTGTAAATGCACAAACAGTAATTTCTCCGCATTGCAAGGTGCAATTCTGAAATTTTTTGCTTTTTCCTGCTCCTCTTAGCATGATAAAGAAGATTCAAAGAGAGTGAGATGCCAGCTCCTTTCATTCAGTCAGTAGCTTCAATCATTTCTGGACATTTTTCAATGGCAAAAATCAATGAATATTGTAAATGCACAAACAGTAATTTCTCCGCATTGCAAGGTGCAATTCTGAAATTTTTTGCTTTTTCCTGCTCCTCTTAGCATGATAAACAAGATTCAAAGAGAGTGAGATGCCAGCTCCTTTCATTCAGTCAGTAGCTTCAATCATTTCTGGACGTTTTTCAATGGCAAAAATCAATGAATATTGTAAATGCACAAAGAGTAATTTCTCCGCATTGCAAGGTGCAATTCTGAAATTTTTTGCTTTTTCCTGCTCCTCTTAGCATGATAAAGAAGATTCAAAGAGTGAGATGCCAGCTCCTTTCATTGTCAGTAGCTTCAAACATTTCTGGTATATGAATAACATGATGTTTTTCAATGGCAAAAATCAATGAATATTGTAAATGCACAAACAGTAATTTCTCCGCATTGCAAGGTGCAATTCTGAAATTTTTTGCTTTTTCCTGCTCCTCTTAGCATGATAAAGAAGATTCAAAGAGAGTGAGATGCCAGCTCCTTTCATTCAGTCAGTAGCTTCAAACATTTCTGGTATATGAATAACATGATGTTTTTCAATGGCAAAAATCAATGAATATTGTAAATGCACAAACAGTAATTTCTCCGCATTGCAAGGTGCAATTCTGAAATTTTTTGCTTTTTCCTGCTCCTCTTAGCATGATAAAGAAGATTCAAAGAGAGTGAGATGCCAGCTCCTTTCATTCAGTCAGTAGCTTCAATCATTTCTGGACGTTTTTCAATGGCAAAAATCAATGAATATTGTAAATGCACAAACAGTAATTTCTCCGCATTGCAAGGTGCAATTCTGAAATTTTTTGCTTTTTCCTGCTCCTCTTAGCATGATAAACAAGATTCAAAGAGAGTGAGATGCCAGCTCCTTTCATTCAGTCAGTAGCTTCAATCATTTCTGAACGTTTTTCAATGGCAAAAATCAATGAATATTGTAAATGCACAAAGAGTAATTTCTCCGCATTGCAAGGTGCAAATCTGAAATTTTTTGCTTTTTCCTGCTCCTCTTAGCATGATAAAGAAGATTCAAAGAGTGAGATGCCAGCTCCTTTCATTCAGTCAGTAGCTTCAATCATTTCTGGACGTTTTTCAATGGCAAAAATCAATGAATATTGTAAATGCACAAAGAGTAATTTCTCCGCATTGCAAGGTGCAATTCTGAAATTTTTTGCTTTTTCCTGCTCCTCTTAGCATGATAAAGAAGATTCAAAGAGAGTGAGATGCCAGCTCCTTTCATTCAGTCAGTAGCTTCAAACATTTCTGGTATGTGAATAACATGATGTTTTTCAATGGCAAAAATCAATGAATATTGTAAATGCACAAACAGTAATTTCTCCGCATTGCAAGGTGCAATTCTGAAATTTTTTGCTTTTTCCTGCTCCTCTTAGCATGATAAAGAAGATTCAAAGAGAGTGAGATGCCAGCTCCTTTCATTCAGTCAGTAGCTTCAATCATTTCTGGACGTTTTTCAATGGCAAAAATCAATGAATATTGTAAATGCACAAACAGTAATTTCTCCGCATTGCAAGGTGCAATTCTGAAATTTTTTGCTTTTTCCTGCTCCTCTTAGCATGATAAACAAGATTCAAAGAGAGTGAGATGCCAGCTCCTTTCATTCAGTCAGTAGCTTCAATCATTTCTGGACGTTTTTCAATGGCAAAAATCAATGAATAATGTAAATGCACAAACAGTAATTTCTCCGCATTGCAAGGTGCAATTCTGAAATTTTTTGATTTTTCCTGCTCCTCTTAGCATGATAAAGAAGATTCAAAGAGAGTGAGATGCCAGCTCCTTTCATTCAGTCAGTAGCTTCAATCATTTCTGGACATTTTTCAATGGCAAAAATCAATGAATATTGTAAATGCACAAACAGTAATTTCTCCGCATTGCAAGGTGCAATTCTGAAATTTTTTGCTTTTTCCTGCTCCTCTTAGCATGATAAACAAGATTCAAAGAGAGTGAGATGCCAGCTCCTTTCATTCAGTCAGTAGCTTCAATCATTTCTGGACGTTTTTCAATGGCAAAAATCAATGAATATTGTAAATGCACAAAGAGTAATTTCTCCGCATTGCAAGGTGCAATTCTGAAATTTTTTGCTTTTTCCTGCTCCTCTTAGCATGATAAAGAAGATTCAAAGAGTGAGATGCCAGCTCCTTTCATTGTCAGTAGCTTCAAACATTTCTGGTATATGAATAACATGATGTTTTTCAATGGCAAAAATCAATGAATATTGTAAATGCACAAACAGTAATTTCTCCGCATTGCAAGGTGCAATTCTGAAATTTTTTGCTTTTTCCTGCTCCTCTTAGCATGATAAAGAAGATTCAAAGAGAGTGAGATGCCAGCTCCTTTCATTCAGTCAGTAGCTTCAAACATTTCTGGTATATGAATAACATGATGTTTTTCAATGGCAAAAATCAATGAATATTGTAAATGCACAAACAGTAATTTCTCCGCATTGCAAGGTGCAATTCTGAAATTTTTTGCTTTTTCCTGCTCCTCTTAGCATGATAAAGAAGATTCAAAGAGAGTGAGATGCCAGCTCCTTTCATTCAGTCAGTAGCTTCAATCATTTCTGGACGTTTTTCAATGGCAAAAATCAATGAATATTGTAAATGCACAAACAGTAATTTCTCCGCATTGCAAGGTGCAATTCTGAAATTTTTTGCTTTTTCCTGCTCCTCTTAGCATGATAAACAAGATTCAAAGAGAGTGAGATGCCAGCTCCTTTCATTCAGTCAGTAGCTTCAATCATTTCTGAACGTTTTTCAATGGCAAAAATCAATGAATATTGTAAATGCACAAAGAGTAATTTCTCCGCATTGCAAGGTGCAATTCTGAATTTTTTTGCTTTTTCCTGCTCCTCTTAGCATGATAAAGAAGATTCAAAGAGTGAGATGCCAGCTCCTTTCATTGTCAGTAGCTTCAAACATTTCTGGTATATGAATAACATGATGTTTTTCAATGGCAAAAATCAATGAATATTGTAAATGCACAAACAGTAATTTCTCCGCATTGCAAGGTGCAATTCTGAAATTTTTTGCTTTTTCCTGCTCCTCTTAGCATGATAAAGAAGATTCAAAGAGAGTGAGATGCCAGCTCCTTTCATTCAGTCAGTAGCTTCAATCAATTCTGGACGTTTTTCAATGGCAAAAATCAATGAATATTGTAAATGCACAAAGAGTAATTTCTCCGCATTGCAAGGTGCAATTCTGAAATTTTTTGCTTTTTCCTGCTCCTCTTAGCATGATAAAGAAGATTCAAAGAGAGTGAGATGCCAGCTCCTTTCATTCAGTCAGTAGCTTCAAACATTTCTGGTATGTGAATAACATGATGTTTTTCAATGGCAAAAATCAATGAATATTGTAAATGCACAAACAGTAATTTCTCCGCATTGCAAGGTGCAATTCTGAAATTTTTTGCTTTTTCCTGCTCCTCTTAGCATGATAAAGAAGATTCAAAGAGAGTGAGATGCCAGCTCCTTTCATTCAGTCAGTAGCTTCAATCATTTCTGGACGTTTTTCAATGGCAAAAATCAATGAATATTGTAAATGCACAAACAGTAATTTCTCCGCATTGCAAGGTGCAATTCTGAAATTTTTTGCTTTTTCCTGCTCCTCTTAGCATGATAAACAAGATTCAAAGAGAGTGAGATGCCAGCTCCTTTCATTCAGTCAGTAGCTTCAATCATTTCTGGACGTTTTTCAATGGCAAAAATCAATGAATATTGTAAATGCACAAACAGTAATTTCTCCGCATTGCAAGGTGCAATTCTGAAATTTTTTGCTTTTTCCTGCTCCTCTTAGCATGATAAAGAAGATTCAAAGAGAGTGAGATGCCAGCTCCTTTCATTCAGTCAGTAGCTTCAATCATTTCTGGACATTTTTCAATGGCAAAAATCAATGAATATTGTAAATGCACAAACAGTAATTTCTCCGCATTGCAAGGTGCAATTCTGAAATTTTTTGCTTTTTCCTGCTCCTCTTAGCATGATAAACAAGATTCAAAGAGAGTGAGATGCCAGCTCCTTTCATTCAGTCAGTAGCTTCAATCATTTCTGGACGTTTTTCAATGGCAAAAATCAATGAATATTGTAAATGCACAAAGAGTAATTTCTCCGCATTGCAAGGTGCAATTCTGAAATTTTTTGCTTTTTCCTGCTCCTCTTAGCATGATAAAGAAGATTCAAAGAGTGAGATGCCAGCTCCTTTCATTGTCAGTAGCTTCAAACATTTCTGGTATATGAATAACATGATGTTTTTCAATGGCAAAAATCAATGAATATTGTAAATGCACAAACAGTAATTTCTCCGCATTGCAAGGTGCAATTCTGAAATTTTTTGCTTTTTCCTGCTCCTCTTAGCATGATAAAGAAGATTCAAAGAGAGTGAGATGCCAGCTCCTTTCATTCAGTCAGTAGCTTCAAACATTTCTGGTATATGAATAACATGATGTTTTTCAATGGCAAAAATCAATGAATATTGTAAATGCACAAACAGTAATTTCTCCGCATTGCAAGGTGCAATTCTGAAATTTTTTGCTTTTTCCTGCTCCTCTTAGCATGATAAAGAAGATTCAAAGAGAGTGAGATGCCAGCTCCTTTCATTCAGTCAGTAGCTTCAATCATTTCTGGACGTTTTTCAATGGCAAAAATCAATGAATATTGTAAATGCACAAACAGTAATTTCTCCGCATTGCAAGGTGCAATTCTGAAATTTTTTGCTTTTTCCTGCTCCTCTTAGCATGATAAACAAGATTCAAAGAGAGTGAGATGCCAGCTCCTTTCATTCAGTCAGTAGCTTCAATCATTTCTGAACGTTTTTCAATGGCAAAAATCAATGAATATTGTAAATGCACAAAGAGTAATTTCTCCGCATTGCAAGGTGCAATTCTGAAATTTTTTGCTTTTTCCTGCTCCTCTTAGCATGATAAAGAAGATTCAAAGAGTGAGATGCCAGCTCCTTTCATTGTCAGTAGCTTCAAACATTTCTGGTATATGAATAACATGATGTTTTTCAATGGCAAAAATCAATGAATATTGTAAATGCACAAACAGTAATTTCTCCGCATTGCAAGGTGCAATTCTGAAATTTTTTGCTTTTTCCTGCTCCTCTTAGCATGATAAAGAAGATTCAAAGAGAGTGAGATGCCAGCTCCTTTCATTCAGTCAGTAGCTTCAATCAATTCTGGACGTTTTTCAATGGCAAAAATCAATGAATATTGTAAATGCACAAACAGTAATTTCTCCGCATTGCAAGGTGCAATTCTGAAATTTTTTGCTTTTTCCTGCTCCTCTTAGCATGATAAAGAAGATTCAAAGAGAGTGAGATGCCAGCTCCTTTCATTCAGTCAGTAGCTTCAATCATTTCTGGACGTTTTTCAATGGCAAAAATCATTGAATATTGTAAATGCACAAACAGTAATTTCTCCGCATTGCAAGGTGCAATTCTGAAATTTTTTGCTTTTTCCTGCTCCTCTTAGCATGATAAAGAAGATTCAAAGAGAGTGAGATGCCAGCTCCTTTCATTCAGTCAGTAGCTTCAATCATTTCTGGTATATGAATAACATGATGTTTTTCAATGGTAAAAATCAGTGAATATTGTAAATGCACAAACCGTAATTTCTCCGCATTGCAAGGTGCAATTCTGAAATTTTTTGCTTTTTCCTGCTCCTCTTAGCATGATAAAGAAGATTCAAAGAGAGTGAGATGCCAGCTCCTTTCATTCAGTCAGTAGCTTCAATCATTTCTGGACTTTTTTCAATGGCAAAAATCAATGAATATTGTAAATGCACAAACAGTAATTTCTCCGCATTGCAAGGTGCAATTCTGAAATTTTTTGCTTTTTCCTGCTCCTCTTAGCATGATAAACAAGATTCAAAGAGAGTGAGATGCCAGCTCCTTTCATTCAGTCAGTAGCTTCAATCATTTCTGGACGTTTTTCAATGGCAAAAATCAATGAATATTGTAAATGCACAAACAGTAATTTCTCCGCATTGCAAGGTGCAATTCTGAAATTTTTTGCTTTTTCCTGCTCCTCTTAGCATGATAAAGAAGATTCAAAGAGAGTGAGATGCCAGCTCCTTTCATTCAGTCAGTAGCTTCAAACATTTCTGGTATATGAATAACATGATGTTTTTCAATGGCAAAAATCAATGAATATTGTAAATGCACAAACAATAATTTCTCCGCATTGCAAGGTGCAATTCTGAAATTTTTTGCTTTTTCCTGCTCCTCTTAGCATGATAAAGAAGATTCAAAGATAGTGAGATGCCAGCTCCTTTCATTCAGTCAGTAGCTTCAATCATTTCTGGACGTTTTTCAATGGCAAAAATCAATGAATATTGTAAATGCACAAACAGTAATTTCTCCGCATTGCAAGGTGCAATTTTGAAATTTTTTGCTTTTTCCTGCTCCTCTTAGCATGATAAACAAGATTCAAAGAGAGTGAGATGCCAGCTCCTTTCATTCAGTCAGTAGCTTCAATCATTTCTGGACGTTTTTCAATGGCAAAAATCAATGAATATTGTAAATGCACAAACAGTAATTTCTCCGCATTGCAAGGTGCAATTCTGAAATCTTTTGCTTTTTCCTGCTCCTCTTAGCATGATAAAGAAGATTCAAAGAGAGTGAGATGCCAGCTCCTTTCATTCAGTCAGTAGCTTCAAACATTTCTGGTATATGAATAACATGATGTTTTTCAATGGCAAAAATCAATGAATATTGTAAATGCACAAACAGTAATTTCTCCGCATTGCAAGGTGCAATTCTGAAATTTTTTGCTTTTTCCTGCTCCTCTTAGCATGATAAAGAAGATTCAAAGAGAGTGAGATGCCAGCTCCTTTCATTCAGTCAGTAGCTTCAATCATTTCTGGACGTTTTTCAATGGCAAAAATCAATGAATATTGTAAATGCACAGAGTAATTTCTCCGCATTGCAAGGTGCAATTCTAAAATTTTTTGCTTTTTCCTGCTCCTCTTAGCATGATAAAGAAGATTCAAAGAGTGAGATGCCAGCTCCTTTCATTGTCAGTAGCTTCAAACATTTCTGGTATATGAATAACATGATGTTTTTCAATGGCAAAAATCAATGAATATTGTAAATGCACAAACAGTAATTTCTCCGCATTGTAAGGTGCAATTCTGAAATTTTTTGCTTTTTCCTGCTCCTCTTAGCATGATAAAGAAGATTCAAAGAGAGTGAGATGCCAGCTCCTTTCATTCAGTCAGTAGCTTCAATCATTTCTGGACGTTTTTCAATGGCAAAAATCATTGAATATTGTAAATGCACAAACAGTAATTTCTCCGCATTGCAAGGTGCAATTCTGAAATTTTTTGCTTTTTCCTGCTCCTCTTAGCATGATAAAAAAGATTCAAAGAGAGTGAGATGCCAGCTCCTTTCATTCAGTCAGTAGCTTCAATCATTTCTGGATGTTTTTCAATGGCAAAAATCAATGAATATTGTAAATGCACAAACAGTAATTTCTCCGCATTGCAAGGTGCAATTCTGAAATTTTTTGCTTTTTTCTGCTCCTCTTAGCATGATAAAGAAGATTCAAAGAGAGTGAGATGCCAGCTCCTTTCATTCAGTCAGTAGCTTCAAACATTTCTGGTATATGAATAACATGATGTTTTTCAATGGCAAAAATCAATGAATATTGTAAATGCACAAACAGTAATTTCCCGCATTGCAAGGTGCAATTCTGAAATTTTTTGCTTTTTCCTGCTCCTCTTAGCATGATAAAGAAGATTCAAAGAGAGTGAGATGCCAGCTCCTTTCATTCAGTCAGTAGCTTCAATCATTTCTGGACATTTTTCAATGGCAAAAATCAATGAATATTGTAAATGCACAAACAGTAATTTCTCCGCATTGCAAGGTGCAATTCTGAAATTTTTTGCTTTTTCCTGCTCCTCTTAGCATGATAAACAAGATTCAAAGAGAGTGAGATGCCAGCTCCTTTCATTCAGTCAGTAGCTTCAATCATTTCTGGACGTTTTTCAATGGCAAAAATCAATGAATATTGTAAATGCACAAACAGTAATTTCTCCGCATTGCAAGGTGCAATTCTGAAATTTTTTGCTTTTTCCTGCTCCTCTTAGCATGATAAAGAAGATTCAAAGAGAGTGAGATGCCAGCTCCTTTCATTCAGTCAGTAGCTTCAATCATTTCTGGACGTTTTTCAATGGCAAAAATCAATGAATATTGTAAATGCACAAACAGTAATTTCTCCGCATTGCAAGGTGCAATTCTGAAATTTTTTGCTTTTTCCTGCTCCTCTTAGCATGATAAACAAGATTCAAAGAGAGTGAGATGCCAGCTCCTTTCATTCAGTCAGTAGCTTCAATCATTTCTGGACGTTTTTCAATGGCAAAAATCAATGAATAATGTAAATGCACAAACAGTAATTTCTCCGCATTGCAAGGTGCAATTCTGAAATTTTTTGATTTTTCCTGCTCCTCTTAGCATGATAAAGAAGATTCAAAGAGAGTGAGATGCCAGCTCCTTTCATTCAGTCAGTAGCTTCAATCATTTCTGGACATTTTTCAATGGCAAAAATCAATGAATATTGTAAATGCACAAACAGTAATTTCTCCGCATTGCAAGGTGCAATTCTGAAATTTTTTGCTTTTTCCTGCTCCTCTTAGCATGATAAACAAGATTCAAAGAGAGTGAGATGCCAGCTCCTTTCATTCAGTCAGTAGCTTCAATCATTTCTGGACGTTTTTCAATGGCAAAAATCAATGAATATTGTAAATGCACAAAGAGTAATTTCTCCGCATTGCAAGGTGCAATTCTGAAATTTTTTGCTTTTTCCTGCTCCTCTTAGCATGATAAAGAAGATTCAAAGAGTGAGATGCCAGCTCCTTTCATTGTCAGTAGCTTCAAACATTTCTGGTATATGAATAACATGATGTTTTTCAATGGCAAAAATCAATGAATATTGTAAATGCACAAACAGTAATTTCTCCGCATTGCAAGGTGCAATTCTGAAATTTTTTGCTTTTTCCTGCTCCTCTTAGCATGATAAAGAAGATTCAAAGAGAGTGAGATGCCAGCTCCTTTCATTCAGTCAGTAGCTTCAAACATTTCTGGTATATGAATAACATGATGTTTTTCAATGGCAAAAATCAATGAATATTGTAAATGCACAAACAGTAATTTCTCCGCATTGCAAGGTGCAATTCTGGAATTTTTTGCTTTTTCCTGCTCCTCTTAGCATGATAAAGAAGATTCAAAGAGAGTGAGATGCCAGCTCCTTTCATTCAGTCAGTAGCTTCAATCATTTCTGGACGTTTTTCAATGGCAAAAATCAATGAATATTGTAAATGCACAAACAGTAATTTCTCCGCATTGCAAGGTGCAATTCTGAAATTTTTTGCTTTTTCCTGCTCCTCTTAGCATGATAAACAAGATTCAAAGAGAGTGAGATGCCAGCTCCTTTCATTCAGTCAGTAGCTTCAATCATTTCTGAACGTTTTTCAATGGCAAAAATCAATGAATATTGTAAATGCACAAAGAGTAATTTCTCCGCATTGCAAGGTGCAATTCTGAATTTTTTTGCTTTTTCCTGCTCCTCTTAGCATGATAAAGAAGATTCAAAGAGTGAGATGCCAGCTCCTTTCATTGTCAGTAGCTTCAAACATTTCTGGTATATGAATAACATGATGTTTTTCAATGGCAAAAATCAATGAATATTGTAAATGCACAAACAGTAATTTCTCCGCATTGCAAGGTGCAATTCTGAAATTTTTTGCTTTTTCCTGCTCCTCTTAGCATGATAAAGAAGATTCAAAGAGAGTGAGATGCCAGCTCCTTTCATTCAGTCAGTAGCTTCAATCAATTCTGGACGTTTTTCAATGGCAAAAATCAATGAATATTGTAAATGCACAAAGAGTAATTTCTCCGCATTGCAAGGTGCAATTCTGAAATTTTTTGCTTTTTCCTGCTCCTCTTAGCATGATAAAGAAGATTCAAAGAGAGTGAGATGCCAGCTCCTTTCATTCAGTCAGTAGCTTCAAACATTTCTGGTATGTGAATAACATGATGTTTTTCAATGGCAAAAATCAATGAATATTGTAAATGCACAAACAGTAATTTCTCCGCATTGCAAGGTGCAATTCTGAAATTTTTTGCTTTTTCCTGCTCCTCTTAGCATGATAAAGAAGATTCAAAGAGAGTGAGATGCCAGCTCCTTTCATTCAGTCAGTAGCTTCAATCATTTCTGGACGTTTTTCAATGGCAAAAATCAATGAATATTGTAAATGCACAAACAGTAATTTCTCCGCATTGCAAGGTGCAATTCTGAAATTTTTTGCTTTTTCCTGCTCCTCTTAGCATGATAAACAAGATTCAAAGAGAGTGAGATGCCAGCTCCTTTCATTGTCAGTAGCTTCAAACATTTCTGGTATATGAATAACATGATGTTTTTCAATGGCAAAAATCAATGAATATTGTAAATGCACAAACAGTAATTTCTCCGCATTGCAAGGTGCAATTCTGAAATTTTTTGCTTTTTCCTGCTCCTCTTAGCATGATAAAGAAGATTCAAAGAGAGTGAGATGCCAGCTCCTTTCATTCAGTCAGTAGCTTCAAACATTTCTGGTATATGAATAACATGATGTTTTTCAATGGCAAAAATCAATGAATATTGTAAATGCACAAACAGTAATTTCTCCGCATTGCAAGGTGCAATTCTGGAATTTTTTGCTTTTTCCTGCTCCTCTTAGCATGATAAAGAAGATTCAAAGAGAGTGAGATGCCAGCTCCTTTCATTCAGTCAGTAGCTTCAATCATTTCTGGACGTTTTTCAATGGCAAAAATCAATGAATATTGTAAATGCACAAACAGTAATTTCTCCGCATTGCAAGGTGCAATTCTGAAATTTTTTGCTTTTTCCTGCTCCTCTTAGCATGATAAACAAGATTCAAAGAGAGTGAGATGCCAGCTCCTTTCATTCAGTCAGTAGCTTCAATCATTTCTGAACGTTTTTCAATGGCAAAAATCAATGAATATTGTAAATGCACAAAGAGTAATTTCTCCGCATTGCAAGGTGCAATTCTGAATTTTTTTGCTTTTTCCTGCTCCTCTTAGCATGATAAAGAAGATTCAAAGAGTGAGATGCCAGCTCCTTTCATTGTCAGTAGCTTCAAACATTTCTGGTATATGAATAACATGATGTTTTTCAATGGCAAAAATCAATGAATATTGTAAATGCACAAACAGTAATTTCTCCGCATTGCAAGGTGCAATTCTGAAATTTTTTGCTTTTTCCTGCTCCTCTTAGCATGATAAAGAAGATTCAAAGAGAGTGAGATGCCAGCTCCTTTCATTCAGTCAGTAGCTTCAATCAATTCTGGACGTTTTTCAATGGCAAAAATCAATGAATATTGTAAATGCACAAAGAGTAATTTCTCCGCATTGCAAGGTGCAATTCTGAAATTTTTTGCTTTTTCCTGCTCCTCTTAGCATGATAAAGAAGATTCAAAGAGAGTGAGATGCCAGCTCCTTTCATTCAGTCAGTAGCTTCAAACATTTCTGGTATGTGAATAACATGATGTTTTTCAATGGCAAAAATCAATGAATATTGTAAATGCACAAACAGTAATTTCTCCGCATTGCAAGGTGCAATTCTGAAATTTTTTGCTTTTTCCTGCTCCTCTTAGCATGATAAAGAAGATTCAAAGAGAGTGAGATGCCAGCTCCTTTCATTCAGTCAGTAGCTTCAATCATTTCTGGACGTTTTTCAATGGCAAAAATCAATGAATATTGTAAATGCACAAACAGTAATTTCTCCGCATTGCAAGGTGCAATTCTGAAATTTTTTGCTTTTTCCTGCTCCTCTTAGCATGATAAACAAGATTCAAAGAGAGTGAGATGCCAGCTCCTTTCATTCAGTCAGTAGCTTCAATCATTTCTGGACGTTTTTCAATGGCAAAAATCAATGAATATTGTAAATGCACAAACAGTAATTTCTCCGCATTGCAAGGTGCAATTCTGAAATTTTTTGCTTTTTCCTGCTCCTCTTAGCATGATAAAGAAGATTCAAAGAGAGTGAGATGCCAGCTCCTTTCATTCAGTCAGTAGCTTCAATCATTTCTGGACATTTTTCAATGGCAAAAATCAATGAATATTGTAAATGCACAAACAGTAATTTCTCCGCATTGCAAGGTGCAATTCTGAAATTTTTTGCTTTTTCCTGCTCCTCTTAGCATGATAAACAAGATTCAAAGAGAGTGAGATGCCAGCTCCTTTCATTCAGTCAGTAGCTTCAATCATTTCTGGACGTTTTTCAATGGCAAAAATCAATGAATATTGTAAATGCACAAAGAGTAATTTCTCCGCATTGCAAGGTGCAATTCTGAAATTTTTTGCTTTTTCCTGCTCCTCTTAGCATGATAAAGAAGATTCAAAGAGTGAGATGCCAGCTCCTTTCATTGTCAGTAGCTTCAAACATTTCTGGTATATGAATAACATGATGTTTTTCAATGGCAAAAATCAATGAATATTGTAAATGCACAAACAGTAATTTCTCCGCATTGCAAGGTGCAATTCTGAAATTTTTTGCTTTTTCCTGCTCCTCTTAGCATGATAAAGAAGATTCAAAGAGAGTGAGATGCCAGCTCCTTTCATTCAGTCAGTAGCTTCAAACATTTCTGGTATATGAATAACATGATGTTTTTCAATGGCAAAAATCAATGAATATTGTAAATGCACAAACAGTAATTTCTCCGCATTGCAAGGTGCAATTCTGAAATTTTTTGCTTTTTCCTGCTCCTCTTAGCATGATAAAGAAGATTCAAAGAGAGTGAGATGCCAGCTCCTTTCATTCAGTCAGTAGCTTCAATCATTTCTGGACGTTTTTCAATGGCAAAAATCAATGAATATTGTAAATGCACAAACAGTAATTTCTCCGCATTGCAAGGTGCAATTCTGAAATTTTTTGCTTTTTCCTGCTCCTCTTAGCATGATAAACAAGATTCAAAGAGAGTGAGATGCCAGCTCCTTTCATTCAGTCAGTAGCTTCAATCATTTCTGAACGTTTTTCAATGGCAAAAATCAATGAATATTGTAAATGCACAAAGAGTAATTTCTCCGCATTGCAAGGTGCAATTCTGAAATTTTTTGCTTTTTCCTGCTCCTCTTAGCATGATAAAGAAGATTCAAAGAGTGAGATGCCAGCTCCTTTCATTGTCAGTAGCTTCAAACATTTCTGGTATATGAATAACATGATGTTTTTCAATGGCAAAAATCAATGAATATTGTAAATGCACAAACAGTAATTTCTCCGCATTGCAAGGTGCAATTCTGAAATTTTTTGCTTTTTCCTGCTCCTCTTAGCATGATAAAGAAGATTCAAAGAGAGTGAGATGCCAGCTCCTTTCATTCAGTCAGTAGCTTCAATCAATTCTGGACGTTTTTCAATGGCAAAAATCAATGAATATTGTAAATGCACAAACAGTAATTTCTCCGCATTGCAAGGTGCAATTCTGAAATTTTTTGCTTTTTCCTGCTCCTCTTAGCATGATAAAGAAGATTCAAAGAGAGTGAGATGCCAGCTCCTTTCATTCAGTCAGTAGCTTCAATCATTTCTGGACGTTTTTCAATGGCAAAAATCATTGAATATTGTAAATGCACAAACAGTAATTTCTCCGCATTGCAAGGTGCAATTCTGAAATTTTTTGCTTTTTCCTGCTCCTCTTAGCATGATAAAGAAGATTCAAAGAGAGTGAGATGCCAGCTCCTTTCATTCAGTCAGTAGCTTCAATCATTTCTGGTATATGAATAACATGATGTTTTTCAATGGTAAAAATCAGTGAATATTGTAAATGCACAAACCGTAATTTCTCCGCATTGCAAGGTGCAATTCTGAAATTTTTTGCTTTTTCCTGCTCCTCTTAGCATGATAAAGAAGATTCAAAGAGAGTGAGATGCCAGCTCCTTTCATTCAGTCAGTAGCTTCAATCATTTCTGGACGTTTTTCAATGGCAAAAATCAATGAATATTGTAAATGCACAAACAGTAATTTCTCCGCATTGCAAGGTGCAATTCTGAAATTTTTTGCTTTTTCCTGCTCCTCTTAGCATGATAAACAAGATTCAAAGAGAGTGAGATGCCAGCTCCTTTCATTCAGTCAGTAGCTTCAATCATTTCTGGACGTTTTTCAATGGCAAAAATCAATGAATATTGTAAATGCACAAACAGTAATTTCTCCGCATTGCAAGGTGCAATTCTGAAATTTTTTGCTTTTTCCTGCTCCTCTTAGCATGATAAAGAAGATTCAAAGAGAGTGAGATGCCAGCTCCTTTCATTCAGTCAGTAGCTTCAAACATTTCTGGTATATGAATAACATGATGTTTTTCAATGGCAAAAATCAATGAATATTGTAAATGCACAAACAATAATTTCTCCGCATTGCAAGGTGCAATTCTGAAATTTTTTGCTTTTTCCTGCTCCTCTTAGCATGATAAAGAAGATTCAAAGAGAGTGAGATGCCAGCTCCTTTCATTCAGTCAGTAGCTTCAATCATTTCTGGACGTTTTTCAATGGCAAAAATCAATGAATATTGTAAATGCACAAACAGTAATTTCTCCGCATTGCAAGGTGCAATTTTGAAATTTTTTGCTTTTTCCTGCTCCTCTTAGCATGATAAACAAGATTCAAAGAGAGTGAGATGCCAGCTCCTTTCATTCAGTCAGTAGCTTCAATCATTTCTGGACGTTTTTCAATGGCAAAAATCAATGAATATTGTAAATGCACAAACAGTAATTTCTCCGCATTGCAAGGTGCAATTCTGAAATCTTTTGCTTTTTCCTGCTCCTCTTAGCATGATAAAGAAGATTCAAAGAGAGTGAGATGCCAGCTCCTTTCATTCAGTCAGTAGCTTCAAACATTTCTGGTATATGAATAACATGATGTTTTTCAATGGCAAAAATCAATGAATATTGTAAATGCACAAACAGTAATTTCTCCGCATTGCAAGGTGCAATTCTGAAATTTTTTGCTTTTTCCTGCTCCTCTTAGCATGATAAAGAAGATTCAAAGAGAGTGAGATGCCAGCTCCTTTCATTCAGTCAGTAGCTTCAATCATTTCTGGACGTTTTTCAATGGCAAAAATCAATGAATATTGTAAATGCACAGAGTAATTTCTCCGCATTGCAAGGTGCAATTCTAAAATTTTTTGCTTTTTCCTGCTCCTCTTAGCATGATAAAGAAGATTCAAAGAGTGAGATGCCAGCTCCTTTCATTGTCAGTAGCTTCAAACATTTCTGGTATATGAATAACATGATGTTTTTCAATGGCAAAAATCAATGAATATTGTAAATGCACAAACAGTAATTTCTCCGCATTGCAAGGTGCAATTCTGAAATTTTTTGCTTTTTCCTGCTCCTCTTAGCATGATAAAGAAGATTCAAAGAGAGTGAGATGCCAGCTCCTTTCATTCAGTCAGTAGCTTCAATCATTTCTGGACGTTTTTCAATGGCAAAAATCATTGAATATTGTAAATGCACAAACAGTAATTTCTCCGCATTGCAAGGTGCAATTCTGAAATTTTTTGCTTTTTCCTGCTCCTCTTAGCATGATAAAAAAGATTCAAAGAGAGTGAGATGCCAGCTCCTTTCATTCAGTCAGTAGCTTCAATCATTTCTGGATGTTTTTCAATGGCAAAAATCAATGAATATTGTAAATGCACAAACAGTAATTTCTCCGCATTGCAAGGTGCAATTCTGAAATTTTTTGCTTTTTTCTGCTCCTCTTAGCATGATAAAGAAGATTCAAAGAGAGTGAGATGCCAGCTCCTTTCATTCAGTCAGTAGCTTCAAACATTTCTGGTATATGAATAACATGATGTTTTTCAATGGCAAAAATCAATGAATATTGTAAATGCACAAACAGTAATTTCCCGCATTGCAAGGTGCAATTCTGAAATTTTTTGCTTTTTCCTGCTCCTCTTAGCATGATAAAGAAGATTCAAAGAGAGTGAGATGCCAGCTCCTTTCATTCAGTCAGTAGCTTCAAACATTTCTGGTATATGAATAACATGATGTTTTTCAATGGCAAAAATCAATGAATATTGTAAATGCACAAACAATAATTTCTCCGCATTGCAAGGTGCAATTCTGAAATTTTTTGCTTTTTCCTGCTCCTCTTAGCATGATAAAGAAGATTCAAAGAGAGTGAGATGCCAGCTCCTTTCATTCAGTCAGTAGCTTCAATCATTTCTGGACGTTTTTCAATGGCAAAAATCAATGAATATTGTAAATGCACAAACAGTAATTTCTCCGCATTGCAAGGTGCAATTTTGAAATTTTTTGCTTTTTCCTGCTCCTCTTAGCATGATAAACAAGATTCAAAGAGAGTGAGATGCCAGCTCCTTTCATTCAGTCAGTAGCTTCAATCATTTCTGGACGTTTTTCAATGGCAAAAATCAATGAATATTGTAAATGCACAAACAGTAATTTCTCCGCATTGCAAGGTGCAATTCTGAAATCTTTTGCTTTTTCCTGCTCCTCTTAGCATGATAAAGAAGATTCAAAGAGAGTGAGATGCCAGCTCCTTTCATTCAGTCAGTAGCTTCAAACATTTCTGGTATATGAATAACATGATGTTTTTCAATGGCAAAAATCAATGAATATTGTAAATGCACAAACAGTAATTTCTCCGCATTGCAAGGTGCAATTCTGAAATTTTTTGCTTTTTCCTGCTCCTCTTAGCATGATAAAGAAGATTCAAAGAGAGTGAGATGCCAGCTCCTTTCATTCAGTCAGTAGCTTCAATCATTTCTGGACGTTTTTCAATGGCAAAAATCAATGAATATTGTAAATGCACAGAGTAATTTCTCCGCATTGCAAGGTGCAATTCTAAAATTTTTTGCTTTTTCCTGCTCCTCTTAGCATGATAAAGAAGATTCAAAGAGTGAGATGCCAGCTCCTTTCATTGTCAGTAGCTTCAAACATTTCTGGTATATGAATAACATGATGTTTTTCAATGGCAAAAATCAATGAATATTGTAAATGCACAAACAGTAATTTCTCCGCATTGCAAGGTGCAATTCTGAAATTTTTTGCTTTTTCCTGCTCCTCTTAGCATGATAAAGAAGATTCAAAGAGAGTGAGATGCCAGCTCCTTTCATTCAGTCAGTAGCTTCAATCATTTCTGGACGTTTTTCAATGGCAAAAATCATTGAATATTGTAAATGCACAAACAGTAATTTCTCCGCATTGCAAGGTGCAATTCTGAAATTTTTTGCTTTTTCCTGCTCCTCTTAGCATGATAAAAAAGATTCAAAGAGAGTGAGATGCCAGCTCCTTTCATTCAGTCAGTAGCTTCAATCATTTCTGGATGTTTTTCAATGGCAAAAATCAATGAATATTGTAAATGCACAAACAGTAATTTCTCCGCATTGCAAGGTGCAATTCTGAAATTTTTTGCTTTTTTCTGCTCCTCTTAGCATGATAAAGAAGATTCAAAGAGAGTGAGATGCCAGCTCCTTTCATTCAGTCAGTAGCTTCAAACATTTCTGGTATATGAATAACATGATGTTTTTCAATGGCAAAAATCAATGAATATTGTAAATGCACAAACAGTAATTTCCCGCATTGCAAGGTGCAATTCTGAAATTTTTTGCTTTTTCCTGCTCCTCTTAGCATGATAAAGAAGATTCAAAGAGAGTGAGATGCCAGCTCCTTTCATTCAGTCAGTAGCTTCAATCATTTCTGGACATTTTTCAATGGCAAAAATCAATGAATATTGTAAATGCACAAACAGTAATTTCTCCGCATTGCAAGGTGCAATTCTGAAATTTTTTGCTTTTTCCTGCTCCTCTTAGCATGATAAACAAGATTCAAAGAGAGTGAGATGCCAGCTCCTTTCATTCAGTCAGTAGCTTCAATCATTTCTGGACGTTTTTCAATGGCAAAAATCAATGAATATTGTAAATGCACAAAGAGTAATTTCTCCGCATTGCAAGGTGCAATTCTGAAATTTTTTGCTTTTTCCTGCTCCTCTTAGCATGATAAAGAAGATTCAAAGAGTGAGATGCCAGCTCCTTTCATTGTCAGTAGCTTCAAACATTTCTGGTATATGAATAACATGATGTTTTTCAATGGCAAAAATCAATGAATATTGTAAATGCACAAACAGTAATTTCTCCGCATTGCAAGGTGCAATTCTGAAATTTTTTGCTTTTTCCTGCTCCTCTTAGCATGATAAAGAAGATTCAAAGAGAGTGAGATGCCAGCTCCTTTCATTCAGTCAGTAGCTTCAAACATTTCTGGTATATGAATAACATGATGTTTTTCAATGGCAAAAATCAATGAATATTGTAAATGCACAAACAGTAATTTCTCCGCATTGCAAGGTGCAATTCTGAAATTTTTTGCTTTTTCCTGCTCCTCTTAGCATGATAAAGAAGATTCAAAGAGAGTGAGATGCCAGCTCCTTTCATTCAGTCAGTAGCTTCAATCATTTCTGGACGTTTTTCAATGGCAAAAATCAATGAATATTGTAAATGCACAAACAGTAATTTCTCCGCATTGCAAGGTGCAATTCTGAAATTTTTTGCTTTTTCCTGCTCCTCTTAGCATGATAAACAAGATTCAAAGAGAGTGAGATGCCAGCTCCTTTCATTCAGTCAGTAGCTTCAATCATTTCTGAACGTTTTTCAATGGCAAAAATCAATGAATATTGTAAATGCACAAAGAGTAATTTCTCCGCATTGCAAGGTGCAATTCTGAAATTTTTTGCTTTTTCCTGCTCCTCTTAGCATGATAAAGAAGATTCAAAGAGTGAGATGCCAGCTCCTTTCATTGTCAGTAGCTTCAAACATTTCTGGTATATGAATAACATGATGTTTTTCAATGGCAAAAATCAATGAATATTGTAAATGCACAAACAGTAATTTCTCCGCATTGCAAGGTGCAATTCTGAAATTTTTTGCTTTTTCCTGCTCCTCTTAGCATGATAAAGAAGATTCAAAGAGAGTGAGATGCCAGCTCCTTTCATTCAGTCAGTAGCTTCAATCAATTCTGGACGTTTTTCAATGGCAAAAATCAATGAATATTGTAAATGCACAAACAGTAATTTCTCCGCATTGCAAGGTGCAATTCTGAAATTTTTTGCTTTTTCCTGCTCCTCTTAGCATGATAAAGAAGATTCAAAGAGAGTGAGATGCCAGCTCCTTTCATTCAGTCAGTAGCTTCAATCATTTCTGGACGTTTTTCAATGGCAAAAATCATTGAATATTGTAAATGCACAAACAGTAATTTCTCCGCATTGCAAGGTGCAATTCTGAAATTTTTTGCTTTTTCCTGCTCCTCTTAGCATGATAAAGAAGATTCAAAGAGAGTGAGATGCCAGCTCCTTTCATTCAGTCAGTAGCTTCAATCATTTCTGGTATATGAATAACATGATGTTTTTCAATGGTAAAAATCAGTGAATATTGTAAATGCACAAACCGTAATTTCTCCGCATTGCAAGGTGCAATTCTGAAATTTTTTGCTTTTTCCTGCTCCTCTTAGCATGATAAAGAAGATTCAAAGAGAGTGAGATGCCAGCTCCTTTCATTCAGTCAGTAGCTTCAATCATTTCTGGACGTTTTTCAATGGCAAAAATCAATGAATATTGTAAATGCACAAACAGTAATTTCTCCGCATTGCAAGGTGCAATTCTGAAATTTTTTGCTTTTTCCTGCTCCTCTTAGCATGATAAACAAGATTCAAAGAGAGTGAGATGCCAGCTCCTTTCATTCAGTCAGTAGCTTCAATCATTTCTGGACGTTTTTCAATGGCAAAAATCAATGAATATTGTAAATGCACAAACAGTAATTTCTCCGAATTGCAAGGTGCAATTCTGAAATTTTTTGCTTTTTCCTGCTCCTCTTAGCATGATAAAGAAGATTCAAAGAGAGTGAGATGCCAGCTCCTTTCATTCAGTCAGTAGCTTCAAACATTTCTGGTATATGAATAACATGATGTTTTTCAATGGCAAAAATCAATGAATATTGTAAATGCACAAACAATAATTTCTCCGCATTGCAAGGTGCAATTCTGAAATTTTTTGCTTTTTCCTGCTCCTCTTAGCATGATAAAGAAGATTCAAAGAGAGTGAGATGCCAGCTCCTTTCATTCAGTCAGTAGCTTCAATCATTTCTGGACGTTTTTCAATGGCAAAAATCAATGAATATTGTAAATGCACAAACAGTAATTTCTCCGCATTGCAAGGTGCAATTTTGAAATTTTTTGCTTTTTCCTGCTCCTCTTAGCATGATAAACAAGATTCAAAGAGAGTGAGATGCCAGCTCCTTTCATTCAGTCAGTAGCTTCAATCATTTCTGGACGTTTTTCAATGGCAAAAATCAATGAATATTGTAAATGCACAAACAGTAATTTCTCCGCATTGCAAGGTGCAATTCTGAAATCTTTTGCTTTTTCCTGCTCCTCTTAGCATGATAAAGAAGATTCAAAGAGAGTGAGATGCCAGCTCCTTTCATTCAGTCAGTAGCTTCAAACATTTCTGGTATATGAATAACATGATGTTTTTCAATGGCAAAAATCAATGAATATTGTAAATGCACAAACAGTAATTTCTCCGCATTGCAAGGTGCAATTCTGAAATTTTTTGCTTTTTCCTGCTCCTCTTAGCATGATAAAGAAGATTCAAAGAGAGTGAGATGCCAGCTCCTTTCATTCAGTCAGTAGCTTCAATCATTTCTGGACGTTTTTCAATGGCAAAAATCAATGAATATTGTAAATGCACAGAGTAATTTCTCCGCATTGCAAGGTGCAATTCTAAAATTTTTTGCTTTTTCCTGCTCCTCTTAGCATGATAAAGAAGATTCAAAGAGTGAGATGCCAGCTCCTTTCATTGTCAGTAGCTTCAAACATTTCTGGTATATGAATAACATGATGTTTTTCAATGGCAAAAATCAATGAATATTGTAAATGCACAAACAGTAATTTCTCCGCATTGCAAGGTGCAATTCTGAAATTTTTTGCTTTTTCCTGCTCCTCTTAGCATGATAAAGAAGATTCAAAGAGAGTGAGATGCCAGCTCCTTTCATTCAGTCAGTAGCTTCAATCATTTCTGGACGTTTTTCAATGGCAAAAATCATTGAATATTGTAAATGCACAAACAGTAATTTCTCCGCATTGCAAGGTGCAATTCTGAAATTTTTTGCTTTTTCCTGCTCCTCTTAGCATGATAAAAAAGATTCAAAGAGAGTGAGATGCCAGCTCCTTTCATTCAGTCAGTAGCTTCAATCATTTCTGGATGTTTTTCAATGGCAAAAATCAATGAATATTGTAAATGCACAAACAGTAATTTCTCCGCATTGCAAGGTGCAATTCTGAAATTTTTTGCTTTTTTCTGCTCCTCTTAGCATGATAAAGAAGATTCAAAGAGAGTGAGATGCCAGCTCCTTTCATTCAGTCAGTAGCTTCAAACATTTCTGGTATATGAATAACATGATGTTTTTCAATGGCAAAAATCAATGAATATTGTAAATGCACAAACAGTAATTTCCCGCATTGCAAGGTGCAATTCTGAAATTTTTTGCTTTTTCCTGCTCCTCTTAGCATGATAAAGAAGATTCAAAGAGAGTGAGATGCCAGCTCCTTTCATTCAGTCAGTAGCTTCAATCATTTCTGGATGTTTTTCAATGGCAAAAATCAATGAATATTGTAAATGCACAAACAGTAATTTCTCCGCATTGCAAGGTGCAATTCTGAAATTTTTTGCTTTTTCCTGCTCCTCTTAGCATGATAAAGAAGATTCAAAGAGAGTGAGATGCCAGCTCCTTTCATTCAGTCAGTAGCTTCAATCATTTCTGGACGTTTTTCAATGGCAAAAATCAATGAATATTGTAAATGCACAAACAGTAATTTCTCCGCATTGCAAGGTGCAATTCTGAAATTTTTTGCTTTTTCCTGCTCCTCTTAGCATGATAAAGAAGATTCAAAGAGAGTGAGATGCCAGCTCCTTTCATTCAGTCAGTAGCTTCAATCATTTCTGGACGTTTTTCAATGGCAAAAATCAATGAATATTGTAAATGCACAAACAGTAATTTCTCCGCATTGCAAGGTGCAATTCTGAAATTTTTTGCTTTTTCCTGCTCCTCTTAGCATGATAAAGAAGATTCAAAGAGAGTGAGATGCCAGCTCCTTTCATTCAGTCAGTAGCTTCAATCATTTCTGGACGTTTTTCAATGGCAAAAATCAATGAATATTGTAAATGCACAAACAGTAATTTCTCCGCATTGCAAGGTGCAATTCTGAAATTTTTTGCTTTTTCCTGCTCCTCTTAGCATGATAAAGAAGATTCAAAGAGAGTGAGATGCCAGCTCCTTTCATTCAGTCAGTAGCTTCAATCATTTCTGGACGTTTTTCAATGGCAAAAATCAATGAATATTGTAAATGCACAAACAGTAATTTCTCCGCATTGCAAGGTGCAATTCTGAAATTTTTTGCTTTTTCCTGCTCCTCTTAGCATGATAAACAAGATTCAAAGAGAGTGAGATGCCAGCTCCTTTCATTCAGTCAGTAGCTTCAATCATTTCTGGACGTTTTTCAATGGCAAAAATCAATGAATATTGTAAATGCACAAACAGTAATTTCTCCGCATTGCAAGGTGCAATTCTGAAATTTTTTGCTTTTTCCTGCTCCTCTTAGCATGATAAAGAAGATTCAAAGAGAGTGAGATGCCAGCTCCTTTCATTCAGTCAGTAGCTTCAAACATTTCTGGTATATGAATAACATGATGTTTTTCAATGGCAAAAATCAATGAATATTGTAAATGCACAAACAGTAATTTCTCCGCATTGCAAGGTGCAATTCTGAAATTTTTTGCTTTTTCCTGCTCCTCTTAGCATGATAAAGAAGATTCAAAGAGAGTGAGATGCCAGCTCCTTTCATTCAGTCAGTAGCTTCAATCATTTCTGGACGTTTTTCAATGGCAAAAATCAATGAATATTGTAAATGCACAAACAGTAATTTCTCCGCATTGCAAGGTGCAATTTTGAAATTTTTTGCTTTTTCCTGCTCCTCTTAGCATGATAAACAAGATTCAAAGAGAGTGAGATGCCAGCTCCTTTCATTCAGTCAGTAGCTTCAATCATTTCTGGACGTTTTTCAATGGCAAAAATCAATGAATATTGTAAATGCACAAAGAGTAATTTCTCCGCATTGCAAGGTGCAATTCTGAAATTTTTTGCTTTTTCCTGCTCCTCTTAGCATGATAAAGAAGATTCAAAGAGTGAGATGCCAGCTCCTTTCATTGTCAGTAGCTTCAAACATTTCTGGTATATGAATAACATGATGTTTTTCAATGGCAAAAATCAATGAATATTGTAAATGCACAAACAGTAATTTCTCCGCATTGCAAGGTGCAATTCTGAAATTTTTTGCTTTTTCCTGCTCCTCTTAGCATGATAAAGAAGATTCAAAGAGAGTGAGATGCCAGCTCCTTTCATTCAGTCAGTAGCTTCAAACATTTCTGGTATATGAATAACATGATGTTTTTCAATGGCAAAAATCAATGAATATTGTAAATGCACAAACAGTAATTTCTCCGCATTGCAAGGTGCAATTCTGAAATTTTTTGCTTTTTCCTGCTCCTCTTAGCATGATAAAGAAGATTCAAAGAGAGTGAGATGCCAGCTCCTTTCATTCAGTCAGTAGCTTCAATCATTTCTGGACGTTTTTCAATGGCAAAAATCAATGAATATTGTAAATGCACAAACAGTAATTTCTCCGCATTGCAAGGTGCAATTCTGAAATTTTTTGCTTTTTCCTGCTCCTCTTAGCATGATAAACAAGATTCAAAGAGAGTGAGATGCCAGCTCCTTTCATTCAGTCAGTAGCTTCAATCATTTCTGAACGTTTTTCAATGGCAAAAATCAATGAATATTGTAAATGCACAAAGAGTAATTTCTCCGCATTGCAAGGTGCAATTCTGAAATTTTTTGCTTTTTCCTGCTCCTCTTAGCATGATAAAGAAGATTCAAAGAGTGAGATGCCAGCTCCTTTCATTGTCAGTAGCTTCAAACATTTCTGGTATATGAATAACATGATGTTTTTCAATGGCAAAAATCAATGAATATTGTAAATGCACAAACAGTAATTTCTCCGCATTGCAAGGTGCAATTCTGAAATTTTTTGCTTTTTCCTGCTCCTCTTAGCATGATAAAGAAGATTCAAAGAGAGTGAGATGCCAGCTCCTTTCATTCAGTCAGTAGCTTCAATCAATTCTGGACGTTTTTCAATGGCAAAAATCAATGAATATTGTAAATGCACAAACAGTAATTTCTCCGCATTGCAAGGTGCAATTCTGAAATTTTTTGCTTTTTCCTGCTCCTCTTAGCATGATAAAGAAGATTCAAAGAGAGTGAGATGCCAGCTCCTTTCATTCAGTCAGTAGCTTCAATCATTTCTGGACGTTTTTCAATGGCAAAAATCATTGAATATTGTAAATGCACAAACAGTAATTTCTCCGCATTGCAAGGTGCAATTCTGAAATTTTTTGCTTTTTCCTGCTCCTCTTAGCATGATAAAGAAGATTCAAAGAGAGTGAGATGCCAGCTCCTTTCATTCAGTCAGTAGCTTCAATCATTTCTGGTATATGAATAACATGATGTTTTTCAATGGTAAAAATCAGTGAATATTGTAAATGCACAAACCGTAATTTCTCCGCATTGCAAGGTGCAATTCTGAAATTTTTTGCTTTTTCCTGCTCCTCTTAGCATGATAAAGAAGATTCAAAGAGAGTGAGATGCCAGCTCCTTTCATTCAGTCAGTAGCTTCAATCATTTCTGGACGTTTTTCAATGGCAAAAATCAATGAATATTGTAAATGCACAAACAGTAATTTCTCCGCATTGCAAGGTGCAATTCTGAAATTTTTTGCTTTTTCCTGCTCCTCTTAGCATGATAAACAAGATTCAAAGAGAGTGAGATGCCAGCTCCTTTCATTCAGTCAGTAGCTTCAATCATTTCTGGACGTTTTTCAATGGCAAAAATCAATGAATATTGTAAATGCACAAACAGTAATTTCTCCGCATTGCAAGGTGCAATTCTGAAATTTTTTGCTTTTTCCTGCTCCTCTTAGCATGATAAAGAAGATTCAAAGAGAGTGAGATGCCAGCTCCTTTCATTCAGTCAGTAGCTTCAAACATTTCTGGTATATGAATAACATGATGTTTTTCAATGGCAAAAATCAATGAATATTGTAAATGCACAAACAATAATTTCTCCGCATTGCAAGGTGCAATTCTGAAATTTTTTGCTTTTTCCTGCTCCTCTTAGCATGATAAAGAAGATTCAAAGAGAGTGAGATGCCAGCTCCTTTCATTCAGTCAGTAGCTTCAATCATTTCTGGACGTTTTTCAATGGCAAAAATCAATGAATATTGTAAATGCACAAACAGTAATTTCTCCGCATTGCAAGGTGCAATTTTGAAATTTTTTGCTTTTTCCTGCTCCTCTTAGCATGATAAACAAGATTCAAAGAGAGTGAGATGCCAGCTCCTTTCATTCAGTCAGTAGCTTCAATCATTTCTGGACGTTTTTCAATGGCAAAAATCAATGAATATTGTAAATGCACAAACAGTAATTTCTCCGCATTGCAAGGTGCAATTCTGAAATCTTTTGCTTTTTCCTGCTCCTCTTAGCATGATAAAGAAGATTCAAAGAGAGTGAGATGCCAGCTCCTTTCATTCAGTCAGTAGCTTCAAACATTTCTGGTATATGAATAACATGATGTTTTTCAATGGCAAAAATCAATGAATATTGTAAATGCACAAACAGTAATTTCTCCGCATTGCAAGGTGCAATTCTGAAATTTTTTGCTTTTTCCTGCTCCTCTTAGCATGATAAAGAAGATTCAAAGAGAGTGAGATGCCAGCTCCTTTCATTCAGTCAGTAGCTTCAATCATTTCTGGACGTTTTTCAATGGCAAAAATCAATGAATATTGTAAATGCACAGAGTAATTTCTCCGCATTGCAAGGTGCAATTCTAAAATTTTTTGCTTTTTCCTGCTCCTCTTAGCATGATAAAGAAGATTCAAAGAGTGAGATGCCAGCTCCTTTCATTGTCAGTAGCTTCAAACATTTCTGGTATATGAATAACATGATGTTTTTCAATGGCAAAAATCAATGAATATTGTAAATGCACAAACAGTAATTTCTCCGCATTGCAAGGTGCAATTCTGAAATTTTTTGCTTTTTCCTGCTCCTCTTAGCATGATAAAGAAGATTCAAAGAGAGTGAGATGCCAGCTCCTTTCATTCAGTCAGTAGCTTCAATCATTTCTGGACGTTTTTCAATGGCAAAAATCATTGAATATTGTAAATGCACAAACAGTAATTTCTCCGCATTGCAAGGTGCAATTCTGAAATTTTTTGCTTTTTCCTGCTCCTCTTAGCATGATAAAAAAGATTCAAAGAGAGTGAGATGCCAGCTCCTTTCATTCAGTCAGTAGCTTCAATCATTTCTGGATGTTTTTCAATGGCAAAAATCAATGAATATTGTAAATGCACAAACAGTAATTTCTCCGCATTGCAAGGTGCAATTCTGAAATTTTTTGCTTTTTTCTGCTCCTCTTAGCATGATAAAGAAGATTCAAAGAGAGTGAGATGCCAGCTCCTTTCATTCAGTCAGTAGCTTCAAACATTTCTGGTATATGAATAACATGATGTTTTTCAATGGCAAAAATCAATGAATATTGTAAATGCACAAACAGTAATTTCTCCGCATTGCAAGGTGCAATTCTGAAATTTTTTGCTTTTTCCTGCTCCTCTTAGCATGATAAAGAAGATTCAAAGAGAGTGAGATGCCAGCTCCTTTCATTCAGTCAGTAGCTTCAATCATTTCTGGATGTTTTTCAATGGCAAAAATCAATGAATATTGTAAATGCACAAACAGTAATTTCTCCGCATTGCAAGGTGCAATTCTGAAATTTTTTGCTTTTTCCTGCTCCTCTTAGCATGATAAAGAAGATTCAAAGAGAGTGAGATGCCAGCTCCTTTCATTCAGTCAGTAGCTTCAATCATTTCTGGACGTTTTTCAATGGCAAAAATCAATGAATATTGTAAATGCACAAACAGTAATTTCTCCGCATTGCAAGGTGCAATTCTGAATTTTTTTGCTTTTTCCTGCTCCTCTTAGCATGATAAAGAAGATTCAAAGAGAGTGAGATGCCAGCTCCTTTCATTCAGTCAGTAGCTTCAATCATTTCTGGACGTTTTTCAATGGCAAAAATCAATGAATATTGTAAATGCACAAACAGTAATTTCTCCGCATTGCAAGGTGCAATTCTGAAATTTTTTGCTTTTTCCTGCTCCTCTTAGCATGATAAAGAAGATTCAAAGAGAGTGAGATGCCAGATCCTTTCATTCAGTCAGTAGCTTCAATCATTTCTGGACGTTTTTCAATGGCAAAAATCAATGAATATTGTAAATGCACAAACAGTAATTTCTCCGCATTGCAAGGTGCAATTCTGAAATTTTTTGCTTTTTCCTGCTCCTCTTAGCATGATAAAGAAGATTCAAAGAGAGTGAGATGCCAGCTCCTTTCATTCAGTCAGTAGCTTCAATCATTTCTGGACGTTTTTCAATGGCAAAAATCAATGAATATTGTAAATGCACAAACAGTAATTTCTCCGCATTGCAAGGTGCAATTCTGAAATTTTTTGCTTTTTCCTGCTCCTCTTAGCATGATAAACAAGATTCAAAGAGAGTGAGATGCCAGCTCCTTTCATTCAGTCAGTAGCTTCAATCATTTCTGGACGTTTTTCAATGGCAAAAATCAATGAATATTGTAAATGCACAAACAGTAATTTCTCCGCATTGCAAGGTGCAATTCTGAAATTTTTTGCTTTTTCCTGCTCCTCTTAGCATGATAAAGAAGATTCAAAGAGAGTGAGATGCCAGCTCCTTTCATTCAGTCAGTAGCTTCAAACATTTCTGGTATATGAATAACATGATGTTTTTCAATGGCAAAAATCAATGAATATTGTAAATGCACAAACAGTAATTTCTCCGCATTGCAAGGTGCAATTCTGAAATTTTTTGCTTTTTCCTGCTCCTCTTAGCATGATAAAGAAGATTCAAAGAGAGTGAGATGCCAGCTCCTTTCATTCAGTCAGTAGCTTCAATCATTTCTGGACGTTTTTCAATGGCAAAAATCAATGAATATTGTAAATGCACAAACAGTAATTACTCCGCATTGCAAGGTGCAATTTTGAAATTTTTTGCTTTTTCCTGCTCCTCTTAGCATGATAAACAAGATTCAAAGAGAGTGAGATGCCAGCTCCTTTCATTCAGTCAGTAGCTTCAATCATTTCTGGACGTTTTTCAATGGCAAAAATCAATGAATATTGTAAATGCACAAACAGTAATTTCTCCGCATTGCAAGGTGCAATTCTGAAATCTTTTGCTTTTTCCTGCTCCTCTTAGCATGATAAAGAAGATTCAAAGAGAGTGAGATGCCCGCTCCTTTCATTCAGTCAGTAGCTTCAAACATTTCTGGTATATGAATAACATGATGTTTTTCAATGGCAAAAATCAATGAATATTGTAAATGCACAAACAGTAATTTCTCCGCATTGCAAGGTGCAATTCTGAAATTTTTTGCTTTTTCCTGCTCCTCTTAGCATGATAAAGAAGATTCAAAGAGAGTGAGATGCCAGCTCCTTTCATTCAGTCAGTAGCTTCAATCATTTCTGGACGTTTTTCAATGGCAAAAATCAATGAATATTGTAAATGCACAGAGTAATTTCTCCGCATTGCAAGGTGCAATTCTGAAATTTTTTGCTTTTTCCTGCTCCTCTTAGCATGATAAAGAAGATTCAAAGAGTGAGATGCCAGCTCCTTTCATTGTCAGTAGCTTCAAACATTTCTGGTATATGAATAACATGATGTTTTTCAATGGCAAAAATCAATGAATATTGTAAATGCACAAACAGTAATTTCTCCGCATTGCAAGGTGCAATTCTGAAATTTTTTGCTTTTTCCTGCTCCTCTTAGCATGATAAAGAAGATTCAAAGAGAGTGAGATGCCAGCTCCTTTCATTCAGTCAGTAGCTTCAATCATTTCTGGACGTTTTTCAATGGCAAAAATCATTGAATATTGTAAATGCACAAACAGTAATTTCTCCGCATTGCAAGGTGCAATTCTGAAATTTTTTGCTTTTTCCTGCTCCTCTTAGCATGATAAAGAAGATTCAAAGAGAGTGAGATGCCAGCTCCTTTCATTCAGTCAGTAGCTTCAATCATTTCTGGACGTTTTTCAATGGCAAAAATCAATGAATATTGTAAATGCACAAACAGTAATTTCTCCGCATTGCAAGGTGCAATTCTGAAATTTTTTGCTTTTTCCTGCTCCTCTTAGCATGATAAAGAAGATTCAAAGAGAGTGAGATGCCAGCTCCTTTCATTCAGTCAGTAGCTTCAATCATTTCTGGACGTTTTTCAATGGCAAAAATCAATGAATATTGTAAATGCACAAAGAGTAATTTCTCCGCATTGCAAGGTGCAATTCTGAAATTTTTTGCTTTTTCCTGCTCCTCTTAGCATGATAAAGAAGATTCAAAGAGTGAGATGCCAGCTCCTTTCATTGTCAGTAGCTTCAAACATTTCTGGTATATGAATAACATGATGTTTTTCAATGGCAAAAATCAATGAATATTGTAAATGCACAAACAGTAATTTCTCCGCATTGCAAGGTGCAATTCTGAAATTTTTTGCTTTTTCCTGCTCCTCTTAGCATGATAAAGAAGATTCAAAGAGAGTGAGATGCCAGCTCCTTTCATTCAGTCAGTAGCTTCAATCAATTCTGGACGTTTTTCAATGGCAAAAATCAATGAATATTGTAAATGCACAAACAGTAATTTCTCCGCATTGCAAGGTGCAATTCTGAAATTTTTTGCTTTTTCCTGCTCCTCTTAGCATGATAAAGAAGATTCAAAGAGAGTGAGATGCCAGCTCCTTTCATTCAGTCAGTAGCTTCAATCATTTCTGGACGTTTTTCAATGGCAAAAATCATTGAATATTGTAAATGCACAAACAGTAATTTCTCCGCATTGCAAGGTGCAATTCTGAAATTTTTTGCTTTTTCCTGCTCCTCTTAGCATGATAAAGAAGATTCAAAGAGAGTGAGATGCCAGCTCCTTTCATTCAGTCAGTAGCTTCAATCATTTCTGGTATATGAATAACATGATGTTTTTCAATGGCAAAAATCAGTGAATATTGTAAATGCACAAACAGTAATTTCTCCGCATTGCAAGGTGCAATTCTGAAATTTTTTGCTTTTTCCTGCTCCTCTTAGCATGATAAAGAAGATTCAAAGAGAGTGAGATGCCAGCTCCTTTCATTCAGTCAGTAGCTTCAATCATTTCTGGACGTTTTTCAATGGCAAAAATCAATGAATATTGTAAATGCACAAACAGTAATTTCTCCGCATTGCAAGGTGCAATTCTGAAATTTTTTGCTTTTTCCTGCTCCTCTTAGCATGATAAACAAGATTCAAAGAGAGTGAGATGCCAGCTCCTTTCATTCAGTCAGTAGCTTCAATCATTTCTGGACGTTTTTCAATGGCAAAAATCAATGAATATTGTAAATGCACAAACAGTAATTTCTCCGCATTGCAAGGTGCAATTCTGAAATTTTTTGCTTTTTCCTGCTCCTCTTAGCATGATAAAGAAGATTCAAAGAGAGTGAGATGCCAGCTCCTTTCATTCAGTCAGTAGCTTCAAACATTTCTGGTATATGAATAACATGATGTTTTTCAATGGCAAAAATCAATGAATATTGTAAATGCACAAACAGTAATTTCTCCGCATTGCAAGGTGCAATTCTGAAATTTTTTGCTTTTTCCTGCTCCTCTTAGCATGATAAAGAAGATTCAAAGAGAGTGAGATGCCAGCTCCTTTCATTCAGTCAGTAGCTTCAATCATTTCTGGACGTTTTTCAATGGCAAAAATCAATGAATATTGTAAATGCACAAACAGTAATTTCTCCGCATTGCAAGGTGCAATTTTGAAATTTTTTGCTTTTTCCTGCTCCTCTTAGCATGATAAACAAGATTCAAAGAGAGTGAGATGCCAGCTCCTTTCATTCAGTCAGTAGCTTCAATCATTTCTGGACGTTTTTCAATGGCAAAAATCAATGAATATTGTAAATGCACAAACAGTAATTTCTCCGCATTGCAAGGTGCAATTCTGAAATCTTTTGCTTTTTCCTGCTCCTCTTAGCATGATAAAGAAGATTCAAAGAGAGTGAGATGCCAGCTCCTTTCATTCAGTCAGTAGCTTCAAACATTTCTGGTATATGAATAACATGATGTTTTTCAATGGCAAAAATCAATGAATATTGTAAATGCACAAACAGTAATTTCTCCGCATTGCAAGGTGCAATTCTGAAATTTTTTGCTTTTTCCTGCTCCTCTTAGCATGATAAAGAAGATTCAAAGAGAGTGAGATGCCAGCTCCTTTCATTCAGTCAGTAGCTTCAATCATTTCTGGACGTTTTTCAATGGCAAAAATCAATGAATATTGTAAATGCACAGAGTAATTTCTCCGCATTGCAAGGTGCAATTCTAAAATTTTTTGCTTTTTCCTGCTCCTCTTAGCATGATAAAGAAGATTCAAAGAGTGAGATGCCAGCTCCTTTCATTGTCAGTAGCTTCAAACATTTCTGGTATATGAATAACATGATGTTTTTCAATGGCAAAAATCAATGAATATTGTAAATGCACAAACAGTAATTTCTCCGCATTGCAAGGTGCAATTCTGAAATTTTTTGCTTTTTCCTGCTCCTCTTAGCATGATAAAGAAGATTCAAAGAGAGTGAGATGCCAGCTCCTTTCATTCAGTCAGTAGCTTCAATCATTTCTGGACGTTTTTCAATGGCAAAAATCATTGAATATTGTAAATGCACAAACAGTAATTTCTCCGCATTGCAAGGTGCAATTCTGAAATTTTTTGCTTTTTCCTGCTCCTCTTAGCATGATAAAGAAGATTCAAAGAGAGTGAGATGCCAGCTCCTTTCATTCAGTCAGTAGCTTCAATCATTTCTGGACGTTTTTCAATGGCAAAAATCATTGAATATTGTAAATGCACAAACAGTAATTTCTCCGCATTGCAAGGTGCAATTCTGAAATTTTTTGCTTTTTTCTGCTCCTCTTAGCATGATAAAGAAGATTCAAAGAGAGTGAGATGCCAGCTCCTTTCATTCAGTCAGTAGCTTCAAACATTTCTGGTATATGAATAACATGATGTTTTTCAATGGCAAAAATCAATGAATATTGTAAATGCACAAACAGTAATTTCTCCGCATTGCAAGGTGCAATTTTGAAATTTTTTGCTTTTTCCTGCTCCTCTTAGCATGATAAACAAGATTCAAAGAGAGTGAGATGCCAGCTCCTTTCATTCAGTCAGTAGCTTCAATCATTTCTGGACGTTTTTCAATGGCAAAAATCAATGAATATTGTAAATGCACAAACAGTAATTTCTCCGCATTGCAAGGTGCAATTCTGAAATCTTTTGCTTTTTCCTGCTCCTCAGCATGATAAAGAAGATTCAAAGAGAGTGAGATGCCAGCTCCTTTCATTCAGTCAGTAGCTTCAAACATTTCTGGTATATGAATAACATGATGTTTTTCTATGGCAAAAATCAATGAATATTGTAAATGCACAAACAGTAATTTCTCCGCATTGCAAGGTGCAATTCTGAAATTTTTTGCTTTTTCCTGCTCCTCTTAGCATGATAAAGAAGATTCAAAGAGAGTGAGATGCCAGCTCCTTTCATTCAGTCAGTAGCTTCAATCATTTCTGGACGTTTTTCAATGGCAAAAATCAATGAATATTGTAAATGCACAGAGTAATTTCTCCGCATTGCAAGGTGCAATTCTAAAATTTTTTGCTTTTTCCTGCTCCTCTTAGCATGATAAAGAAGATTCAAAGAGTGAGATGCCAGCTCCTTTCATTGTCAGTAGCTTCAAACATTTCTGGTATATGAATAACATGATGTTTTTCAATGGCAAAAATCAATGAATATTGTAAATGCACAAACAGTAATTTCTCCGCATTGCAAGGTGCAATTCTGAAATTTTTTGCTTTTTCCTGCTCCTCTTAGCATGATAAAGAAGATTCAAAGAGAGTGAGATGCCAGCTCCTTTCATTCAGTCAGTAGCTTCAATCATTTCTGGACGTTTTTCAATGGCAAAAATCATTGAATATTGTAAATGCACAAACAGTAATTTCTCCGCATTGCAAGGTGCAATTCTGAAATTTTTTGCTTTTTCCTGCTCCTCTTAGCATGATAAAATAGATTCAAAGAGAGTGAGATGCCAGCTCCTTTCATTCAGTCAGTAGCTTCAATCATTTCTGGATGTTTTTCAATGGCAAAAATCAATGAATATTGTAAATGCACAAACAGTAATTTCTCCGCATTGCAAGGTGCAATTCTGAAATTTTTTGCTTTTTTCTGCTCCTCTTAGCATGATAAAGAAGATTCAAAGAGAGTGAGATGCCAGCTCCTTTCATTCAGTCAGTAGCTTCAAACATTTCTGGTATATGAATAACATGATGTTTTTCAATGGCAAAAATCAATGAATATTGTAAATGCACAAACAGTAAATTCTCCGCATTGCAAGGTGCAAGTCTGAAATTTTTTGCTTTTTCCTGCTCCTTTTAGCATGATAAAGAAGATTCAAAGAGAGTGAGATGCCAGCTCCTTTCATTCAGTCAGTAGCTTCAATCATTTCTGGATGTTTTTCAATGGCAAAAATCAATGAATATTGTAAATGCACAAACAGTAATTTCTCCGCATTGCAAGGTGCAATTCTGAAATTTTTTGCTTTTTCCTGCTCCTCTTAGCATGATAAAGAAGATTCAAAGAGAGTGAGATGCCAGCTCCTTTCATTCAGTCAGTAGCTTCAATCATTTCTGGACGTTTTTCAATGGCAAAAATCAATGAATATTGTAAATGCACAAACAGTAATTTCTCCGCATTGCAAGGTGCAATTCTGAAATTTTTTGCTTTTTCCTGCTCCTCTTAGCATGATAAAGAAGATTCAAAGAGAGTGAGATGCCAGCTCCTTTCATTCAGTCAGTAGCTTCAATCATTTCTGGACGTTTTTCAATGGCAAAAATCAATGAATATTGTAAATGCACAAACAGTAATTTCTCCGCATTGCAAGGTGCAATTCTGAAATTTTTTGCTTTTTCCTGCTCCTCTTAGCATGATAAAGAAGATTCAAAGAGAGTGAGATGCCAGCTCCTTTCATTCAGTCAGTAGCTTCAATCATTTCTGGACGTTTTTCAATGGCAAAAATCAATGAATATTGTAAATGCACAAACAGTAATTTCTCCGCATTGCAAGGTGCAATTCTGAAATTTTTTGCTTTTTCCTGCTCCTCTTAGCATGATAAACAAGATTCAAAGAGAGTGAGATGCCAGCTCCTTTCATTCAGTCAGTAGCTTCAATCATTTCTGGACGTTTTTCAATGGCAAAAATCAATGAATATTGTAAATGCACAAACAGTAATTTCTCCGCATTGCAAGGTGCAATTCTGAAATTTTTTGCTTTTTCCTGCTCCTCTTAGCATGATAAAGAAGATTCAAAGAGAGTGAGATGCCAGCTCCTTTCATTCAGTCAGTAGCTTCAAACATTTCTGGTATATGAATAACATGATGTTTTTCAATGGCAAAAATCAATGAATATTGTAAATGCACAAACAGTAATTTCTCCGCATTGCAAGGTGCAATTCTGAAATTTTTTGCTTTTTCCTGCTCCTCTTAGCATGATAAAGAAGATTCAAAGAGAGTGAGATGCCAGCTCCTTTCATTCAGTCAGTAGCTTCAATCATTTCTGGATGTTTTTCAATGGCAAAAATCAATGAATATTGTAAATGCACAAACAGTAATTTCTCCGCATTGCAAGGTGCAATTTTGAAATTTTTTGCTTTTTCCTGCTCCTCTTAGCATGATAAACAAGATTCAAAGAGAGTGAGATGCCAGCTCCTTTCATTCAGTCAGTAGCTTCAATCATTTCTGGACGTTTTTCAATGGCAAAAATCAATGAATATTGTAAATGCACAAACAGTAATTTCTCCGCATTGCAAGGTGCAATTCTGAAATCTTTTGCTTTTTCCTGCTCCTCTTAGCATGATAAAGAAGATTCAAAGAGAGTGAGATGCCCGCTCCTTTCATTCAGTCAGTAGCTTCAAACATTTCTGGTATATGAATAACATGATGTTTTTCAATGGCAAAAATCAATGAATATTGTAAATGCACAAACAGTAATTTCTCCGCATTGCAAGGTGCAATTCTGAAATTTTTTGCTTTTTCCTGCTCCTCTTAGCATACTAAAGAAGATTCAAAGAGAGTGAGATGCCAGCTCCTTTCATTCAGTCAGTAGCTTCAATCATTTCTGGACGTTTTTCAATGGCAAAAATCAATGAATATTGTAAATGCACAGAGTAATTTCTCCGCATTGCAAGGTGCAATTCTGAAATTTTTTGCTTTTTCCTGCTCCTCTTAGCATGATAAAGAAGATTCAAAGAGTGAGATGCCAGCTCCTTTCATTGTCAGTAGCTTCAAACATTTCTGGTATATGAATAACATGATGTTTTTCAATGGCAAAAATCAATGAATATTGTAAATGCACAAACAGTAATTTCTCCGCATTGCAAGGTGCAATTCTGAAATTTTTTGCTTTTTCCTGCTCCTCTTAGCATGATAAAGAAGATTCAAAGAGAGTGAGATGCCAGCTCCTTTCATTCAGTCAGTAGCTTCAATCATTTCTGGACGTTTTTCAATGGCAAAAATCATTGAATATTGTAAATGCACAAACAGTAATTTCTCCGCATTGCAAGGTGCAATTCTGAAATTTTTTGCTTTTTCCTGCTCCTCTTAGCATGATAAAGAAGATTCAAAGAGAGTGAGATGCCAGCTCCTTTCATTCAGTCAGTAGCTTCAATCATTTCTGGACGTTTTTCAATGGCAAAAATCAATGAATATTGTAAATGCACAAACAGTAATTTCTCCGCATTGCAAGGTGCAATTCTGAAATTTTTTGCTTTTTCCTGCTCCTCTTAGCATGATAAAGAAGATTCAAAGAGAGTGAGATGCCAGCTCCTTTCATTCAGTCAGTAGCTTCAATCATTTCTGGACGTTTTTCAATGGCAAAAATCAATGAATATTGTAAATGCACAAACAGTAATTTCTCCGCATTGCAAGGTGCAATTTTGAAATTTTTTGCTTTTTCCTGCTCCTCTTAGCATGATAAAGAAGATTCAGAGAGTGAGATGTCAGCTCCTTTCATTCAGTCAGTAGCTTCAATCATTTCTGGACGTTTTTCAATGGCAAAAATCAATGAATATTGTAAATGCACAAACAGTAATTTCTCCGCATTGCAAGGTGCAATTCTGAAATTTTTTGCTTTTTCCTGCTCCTCTTAGCATGATAAAGAAGATTCAAAGAGAGTGAGATGCCAGCTCCTTTCATTCAGTCAGTAGCTTCAAACATTTCTGGTATATGAATAACATGATGTTTTTCAATGGCAAAAATCAATGAATATTGTAAATGCACAAACAGTAATTTCTCCGCATTGCAAGGTGCAATTCTGAAATTTTTTGCTTTTTCCTGCTCCTCTTAGCATGATAAAATAGATTCAAAGAGAGTGAGATGCCAGCTCCTTTCATTCAGTCAGTAGCTTCAATCATTTCTGGATGTTTTTCAATGGCAAAAATCAATGAATATTGTAAATGCACAAACAGTAATTTCTCCGCATTGCAAGGTGCAATTCTGAAATTTTTTGCTTTTTTCTGCTCCTCTTAGCATGATAAAGAAGATTCAAAGAGAGTGAGATGCCAGCTCCTTTCATTCAGTCAGTAGCTTCAAACATTTCTGGTATATGAATAACATGATGTTTTTCAATGGCAAAAATCAATGAATATTGTAAATGCACAAACAGTAAATTCTCCGCATTGCAAGGTGCAAGTCTGAAATTTTTTGCTTTTTCCTGCTCCTCTTAGCATGATAAAGAAGATTCAAAGAGAGTGAGATGCCAGCTCCTTTCATTCAGTCAGTAGCTTCAATCATTTCTGGATGTTTTTCAATGGCAAAAATCAATGAATATTGTAAATGCACAAACAGTAATTTCTCCGCATTGCAAGGTGCAATTCTGAAATTTTTTGCTTTTTCCTGCTCCTCTTAGCATGATAAAGAAGATTCAAAGAGAGTGAGATGCCAGCTCCTTTCATTCAGTCAGTAGCTTCAATCATTTCTGGACGTTTTTCAATGGCAAAAATCAATGAATATTGTAAATGCACAAACAGTAATTTCTCCGCATTGCAAGGTGCAATTCTGAAATTTTTTGCTTTTTCCTGCTCCTCTTAGCATGATAAAGAAGATTCAAAGAGAGTGAGATGCCAGCTCCTTTCATTCAGTCAGTAGCTTCAATCATTTCTGGACGTTTTTCAATGGCAAAAATCAATGAATATTGTAAATGCACAAACAGTAATTTCTCCGCATTGCAAGGTGCAATTCTGAAATTTTTTGCTTTTTCCTGCTCCTCTTAGCATGATAAAGAAGATTCAAAGAGAGTGAGATGCCAGCTCCTTTCATTCAGTCAGTAGCTTCAATCATTTCTGGACGTTTTTCAATGGCAAAAATCAATGAATATTGTAAATGCACAAACAGTAATTTCTCCGCATTGCAAGGTGCAATTCTGAAATTTTTTGCTTTTTCCTGCTCCTCTTAGCATGATAAACAAGATTCAAAGAGAGTGAGATGCCAGCTCCTTTCATTCAGTCAGTAGCTTCAATCATTTCTGGACGTTTTTCAATGGCAAAAATCAATGAATATTGTAAATGCACAAACAGTAATTTCTCCGCATTGCAAGGTGCAATTCTGAAATTTTTTGCTTTTTCCTGCTCCTCTTAGCATGATAAAGAAGATTCAAAGAGAGTGAGATGCCAGCTCCTTTCATTCAGTCAGTAGCTTCAAACATTTCTGGTATATGAATAACATGATGTTTTTCAATGGCAAAAATCAATGAATATTGTAAATGCACAAACAGTAATTTCTCCGCATTGCAAGGTGCAATTCTGAAATTTTTTGCTTTTTCCTGCTCCTCTTAGCATGATAAAGAAGATTCAAAGAGAGTGAGATGCCAGCTCCTTTCATTCAGTCAGTAGCTTCAATCATTTCTGGATGTTTTTCAATGGCAAAAATCAATGAATATTGTAAATGCACAAACAGTAATTTCTCCGCATTGCAAGGTGCAATTTTGAAATTTTTTGCTTTTTCCTGCTCCTCTTAGCATGATAAACAAGATTCAAAGAGAGTGAGATGCCAGCTCCTTTCATTCAGTCAGTAGCTTCAATCATTTCTGGACGTTTTTCAATGGCAAAAATCAATGAATATTGTAAATGCACAAACAGTAATTTCTCCGCATTGCAAGGTGCAATTCTGAAATCTTTTGCTTTTTCCTGCTCCTCTTAGCATGATAAAGAAGATTCAAAGAGAGTGAGATGCCCGCTCCTTTCATTCAGTCAGTAGCTTCAAACATTTCTGGTATATGAATAACATGATGTTTTTCAATGGCAAAAATCAATGAATATTGTAAATGCACAAACAGTAATTTCTCCGCATTGCAAGGTGCAATTCTGAAATTTTTTGCTTTTTCCTGCTCCTCTTAGCATACTAAAGAAGATTCAAAGAGAGTGAGATGCCAGCTCCTTTCATTCAGTCAGTAGCTTCAATCATTTCTGGACGTTTTTCAATGGCAAAAATCAATGAATATTGTAAATGCACAGAGTAATTTCTCCGCATTGCAAGGTGCAATTCTGAAATTTTTTGCTTTTTCCTGCTCCTCTTAGCATGATAAAGAAGATTCAAAGAGTGAGATGCCAGCTCCTTTCATTGTCAGTAGCTTCAAACATTTCTGGTATATGAATAACATGATGTTTTTCAATGGCAAAAATCAATGAATATTGTAAATGCACAAACAGTAATTTCTCCGCATTGCAAGGTGCAATTCTGAAATTTTTTGCTTTTTCCTGCTCCTCTTAGCATGATAAAGAAGATTCAAAGAGAGTGAGATGCCAGCTCCTTTCATTCAGTCAGTAGCTTCAATCATTTCTGGACGTTTTTCAATGGCAAAAATCATTGAATATTGTAAATGCACAAACAGTAATTTCTCCGCATTGCAAGGTGCAATTCTGAAATTTTTTGCTTTTTCCTGCTCCTCTTAGCATGATAAAGAAGATTCAAAGAGAGTGAGATGCCAGCTCCTTTCATTCAGTCAGTAGCTTCAATCATTTCTGGACGTTTTTCAATGGCAAAAATCAATGAATATTGTAAATGCACAAACAGTAATTTCTCCGCATTGCAAGGTGCAATTCTGAAATTTTTTGCTTTTTCCTGCTCCTCTTAGCATGATAAAGAAGATTCAAAGAGAGTGAGATGCCAGCTCCTTTCATTCAGTCAGTAGCTTCAATCATTTCTGGACGTTTTTCAATGGCAAAAATCAATGAATATTGTAAATGCACAAACAGTAATTTCTCCGCATTGCAAGGTGCAATTTTGAAATTTTTTGCTTTTTCCTGCTCCTCTTAGCATGATAAAGAAGATTCAGAGAGTGAGATGTCAGCTCCTTTCATTCAGTCAGTAGCTTCAATCATTTCTGGACGTTTTTCAATGGCAAAAATCAATGAATATTGTAAATGCACAAACAGTAATTTCTCCGCATTGCAAGGTGCAATTCTGAAATTTTTTGCTTTTTCCTGCTCCTCTTAGCATGATAAAGAAGATTCAAAGAGAGTGAGATGCCAGCTCCTTTCATTCAGTCAGTAGCTTCAAACATTTCTGGTATATGAATAACATGATGTTTTTCAATGGCAAAAATCAATGAATATTGTAAATGCACAAACAGTAATTTCTCCGCATTGCAAGGTGCAATTCTGAAATTTTTTGCTTTTTCCTGCTCCTCTTAGCATGATAAACAAGATTCAAAGTGAATGAGATGCCAGCTCCTTTCATTCAGTCAGTAGCTTCAATCATTTCTGGACGTTTTTCAATGGCAAAAATCAATGAATATTGTAAATGCACAAACAGTAATTTCTCCGCATTGCAAGGTGCAATTCTGAAATTTTTTGCTTTTTCCTGCTCCTCTTAGCATGATAAAGAAGATTCAAAGAGAGTGAGATGCCAGCTCCTTTCATTCAGTCAGTAGCTTCAAACATTTCTGGTATATGAATAACATGATGTTTTTCAATGGCAAAAATCAATGAATATTGTAAATGCACAAACAGTAAATTCTCCGCATTGCAAGGTGCAATTCTGAAATTTTTTGCTTTTTCCTGCTCCTCTTAGCATGATAAAGAAGATTCAAAGAGAGTGAGATGCCAGCTCCTTTCATTCAGTCAGTAGCTTCAATCATTTCTGGATGTTTTTCAATGGCAAAAATCAATGAATATTGTAAATGCACAAACAGTAATTTCTCCGCATTGCAAGGTGCAATTCTGAAATTTTTTGCTTTTTCCTGCTCCTCTTAGCATGATAAAGAAGATTCAAAGAGAGTGAGATGCCAGCTCCTTTCATTCAGTCAGTAGCTTCAATCATTTCTGGACGTTTTTCAATGGCAAAAATCAATGAATATTGTAAATGCACAAACAGTAATTTCTCCGCATTGCAAGGTGCAATTCTGAAATTTTTTGCTTTTTCCTGCTCCTCTTAGCATGATAAAGAAGATTCAAAGAGAGTGAGATGCCAGCTCCTTTCATTCAGTCAGTAGCTTCAATCATTTCTGGACGTTTTTCAATGGCAAAAATCAATGAATATTGTAAATGCACAAACAGTAATTTCTCCGCATTGCAAGGTGCAATTCTGAAATTTTTTGCTTTTTCCTGCTCCTCTTAGCATGATAAAGAAGATTCAAAGAGAGTGAGATGCCAGCTCCTTTCATTCAGTCAGTAGCTTCAATCATTTCTGGACGTTTTTCAATGGCAAAAATCAATGAATATTGTAAATGCACAAACAGTAATTTCTCCGCATTGCAAGGTGCAATTCTGAAATTTTTTGCTTTTTCCTGCTCCTCTTAGCATGATAAACAAGATTCAAAGAGAGTGAGATGCCAGCTCCTTTCATTCAGTCAGTAGCTTCAATCATTTCTGGACGTTTTTCAATGGCAAAAATCAATGAATATTGTAAATGCACAAACAGTAATTTCTCCGCATTGCAAGGTGCAATTCTGAAATTTTTTGCTTTTTCCTGCTCCTCTTAGCATGATAAAGAAGATTCAAAGAGAGTGAGATGCCAGCTCCTTTCATTCAGTCAGTAGCTTTAAACATTTCTGGTATATGAATAACATGATGTTTTTCAATGGCAAAAATCAATGAATATTGTAAATGCACAAACAGTAATTTCTCCGCATTGCAAGGTGCAATTCTGAAATTTTTTGCTTTTTCCTGCTCCTCTTAGCATGATAAAGAAGATTCAAAGAGAGTGAGATGCCAGCTCCTTTCATTCAGTCAGTAGCTTCAATCATTTCTGGATGTTTTTCAATGGCAAAAATCAATGAATATTGTAAATGCACAAACAGTAATTTCTCCGCATTGCAAGGTGCAATTTTGAAATTTTTTGCTTTTTCCTGCTCCTCTTAGCATGATAAACAAGATTCAAAGAGAGTGAGATGCCAGCTCCTTTCATTCAGTCAGTAGCTTCAATCATTTCTGGACGTTTTTCAATGGCAAAAATCAATGAATATTGTAAATGCACAAACAGTAATTTCTCCGCATTGCAAGGTGCAATTCTGAAATCTTTTGCTTTTTCCTGCTCCTCTTAGCATGATAAAGAAGATTCAAAGAGAGTGAGATGCCCGCTCCTTTCATTCAGTCAGTAGCTTCAAACATTTCTGGTATATGAATAACATGATGTTTTTCAATGGCAAAAATCAATGAATATTGTAAATGCACAAACAGTAATTTCTCCGCATTGCAAGGTGCAATTCTGAAATTTTTTGCTTTTTCCTGCTCCTCTTAGCATACTAAAGAAGATTCAAAGAGAGTGAGATGCCAGCTCCTTTCATTCAGTCAGTAGCTTCAATCATTTCTGGACGTTTTTCAATGGCAAAAATCAATGAATATTGTAAATGCACAGAGTAATTTCTCCGCATTGCAAGGTGCAATTCTGAAATTTTTTGCTTTTTCCTGCTCCTCTTAGCATGATAAAGAAGATTCAAAGAGTGAGATGCCAGCTCCTTTCATTGTCAGTAGCTTCAAACATTTCTGGTATATGAATAACATGATGTTTTTCAATGGCAAAAATCAATGAATATTGTAAATGCACAAACAGTAATTTCTCCGCATTGCAAGGTGCAATTCTGAAATTTTTTGCTTTTTCCTGCTCCTCTTAGCATGATAAAGAAGATTCAAAGAGAGTGAGATGCCAGCTCCTTTCATTCAGTCAGTAGCTTCAATCATTTCTGGACGTTTTTCAATGGCAAAAATCATTGAATATTGTAAATGCACAAACAGTAATTTCTCCGCATTGCAAGGTGCAATTCTGAAATTTTTTGCTTTTTCCTGCTCCTCTTAGCATGATAAAGAAGATTCAAAGAGAGTGAGATGCCAGCTCCTTTCATTCAGTCAGTAGCTTCAATCATTTCTGGACGTTTTTCAATGGCAAAAATCAATGAATATTGTAAATGCACAAACAGTAATTTCTCCGCATTGCAAGGTGCAATTCTGAAATTTTTTGCTTTTTCCTGCTCCTCTTAGCATGATAAAGAAGATTCAAAGAGAGTGAGATGCCAGCTCCTTTCATTCAGTCAGTAGCTTCAATCATTTCTGGACGTTTTTCAATGGCAAAAATCAATGAATATTGTAAATGCACAAACAGTAATTTCTCCGCATTGCAAGGTGCAATTTTGAAATTTTTTGCTTTTTCCTGCTCCTCTTAGCATGATAAAGAAGATTCAAAGAGAGTGAGATGTCAGCTCCTTTCATTCAGTCAGTAGCTTCAATCATTTCTGGACGTTTTTCAATGGCAAAAATCAATGAATATTGTAAATGCACAAACAGTAATTTCTCCGCATTGCAAGGTGCAATTCTGAAATTTTTTGCTTTTTCCTGCTCCTCTTAGCATGATAAAGAAGATTCAAAGAGAGTGAGATGCCAGCTCCTTTCATTCAGTCAGTAGCTTCAAACATTTCTGGTATATGAATAACATGATGTTTTTCAATGGCAAAAATCAATGAATATTGTAAATGCACAAACAGTAATTTCTCCGCATTGCAAGGTGCAATTCTGAAATTTTTTGCTTTTTCCTGCTCCTCTAAGCATGGTAAAGAAGATTCAAAGAGAGTGAGATGTCAGCTCCTTTCATTCAGTCAGTAGCTTCAATCATTTCTGGACGTTTTTCAATGGCAAAAATCAATGAATATTGTAAATGCACAAACAGTAATTTCTCGGCATTGCAAGGTGCAATTCTGAAATTTTTTGCTTTTTCCTGCTCCTCTTAGCATGATAAACAAGATTCAAAGTGAATGAGATGCCAGCTCCTTTCATTCAGTCAGTAGCTTCAATCATTTCTGGACGTTTTTCAATGGCAAAAATCAATGAATATTGTAAATGCACAAACAGTAATTTCTCCGCATTGCAAGGTGCAATTCTGAAATTTTTTGCTTTTTCCTGCTCCTCTTAGCATGATAAAGAAGATTCAAAGAGAGTGAGATGCCAGCTCCTTTCATTCAGTCAGTAGCTTCAAACATTTCTGGTATATGAATAACATGATGTTTTTCAATGGCAAAAATCAATGAATATTGTAAATGCACAAACAGTAATTTCTCCGCATTGCAAGGTGCAATTCTGAAATTTTTTGCTTTTTCCTGCTCCTCTTACCATGATAAACAAGATTCAAAGAGAGTGAGATGCCAGCTCCTTTCATTCAGTCAGTAGCTTCAATCATTTCTGGACGTTTTTCAATGGCAAAAATCAATGAATATTGTAAATGCACAAACAGTAATTTCTCCGCATTGCAAGGTGCAATTCTGAATTTTTTTGCTTTTTCCTGCTCCTCTTAGCATGATAAAGAAGATTCAAAGAGAGTGAGATGCCAGCTCCTTTCATTCAGTCAGTAGCTTCAAACATTTCTGGTATATGAATAACATGATGTTTTTCAATGGCAAAAATCAATGAATATTGTAAATGCACAAACAGTAATTTCTCCGCATTGCAATGTGCAATTTTGAAATTTTTTGCTTTTTCCTGCTCCTCTTAGCATGATAAAGAAGATTCAAAGAGAGTGAGATGCCAGCTCCTTTCATTCAGTCAGTAGCTTCAATCATTTCTGGACGTTTTTCAATGGCAAAAATCAATGAATATTGTAAATGCACAAACAGTAATTTCTCCGCATTGCAAGGTGCAATTCTGAAATTTTTTGCTTTTTCCTGCTCCTCTTAGCATGATAAACAAGATTCAAAGAGAGTGAGATGCCAGCTCCTTTCATTCAGTCAGTAGCTTCAATCATTTCTGGATGTTTTTCAATGGCAAAAATCAATGAATATTGTAAATGCACAAACAGTAATTTCTCCGCATTGCAAGGTGCAATTCTGAAATTTTTTGCTTTTTTCTGCTCCTCTTAGCATAATAAAGAAGATTCAAAGAGAGTGAGATGCCAGCTCCTTTCATTCAGTCAGTAGCTTCAAACATTTCTGGTATATGAATAACATGATGTTTTTCAATGGCAAAAATCAATGAATATTGTAAATGCACAAACAGTAATTTCTCCGCATTGCAAGGTGCAATTCTGAAATTTTTTGCTTTTTCCTGCTCCTCTTAGCATGATAAAGAAGATTCAAAGAGAGTGAGATGCCAGCTCCTTTCATTCAGTCAGTAGCTTCAATCATTTCTGGACGTTTTTCAATGGCAAAAATCAATGAATATTGTAAATGCACAAACAGTAATTTCTCCGCATTGCAAGGTGCAATTCTGAAATTTTTTGCTTTTTCCTGCTCCTCTTAGCATGATAAAGAAGATTCAAAGAGAGTGAGATGCCAGCTCCTTTCATTCAGTCAGTAGCTTCAATCATTTCTGGATGTTTTTCAATGGCAAAAATCAATGAATATTGTAAATGCACAAACAGTAATTTCTCCGCATTGCAAGGTGCAATTCTGAAATTTTTTGCTTTTTCCTGCTCCTCTTAGCATGATAAAGAAGATTCAAAGAGAGTGAGATGCCAGCTCCTTTCATTCAGTCAGTAGCTTCAATCATTTCTGGACGTTTTTCAATGGCAAAAATCAATGAATATTGTAAATGCACAAACAGTAATTTCTCCGCATTGCAAGGTGAAATTCTGAAATTTTTTGCTTTTTCCTGCTCCTCTTAGCATGATAAAGAAGATTCAAAGAGTGAGATGCCAGCTCCTTTCATTGTCAGTAGCTTCAAACATTTCTGGTATATGAATAACATGATGTTTTTCAATGGCAAAAATCAATGAATATTGTAAATGCACAAACAGTAATTTCTCCGCATTGCAAGGTGCAATTCTGAAATTTTTTGCCTTTTTATGCTCCTCTTAGCAAGATAAACAAGATTCAAAGAGAGTGAGATGCCAGCTCCTTTCATTCAGTCAGTAGCTTCAATCATTTCTGGACGTTTTTCAATGGCAAAAATCAATGAATATTGTAAATGCACAAACAGTAATTTCTCGGCATTGCAACGTGCAATTCTGAAATTTTTTGCTTTTTCCTGCTCCTCTTAGCATGATAAAGAAGATTCAAAGAGAGTGAGATGCCAGCTCCTTTCATTCAGTCAGTAGCTTCAATCATTTCTGGACGTTTTTCAATGGCAAAAATCAATGAATATTGTAAATGCACAAACAGTAATTTCTCCGCATTGCAAGGTGCAATTCTGAAATTTTTTGCTTTTTCCTGCTCCTCTTAGCATGATAAACAAGATTCAAAGAGAGTGAGATGCCAGCTCCTTTCATTCAGTCAGTAGCTTCAATCATTTCTGGATGTTTTTCAATGGCAAAAATCAATGAATATTGTAAATGCACAAACAGTAATTTCTCCGCATTGCAAGGTGCAATTCTGAAATTTTTTGCTTTTTTCTGCTCCTCTTAGCATAATAAAGAAGATTCAAAGAGAGTGAGATGCCAGCTCCTTTCATTCAGTCAGTAGCTTCAAACATTTCTGGTATATGAATAACATGATGTTTTTCAATGGCAAAAATCAATGAATATTGTAAATGCACAAACAGTAATTTCTCCGCATTGCAAGGTGCAATTCTGAAATTTTTTGCTTTTTCCTGCTCCTCTTAGCATGATAAAGAAGATTCAAAGAGAGTGAGATGCCAGCTCCTTTCATTCAGTCAGTAGCTTCAATCATTTCTGGACGTTTTTCAATGGCAAAAATCAATGAATATTGTAAATGCACAAACAGTAATTTCTCCGCATTGCAAGGTGCAATTCTGAAATTTTTTGCTTTTTCCTGCTCCTCTTAGCATGATAAACAAGATTCAAAGAGAGTGAGATGCCAGCTCCTTTCATTCAGTCAGTAGCTTCAATCATTTCTGGATGTTTTTCAATGGCAAAAATCAATGAATATTGTAAATGCACAAACAGTAATTTCTCCGCATTGCAAGGTGCAATTCTGAAATTTTTTGCTTTTTCCTGCTCCTCTTAGCATGATAAAGAAGATTCAAAGAGAGTGAGATGCCAGCTCCTTTCATTCAGTCAGTAGCTTCAATCATTTCTGGACGTTTTTCAATGGCAAAAATCAATGAATATTGTAAATGCACAAACAGTAATTTCTCCGCATTGCAAGGTGCAATTCTGAAATTTTTTGCTTTTTTATGCTCCTCTTAGCAAGATAAACAAGATTCAAAGAGAGTGAGATGCCAGCTCCTTTCATTCAGTCAGTAGCTTCAATCATTTCTGGACGTTTTTCAATGGCAAAAATCAATGAATATTGTAAATGCACAAACAGTAATTTCTCCGCATTGCAAGGTGCAATTCTGAATTTTTTTGCTTTTTCCTGCTCCTCTTAGCATGATAAAGAAGATTCAAAGAGAGTGAGATGCCAGCTCCTTTCATTCAGTCAGTAGCTTCAAACATTTCTGGTATATGAATAACATGATGTTTTTCAATGGCAAAAATCAATGAATATTGTAAATGCACAAACAGTAATTTCTCCGCATTGCAAGGTGCAATTTTGAAATTTTTTGCTTTTTCCTGCTCCTCTTAGCATGATAAAGAAGATTCAAAGAGAGTGAGATGCCAGCTCCTTTCATTCAGTCAGTAGCTTCAATCATTTCTGGACGTTTTTCAATGGCAAAAATCAATGAATATTGTAAATGCACAAACAGTAATTTCTCCGCATTGCAAGGTGCAATTCTGAAATTTTTTGCTTTTTCCTGCTCCTCTTAGCATGATAAACAAGATTCAAAGAGAGTGAGATGCCAGCTCCTTTCATTCAGTCAGTAGCTTCAATCATTTCTGGATGTTTTTCAATGGCAAAAATCAATGAATATTGTAAATGCACAAACAGTAATTTCTCCGCATTGCAAGGTGCAATTCTGAAATTTTTTGCTTTTTTCTGCTCCTCTTAGCATAATAAAGAAGATTCAAAGAGAGTGAGATGCCAGCTCCTTTCATTCAGTCAGTAGCTTCAAACATTTCTGGTATATGAATAACATGATGTTTTTCAATGGCAAAAATCAATGAATATTGTAAATGCACAAACAGTAATTTCTCCGCATTGCAAGGTGCAATTCTGAAATTTTTTGCTTTTTCCTGCTCCTCTTAGCATGATAAAGAAGAATCAAAGAGAGTGAGATGCCAGCTCCTTTCATTCAGTCAGTAGCTTCAATCATTTCTGGACGTTTTTCAATGGCAAAAATCAATGAATATTGTAAATGCACAAACAGTAATTTCTCCGCATTGCAAGGTGCAATTCTGAAATTTTTTGCTTTTTCCTGCTCCTCTTAGCATGATAAACAAGATTCAAAGAGAGTGAGATGCCAGCTCCTTTCATTCAGTCAGTAGCTTCAATCATTTCTGGATGTTTTTCAATGGCAAAAATCAATGAATATTGTAAATGCACAAACAGTAATTTCTCCGCATTGCAAGGTGCAATTCTGAAATTTTTTGCTTTTTCCTGCTCCTCTTAGCATGATAAAGAAGATTCAAAGAGAGTGAGATGCCAGCTCCTTTCATTCAGTCAGTAGCTTCAATCATTTCTGGACGTTTTTCAATGGCAAAAATCAATGAATATTGTAAATGCACAAACAGTAATTTCTCCGCATTGCAAGGTGAAATTCTGAAATTTTTTGCTTTTTCCTGCTCCTCTTAGCATGATAAAGATTCAAAGAGTGAGATGCCAGCTCCTTTCATTGTCAGTAGCTTCAAACATTTCTGGTATATGAATAACATGATGTTTTTCAATGGCAAAAATCAATGAATATTGTAAATGCACAAACAGTAATTTCTCCGCATTGCAAGGTGCAATTCTGAAATTTTTTGCTTTTTTATGCTCCTCTTAGCAAGATAAACAAGATTCAAAGAGAGTGAGATGCCAGCTCCTTTCATTCAGTCAGTAGCTTCAATCATTTCTGGACGTTTTTCAATGGCAAAAATCAATGAATATTGTAAATGCACAAACAGTAATTTCTCGGCATTGCAAGGTGCAATTCTGAAATTTTTTGCTTTTTCCTGCTCCTCTTAGCATGATAAAGAAGATTCAAAGAGAGTGAGATGCCAGCTCCTTTCATTCAGTCAGTAGCTTCAATCATTTCTGGACGTTTTTCAATGGCAAAAATCAATGAATATTGTAAATGCACAAACAGTAATTTCTCCGCATTGCAAGGTGCAATTCTGAAATTTTTTGCTTTTTCCTGCTCCTCTTAGCATGATAAACAAGATTCAAAGAGAGTGAGATGCCAGCTCCTTTCATTCAGTCAGTAGCTTCAATCATTTCTGGATGTTTTTCAATGGCAAAAATCAATGAATATTGTAAATGCACAAACAGTAATTTCTCCGCATTGCAAGGTGCAATTCTGAAATTTTTTGCTTTTTTCTGCTCCTCTTAGCATAATAAAGAAGATTCAAAGAGAGTGAGATGCCAGCTCCTTTCATTCAGTCAGTAGCTTCAAACATTTCTGGTATATGAATAACATGATGTTTTTCAATGGCAAAAATCAATGAATATTGTAAATGCACAAACAGTAATTTCTCCGCATTGCAAGGTGCAATTCTGAAATTTTTTGCTTTTTCCTGCTCCTCTTAGCATGATAAAGAAGATTCAAAGAGAGTGAGATGCCAGCTCCTTTCATTCAGTCAGTAGCTTCAATCATTTCTGGACGTTTTTCAATGGCAAAAATCAATGAATATTGTAAATGCACAAACAGTAATTTCTCGGCATTGCAAGGTGCAATTCTGAAATTTTTTGCTTTTTCCTGCTCCTCTTAGCATGATAAAGAAGATTCAAAGAGAGTGAGATGCCAGCTCCTTTCATTCAGTCAGTAGCTTCAATCATTTCTGGACGTTTTTCAATGGCAAAAATCAATGAATATTGTAAATGCACAAACAGTAATTTCTCCGCATTGCAAGGTGCAATTCTGAAATTTTTTGCTTTTTCCTGCTCCTCTTAGCATGATAAACAAGATTCAAAGAGAGTGAGATGCCAGCTCCTTTCATTCAGTCAGTAGCTTCAATCATTTCTGGATGTTTTTCAATGGCAAAAATCAATGAATATTGTAAATGCACAAACAGTAATTTCTCCGCATTGCAAGGTGCAATTCTGAAATTTTTTGCTTTTTTCTGCTCCTCTTAGCATAATAAAGAAGATTCAAAGAGAGTGAGATGCCAGCTCCTTTCATTCAGTCAGTAGCTTCAAACATTTCTGGTATATGAATAACATGATGTTTTTCAATGGCAAAAATCAATGAATATTGTAAATGCACAAACAGTAATTTCTCCGCATTGCAAGGTGCAATTCTGAAATTTTTTGCTTTTTCCTGCTCCTCTTAGCATGATAAAGAAGATTCAAAGAGAGTGAGATGCCAGCTCCTTTCATTCAGTCAGTAGCTTCAATCATTTCTGGACGTTTTTCAATGGCAAAAATCAATGAATATTGTAAATGCACAAACAGTAATTTCTCCGCATTGCAAGGTGCAATTCTGAAATTTTTTGCTTTTTCCTGCTCCTCTTAGCATGATAAACAAGATTCAAAGAGAGTGAGATGCCAGCTCCTTTCATTCAGTCAGTAGCTTCAATCATTTCTGGATGTTTTTCAATGGCAAAAATCAATGAATATTGTAAATGCACAAACAGTAATTTCTCCGCATTGCAAGGTGCAATTCTGAAATTTTTTGCTTTTTCCTGCTCCTCTTAGCATGATAAAGAAGATTCAAAGAGAGTGAGATGCCAGCTCCTTTCATTCAGTCAGTAGCTTCAATCATTTCTGGACGTTTTTCAATGGCAAAAATCAATGAATATTGTAAATGCACAAACAGTAATTTCTCCGCATTGCAAGGTGAAATTCTGAAATTTTTTGCTTTTTCCTGCTCCTCTTAGCATGATAAAGAAGATTCAAAGAGTGAGATGCCAGCTCCTTTCATTGTCAGTAGCTTCAAACATTTCTGGTATATGAATAACATGATGTTTTTCAATGGCAAAAATCAATGAATATTGTAAATGCACAAACAGTAATTTCTCCGCATTGCAAGGTGCAATTCTGAAATTTTTTGCTTTTTTATGCTCCTCTTAGCAAGATAAACAAGATTCAAAGAGAGTGAGATGCCAGCTCCTTTCATTCAGTCAGTAGCTTCAATCATTTCTGGACGTTTTTCAATGGCAAAAATCAATGAATATTGTAAATGCACAAACAGTAATTTCTCCGCATTGCAAGGTGCAATTCTGAAATTTTTTGCTTTTTCCTGCTCCTCTTAGCATGATAAAGAAGATTCAAAGAGAGTGAGATGCCAGCTCCTTTCATTCAGTCAGTAGCTTCAATCATTTCTGGACGTTTTTCAATGGCAAAAATCAATGAATATTGTAAATGCACAAACAGTAATTTCTCCGCATTGCAAGGTGCAATTCTGAAATTTTTTGCTTTTTCCTGCTCCTCTTAGCATGATAAAGAAGATTCAAAGAGAGTGAGATGCCAGCTCCTTTCATTCAGTCAGTAGCTTCAAACATTTCTGGTATATGAATAACATGATGTTTTTCAATGGCAAAAATCAATGAATATTGTAAATGCACAAACAGTAATTTCTCCGCATTGCAAGGTGAAATTCTGAAATTTTTTGCTTTTTCCTGCTCCTCTTAGCATGATAAAGAAGATTCAAAGAGAGTGAGATGCCAGCTCCTTTCATTCAGTCAGTAGCTTCAATCATTTCTGGTATATGAATAACATGATGTTTTTCAATGGCAAAAATCAATGAATATTGTAAATGCACAAACAGTAATTTCTCCGCATTGCAAGGTGCAATTCTGAAATTTTTTGCTTTTTTATGCTCCTCTTAGCAAGATAAACAAGATTCAAAGAGAGTGAGATGCCAGCTCCTTTCATTCAGTCAGTAGCTTCAATCATTTCTGGACGTTTTTCAATGGCAAAAATCAATGAATATTGTAAATGCACAAACAGTAATTTCTCGGCATTGCAAAGTGCAATTCTGAAATTTTTTGCTTTTTCCTGCTCCTCTTAGCATGATAAAGAAGATTCAAAGAGAGTGAGATGCCAGCTCCTTTCATTCAGTCAGTAGCTTCAATCATTTCTGGACGTTTTTCAATGGCAAAAATCAATGAATATTGTAAATGCACAAACAGTAATTTCTCCGCATTGCAAGGTGCAATTCTGAAATTTTTTGCTTTTTCCTGCTCCTCTTAGCATGATAAACAAGATTCAAAGAGAGTGAGATGCCAGCTCCTTTCATTCAGTCAGTAGCTTCAATCATTTCTGGATGTTTTTCAATGGCAAAAATCAATGAATATTGTAAATGCACAAACAGTAATTTCTCCGCATTGCAAGGTGCAATTCTGAAATTTTTTGCTTTTTTCTGCTCCTCTTAGCATAATAAAGAAGATTCAAAGAGAGTGAGATGCCAGCTCCTTTCATTCAGTCAGTAGCTTCAAACATTTCTGGTATATGAATAACATGATGTTTTTCAATGGCAAAAATCAATGAATATTGTAAATGCACAAACAGTAATTTCTCCGCATTGCAAGGTGCAATTCTGAAATTTTTTGCTTTTTCCTGCTCCTCTTAGCATGATAAAGAAGATTCAAAGAGAGTGAGATGCCAGCTCCTTTCATTCAGTCAGTAGCTTCAATCATTTCTGGACGTTTTTCAATGGCAAAAATCAATGAATATTGTAAATGCACAAACAGTAATTTCTCCGCATTGCAAGGTGCAATTCTGAAATTTTTTGCTTTTTCCTGCTCCTCTTAGCATGATAAACAAGATTCAAAGAGAGTGAGATGCCAGCTCCTTTCATTCAGTCAGTAGCTTCAATCATTTCTGGATGTTTTTCAATGGCAAAAATCAATGAATATTGTAAATGCACAAACAGTAATTTCTCCGCATTGCAAGGTGCAATTCTGAAATTTTTTGCTTTTTCCTGCTCCTCTTAGCATGATAAAGAAGATTCAAAGAGAGTGAGATGCCAGCTCCTTTCATTCAGTCAGTAGCTTCAATCATTTCTGGACGTTTTTCAATGGCAAAAATCAATGAATATTGTAAATGCACAAACAGTAATTTCTCCGCATTGCAAGGTGAAATTCTGAAATTTTTTGCTTTTTCCTGCTCCTCTTAGCATGATAAAGAAGATTCAAAGAGTGAGATGCCAGCTCCTTTCATTGTCAGTAGCTTCAAACATTTCTGGTATATGAATAACATGATGTTTTTCAATGGCAAAAATCAATGAATATTGTAAATGCACAAACAGTAATTTCTCCGCATTGCAAGGTGCAATTCTGAAATTTTTTGCTTTTTTATGCTCCTCTTAGCAAGATAAACAAGATTCAAAGAGAGTGAGATGCCAGCTCCTTTCATTCAGTCAGTAGCTTCAATCATTTCTGGACGTTTTTCAATGGCAAAAATCAATGAATATTGTAAATGCACAAACAGTAATTTCTCCGCATTGCAAGGTGCAATTCTGAAATTTTTTGCTTTTTCCTGCTCCTCTTAGCATGATAAAGAAGATTCAAAGAGAGTGAGATGCCAGCTCCTTTCATTCAGTCAGTAGCTTCAATCATTTCTGGACGTTTTTCAATGGCAAAAATCAATGAATATTGTAAATGCACAAACAGTAATTTCTCCGCATTGCAAGGTGCAATTCTGAAATTTTTTGCTTTTTCCTGCTCCTCTTAGCATGATAAAGAAGATTCAAAGAGAGTGAGATGCCAGCTCCTTTCATTCAGTCAGTAGCTTCAAACATTTCTGGTATATGAATAACATGATGTTTTTCAATGGCAAAAATCAATGAATATTGTAAATGCACAAACAGTAATTTCTCCGCATTGCAAGGTGAAATTCTGAAATTTTTTGCTTTTTCCTGCTCCTCTTAGCATGATAAAGAAGATTCAAAGAGAGTGAGATGCCAGCTCCTTTCATTCAGTCAGTAGCTTCAATCATTTCTGGTATATGAATAACATGATGTTTTTCAATGGCAAAAATCAATGAATATTGTAAATGCACTAACAGTAATTTCTCCGCATTGCAAGGTGCAATTCTGAAATTTTTTGCTTTTTTATGCTCCTCTTAGCAAGATAAACAAGATTCAAAGAGAGTGAGATGCCAGCTCCTTTCATTCAGTCAGTAGCTTCAATCATTTCTGGACGTTTTTCAATGGCAAAAATCAATGAATATTGTAAATGCACAAACAGTAATTTCTCGGCATTGCAACGTGCAATTCTGAAATTTTTTGCTTTTTCCTGCTCCTCTTAGCATGATAAAGAAGATTCAAAGAGAGTGAGATGCCAGCTCCTTTCATTCAGTCAGTAGCTTCAATCATTTCTGGACGTTTTTCAATGGCAAAAATCAATGAATATTGTAAATGCACAAACAGTAATTTCTCCGCATTGCAAGGTGCAATTCTGAAATTTTTTGCTTTTTCCTGCTCCTCTTAGCATGATAAACAAGATTCAAAGAGAGTGAGATGCCAGCTCCTTTCATTCAGTCAGTAGCTTCAATCATTTCTGGATGTTTTTCAATGGCAAAAATCAATGAATATTGTAAATGCACAAACAGTAATTTCTCCGCATTGCAAGGTGCAATTCTGAAATTTTTTGCTTTTTTCTGCTCCTCTTAGCATAATAAAGAAGATTCAAAGAGAGTGAGATGCCAGCTCCTTTCATTCAGTCAGTAGCTTCAAACATTTCTGGTATATGAATAACATGATGTTTTTCAATGGCAAAAATCAATGAATATTGTAAATGCACAAACAGTAATTTCTCCGCATTGCAAGGTGCAATTCTGAAATTTTTTGCTTTTTCCTGCTCCTCTTAGCATGATAAAGAAGATTCAAAGAGAGTGAGATGCCAGCTCCTTTCATTCAGTCAGTAGCTTCAATCATTTCTGGACGTTTTTCAATGGCAAAAATCAATGAATATTGTAAATGCACAAACAGTAATTTCTCCGCATTGCAAGGTGCAATTCTGAAATTTTTTGCTTTTTCCTGCTCCTCTTAGCATGATAAACAAGATTCAAAGAGAGTGAGATGCCAGCTCCTTTCATTCAGTCAGTAGCTTCAATCATTTCTGGATGTTTTTCAATGGCAAAAATCAATGAATATTGTAAATGCACAAACAGTAATTTCTCCGCATTGCAAGGTGCAATTCTGAAATTTTTTGCTTTTTCCTGCTCCTCTTAGCATGATAAAGAAGATTCAAAGAGAGTGAGATGCCAGCTCCTTTCATTCAGTCAGTAGCTTCAATCATTTCTGGACGTTTTTCAATGGCAAAAATCAATGAATATTGTAAATGCACAAACAGTAATTTCTCCGCATTGCAAGGTGCAATTCTGAAATTTTTTGCTTTTTTATGCTCCTCTTAGCAAGATAAACAAGATTCAAAGAGAGTGAGATGCCAGCTCCTTTCATTCAGTCAGTAGCTTCAATCATTTCTGGACGTTTTTCAATGGCAAAAATCAATGAATATTGTAAATGCACAAACAGTAATTTCTCCGCATTGCAAGGTGCAATTCTGAATTTTTTTGCTTTTTCCTGCTCCTCTTAGCATGATAAAGAAGATTCAAAGAGAGTGAGATGCCAGCTCCTTTCATTCAGTCAGTAGCTTCAAACATTTCTGGTATATGAATAACATGATGTTTTTCAATGGCAAAAATCAATGAATATTGTAAATGCACAAACAGTAATTTCTCCGCATTGCAAGGTGCAATTTTGAAATTTTTTGCTTTTTCCTGCTCCTCTTAGCATGATAAAGAAGATTCAAAGAGAGTGAGATGCCAGCTCCTTTCATTCAGTCAGTAGCTTCAATCATTTCTGGACGTTTTTCAATGGCAAAAATCAATGAATATTGTAAATGCACAAACAGTAATTTCTCCGCATTGCAAGGTGCAATTCTGAAATTTTTTGCTTTTTCCTGCTCCTCTTAGCATGATAAAGAAGATTCAAAGAGAGTGAGATGCCAGCTCCTTTCATTCAGTCAGTAGCTTCAATCATTTCTGGACGTTTTTCAATGGCAAAAATCAATGAATATTGTAAATGCACAAACAGTAATTTCTCCGCATTGCAAGGTGAAATTCTGAAATTTTTTGCTTTTTCCTGCTCCTCTTAGCATGATAAAGATTCAAAGAGTGAGATGCCAGCTCCTTTCATTGTCAGTAGCTTCAAACATTTCTGGTATATGAATAACATGATGTTTTTCAATGGCAAAAATCAATGAATATTGTAAATGCACAAACAGTAATTTCTCCGCATTGCAAGGTGCAATTCTGAAATTTTTTGCTTTTTTATGCTCCTCTTAGCAAGATAAACAAGATTCAAAGAGAGTGAGATGCCAGCTCCTTTCATTCAGTCAGTAGCTTCAATCATTTCTGGACGTTTTTCAATGGCAAAAATCAATGAATATTGTAAATGCACAAACAGTAATTTCTCGGCATTGCAAGGTGCAATTCTGAAATTTTTTGCTTTTTCCTGCTCCTCTTAGCATGATAAAGAAGATTCAAAGAGAGTGAGATGCCAGCTCCTTTCATTCAGTCAGTAGCTTCAATCATTTCTGGACGTTTTTCAATGGCAAAAATCAATGAATATTGTAAATGCACAAACAGTAATTTCTCCGCATTGCAAGGTGCAATTCTGAAATTTTTTGCTTTTTCCTGCTCCTCTTAGCATGATAAACAAGATTCAAAGAGAGTGAGATGCCAGCTCCTTTCATTCAGTCAGTAGCTTCAATCATTTCTGGATGTTTTTCAATGGCAAAAATCAATGAATATTGTAAATGCACAAACAGTAATTTCTCCGCATTGCAAGGTGCAATTCTGAAATTTTTTGCTTTTTTCTGCTCCTCTTAGCATAATAAAGAAGATTCAAAGAGAGTGAGATGCCAGCTCCTTTCATTCAGTCAGTAGCTTCAAACATTTCTGGTATATGAATAACATGATGTTTTTCAATGGCAAAAATCAATGAATATTGTAAATGCACAAACAGTAATTTCTCCGCATTGCAAGGTGCAATTCTGAAATTTTTTGCTTTTTCCTGCTCCTCTTAGCATGATAAAGAAGATTCAAAGAGAGTGAGATGCCAGCTCCTTTCATTCAGTCAGTAGCTTCAATCATTTCTGGACGTTTTTCAATGGCAAAAATCAATGAATATTGTAAATGCACAAACAGTAATTTCTCCGCATTGCAAGGTGCAATTCTGAAATTTTTTGCTTTTTCCTGCTCCTCTTAGCATGATAAACAAGATTCAAAGAGAGTGAGATGCCAGCTCCTTTCATTCAGTCAGTAGCTTCAATCATTTCTGGATGTTTTTCAATGGCAAAAATCAATGAATATTGTAAATGCACAAACAGTAATTTCTCCGCATTGCAAGGTGCAATTCTGAAATTTTTTGCTTTTTCCTGCTCCTCTTAGCATGATAAAGAAGATTCAAAGAGTGAGATGCCAGCTCCTTTCATTGTCAGTAGCTTCAAACATTTCTGGTATATGAATAACATGTTTTTCAATGGCAAAAATCAATGAATATTGTAAATGCACAAACAGTAATTTCTCCGCATTGCAAGGTGCAATTCTGAAATTTTTTGCTTTTTTATGCTCCTCTTAGCAAGATAAACAAGATTCAAAGAGAGTGAGATGCCAGCTCCTTTCATTCAGTCAGTAGCTTCAATCATTTCTGGACGTTTTTCAATGGTAAAAATCAATGAATATTGTAAATGCACAAACAGTAATTTCTCCGCATTGCAAGGTGCAATTCTGAAATTTTTTGCTTTTTCCTGCTCCTCTTAGCATGATAAAGAAGATTCAAAGAGAGTGAGATGCCAGCTCCTTTCATTCAGTCAGTAGCTTCAATCATTTCTGGACGTTTTTCAATGGCAAAAATCAATGAATATTGTAAATGCACAAACAGTAATTTCTCCGCATTGCAAGGTGCAATTCTGAAATTTTTTGCTTTTTCCTGCTCCTCTTAGCATGATAAAGAAGATTCAAAGAGAGTGAGATGCCAGCTCCTTTCATTCAGTCAGTAGCTTCAAACATTTCTGGTATATGAATAACATGATGTTTTTCAATGGCAAAAATCAATGAATATTGTAAATGCACAAACAGTAATTTCTCCGCATTGCAAGGTGAAATTCTGAAATTTTTTGCTTTTTCCTGCTCCTCTTAGCATGATAAACAAGATTCAAAGAGAGTGAGATGCCAGCTCCTTTCATTCAGTCAGTAGCTTCAATCATTTCTGGATGTTTTTCAATGGCAAAAATCAATGAATATTGTAAATGCACAAACAGTAATTTCTCCGCATTGCAAGGTGCAATTCTGAAATTTTTTGCTTTTTTCTGCTCCTCTTAGCATAATAAAGAAGATTCAAAGAGAGTGAGATGCCAGCTCCTTTCATTCAGTCAGTAGCTTCAAACATTTCTGGTATATGAATAACATGATGTTTTTCAATGGCAAAAATCAATGAATATTGTAAATGCACAAACAGTAATTTCTCCGCATTGCAAGGTGCAATTCTGAAATTTTTTGCTTTTTCCTGCTCCTCTTAGCATGATAAAGAAGAATCAAAGAGAGTGAGATGCCAGCTCCTTTCATTCAGTCAGTAGCTTCAATCATTTCTGGACGTTTTTCAATGGCAAAAATCAATGAATATTGTAAATGCACAAACAGTAATTTCTCCGCATTGCAAGGTGCAATTCTGAAATTTTTTGCTTTTTCCTGCTCCTCTTAGCATGATAAACAAGATTCAAAGAGAGTGAGATGCCAGCTCCTTTCATTCAGTCAGTAGCTTCAATCATTTCTGGATGTTTTTCAATGGCAAAAATCAATGAATATTGTAAATGCACAAACAGTAATTTCTCCGCATTGCAAGGTGCAATTCTGAAATTTTTTGCTTTTTCCTGCTCCTCTTAGCATGATAAAGAAGATTCAAAGAGAGTGAGATGCCAGCTCCTTTCATTCAGTCAGTAGCTTCAATCATTTCTGGACGTTTTTCAATGGCAAAAATCAATGAATATTGTAAATGCACAAACAGTAATTTCTCCGCATTGCAAGGTGAAATTCTGAAATTTTTTGCTTTTTCCTGCTCCTCTTAGCATGATAAAGATTCAAAGAGTGAGATGCCAGCTCCTTTCATTGTCAGTAGCTTCAAACATTTCTGGTATATGAATAACATGATGTTTTTCAATGGCAAAAATCAATGAATATTGTAAATGCACAAACAGTAATTTCTCCGCATTGCAAGGTGCAATTCTGAAATTTTTTGCTTTTTTATGCTCCTCCTAGCAAGATAAACAAGATTCAAAGAGAGTGAGATGCCAGCTCCTTTCATTCAGTCAGTAGCTTCAATCATTTCTGGACGTTTTTCAATGGCAAAAATCAATGAATATTGTAAATGCACAAACAGTAATTTCTCGGCATTGCAAGGTGCAATTCTGAAATTTTTTGCTTTTTCCTGCTCCTCTTAGCATGATAAAGAAGATTCAAAGAGAGTGAGATGCCAGCTCCTTTCATTCAGTCAGTAGCTTCAATCATTTCTGGACGTTTTTCAATGGCAAAAATCAATGAATATTGTAAATGCACAAACAGTAATTTCTCCGCATTGCAAGGTGCAATTCTGAAATTTTTTGCTTTTTCCTGCTCCTCTTAGCATGATAAACAAGATTCAAAGAGAGTGAGATGCCAGCTCCTTTCATTCAGTCAGTAGCTTCAATCATTTCTGGATGTTTTTCAATGGCAAAAATCAATGAATATTGTAAATGCACAAACAGTAATTTCTCCGCATTGCAAGGTGCAATTCTGAAATTTTTTGCTTTTTTCTGCTCCTCTTAGCATAATAAAGAAGATTCAAAGAGAGTGAGATGCCAGCTCCTTTCATTCAGTCAGTAGCTTCAAACATTTCTGGTATATGAATAACATGATGTTTTTCAATGGCAAAAATCAATGAATATTGTAAATGCACAAACAGTAATTTCTCCGCATTGCAAGGTGCAATTCTGAAATTTTTTGCTTTTTCCTGCTCCTCTTAGCATGATAAAGAAGATTCAAAGAGAGTGAGATGCCAGCTCCTTTCATTCAGTCAGTAGCTTCAATCATTTCTGGACGTTTTTCAATGGCAAAAATCAATGAATATTGTAAATGCACAAACAGTAATTTCTCCGCATTGCAAGGTGCAATTCTGAAATTTTTTGCTTTTTCCTGCTCCTCTTAGCATGATAAACAAGATTCAAAGAGAGTGAGATGCCAGCTCCTTTCATTCAGTCAGTAGCTTCAATCATTTCTGGATGTTTTTCAATGGCAAAAATCAATGAATATTGTAAATGCACAAACAGTAATTTCTCCGCATTGCAAGGTGCAATTCTGAAATTTTTTGCTTTTTCCTGCTCCTCTTAGCATGATAAAGAAGATTCAAAGAGTGAGATGCCAGCTCCTTTCATTGTCAGTAGCTTCAAACATTTCTGGTATATGAATAACATGTTTTTCAATGGCAAAAATCAATGAATATTGTAAATGCACAAACAGTAATTTCTCCGCATTGCAAGGTGCAATTCTGAAATTTTTTGCTTTTTTATGCTCCTCTTAGCAAGATAAACAAGATTCAAAGAGAGTGAGATGCCAGCTCCTTTCATTCAGTCAGTAGCTTCAATCATTTCTGGACGTTTTTCAATGGCAAAAATCAATGAATATTGTAAATGCACAAACAGTAATTTCTCCGCATTGCAAGGTGCAATTCTGAAATTTTTTGCTTTTTCCTGCTCCTCTTAGCATGATAAAGAAGATTCAAAGAGAGTGAGATGCCAGCTCCTTTCATTCAGTCAGTAGCTTCAATCATTTCTGGACGTTTTTCAATGGCAAAAATCAATGAATATTGTAAATGCACAAACAGTAATTTCTCCGCATTGCAAGGTGCAATTCTGAAATTTTTTGCTTTTTCCTGCTCCTCTTAGCATGATAAAGAAGATTCAAAGAGAGTGAGATGCCAGCTCCTTTCATTCAGTCAGTAGCTTCAAACATTTCTGGTATATGAATAACATGATGTTTTTCAATGGCAAAAATCAATGAATATTGTAAATGCACAAACAGTAATTTCTCCGCATTGCAAGGTGAAATTCTGAAATTTTTTGCTTTTTCCTGCTCCTCTTAGCATGATAAAGAAGATTCAAAGAGAGTGAGATGCCAGCTCCTTTCATTCAGTCAGTAGCTTCAATCATTTCTGGTATATGAATAACATGATGTTTTTCAATGGCAAAAATCAATGAATATTGTAAATGCACAAACAGTAATTTCTCCGCATTGCAAGGTGCAATTCTGAAATTTTTTGCTTTTTCCTGCTCCTCTTAGCATGATAAAGAAGATTCAAAGAGAGTGAGATGCCAGCTCCTTTCATTCAGTCAGTAGCTTCAATCATTTCTGGATGTTTTTCAATGGCAAAAATCAATGAATATTGTAAATGCACAAACAGTAATTTCTCCGCATTGCAAGGTGCAATTCTGAAATTTTTTGCTTTTTCCTGCTCCTCTTAGCATGATAAAGAAGATTCAAAGAGAGTGAGATGCCAGCTCCTTTCATTCAGTCAGTAGCTTCAAACATTTCTGGTATATGAATAACATGATGTTTTTCAATGGCAAAAATCAATGAATATTGTAAATGCACAGACAGTAATTTCTCCGCATTGCAAGGTGCAATTCTGAATTTTTTTGCTTTTTCCTGCTCCTCTTAGCATGATAAAGAAGATTCAAAGAGAGTGAGATGCCAGCTCCTTTCATTCAGTCAGTAGCTTCAATCATTTCTGGACGTTTTTCAATGGCAAAAATCAATGAATATTGTAAATGCACAAACAGTAATTTCTCCGCATTGCAAGGTGCAATTCTGAAATTTTTTGCTTTTTCCTGCTCCTCTTAGCATGATAAACATGATTCAAAGAGAGTGAGATGCCAGCTCCTTTCATTCAGTCAGTAGCTTCAATCATTTCTGGATGTTTTTCAATGGCAAAAATCAATGAATATTGTAAATGCACAAACAGTAATTTCTCCGCATTGCAAGGTGCAATTCTGAAATTTTTTGCTTTTTCCTGCTCCTCTTAGCATGATAAAGAAGATTCAAAGAGAGTGAGATGCCAGCTCCTTTCATTCAGTCAGTAGCTTCAATCATTTCTGGACGTTTTTCAATGGCAAAAATCAATGAATATTGTAAATGCACAAACAGTAATTTCTCCGCATTGCAAGGTGAAATTCTGAAATTTTTTGCTTTTTCCTGCTCCTCTTAGCATGATAAAGAAGATTCAAAGAGTGAGATGCCAGCTCCTTTCATTGTCAGTAGCTTCAAACATTTCTGGTATATGAATAACATGATGTTTTTCAAGGGCAAAAATCAATGAATATTGTAAATGCACAAACAGTAATTTCTCCGCATTGCAAGGTGCAATTCTGAAATTTTTTGCTTTTTTATGCTCCTCTTAGCAAGATAAACAAGATTCAAAGAGAGTGAGATGCCAGCTCCTTTCATTCAGTCAGTAGCTTCAATCATTTCTGGACGTTTTTCAATGGCAAAAATCAATGAATATTGTAAATGCACAAACAGTAATTTCTCCGCATTGCAAGGTGCAATTCTGAAATTTTTTGCTTTTTCCTGCTCCTCTTAGCATGATAAAGAAGATTCAAAGAGAGTGAGATGCCAGCTCCTTTCATTCAGTCAGTAGCTTCAAACATTTCTGGTATATGAATAACATGATGTTTTTCAATGGCAAAAATCAATGAATATTGTAAATGCACAAACAGTAATTTCTCCGCATTGCAAGGTGAAATTCTGAAATTTTTTGCTTTTTCCTGCTCCTCTTAGCATGATAAAGAAGATTCAAAGAGAGTGAGATGCCAGCTCCTTTCATTCAGTCAGTAGCTTCAATCATTTCTGGTATATGAATAACATGATGTTTTTCAATGGCAAAAATCAATGAATATTGTAAATGCACAAACAGTAATTTCTCCGCATTGCAAGGTGCAATTCTGAAATTTTTTGCTTTTTTATGCTCCTCTTAGCAAGATAAACAAGATTCAAAGAGAGTGAGATGCCAGCTCCTTTCATTCAGTCAGTAGCTTCAATCATTTCTGGACGTTTTTCAATGGCAAAAATCAATGAATATTGTAAATGCACAAACAGTAATTTCTCCGCATTGCAAGGTGCAATTCTGAAATTTTTTGCTTTTTCCTGCTCCTCTTAGCATGATAAAGAAGATTCAAAGAGAGTGAGATGCCAGCTCCTTTCATTCAGTCAGTAGCTTCAAACATTTCTGGTATATGAATAACATGATGTTTTTCAATGGCAAAAATCAATGAATATTGTAAATGCACAAACAGTAATTTCTCCGCATTGCAAGGTGAAATTCTGAAATTTTTTGCTTTTTCCTGCTCCTCTTAGCATGATAAAGAAGATTCAAAGAGAGTGAGATGCCAGCTCCTTTCATTCAGTCAGTAGCTTCAATCATTTCTGGTATATGAATAACATGATGTTTTTCAATGGCAAAAATCAATGAATATTGTAAATGCACAAACAGTAATTTCTCCGCATTGCAAGGTGCAATTCTGAAATTTTTTGCTTTTTCCTGCTCCTCTTAGCATGATAAAGAAGATTCAAAGAGAGTGAGATGCCAGCTCCTTTCATTCAGTCAGTAGCTTCAATCATTTCTGGATGTTTTTCAATGGCAAAAATCAATGAATATTGTAAATGCACAAACAGTAATTTCTCCGCATTGCAAGGTGCAATTCTGAAATTTTTTGCTTTTTCCTGCTCCTCTTAGCATGATAAAGAAGATTCAAAGAGAGTGAGATGCCAGCTCCTTTCATTCAGTCAGTAGCTTCAAACATTTCTGGTATATGAATAACATGATGTTTTTCAATGGCAAAAATCAATGAATATTGTAAATGCACAGACAGTAATTTCTCCGCATTGCAAGGTGCAATTCTGAATTTTTTTGCTTTTTCCTGCTCCTCTTAGCATGATAAAGAAGATTCAAAGAGAGTGAGATGCCAGCTCCTTTCATTCAGTCAGTAGCTTCAATCATTTCTGGACGTTTTTCAATGGCAAAAATCAATGAATATTGTAAATGCACAAACAGTAATTTCTCCGCATTGCAAGGTGCAATTCTGAAATTTTTTGCTTTTTCCTGCTCCTCTTAGCATGATAAACATGATTCAAAGAGAGTGAGATGCCAGCTCCTTTCATTCAGTCAGTAGCTTCAATCATTTCTGGATGTTTTTCAATGGCAAAAATCAATGAATATTGTAAATGCACAAACAGTAATTTCTCCGCATTGCAAGGTGCAATTCTGAAATTTTTTGCTTTTTCCTGCTCCTCTTAGCATGATAAAGAAGATTCAAAGAGAGTGAGATGCCAGCTCCTTTCATTCAGTCAGTAGCTTCAATCATTTCTGGACGTTTTTCAATGGCAAAAATCAATGAATATTGTAAATGCACAAACAGTAATTTCTCCGCATTGCAAGGTGAAATTCTGAAATTTTTTGCTTTTTCCTGCTCCTCTTAGCATGATAAAGAAGATTCAAAGAGTGAGATGCCAGCTCCTTTCATTGTCAGTAGCTTCAAACATTTCTGGTATATGAATAACATGATGTTTTTCAAGGGCAAAAATCAATGAATATTGTAAATGCACAAACAGTAATTTCTCCGCATTGCAAGGTGCAATTCTGAAATTTTTTGCTTTTTTATGCTCCTCTTAGCAAGATAAACAAGATTCAAAGAGAGTGAGATGCCAGCTCCTTTCATTCAGTCAGTAGCTTCAATCATTTCTGGACGTTTTTCAATGGCAAAAATCAATGAATATTGTAAATGCACAAACAGTAATTTCTCCGCATTGCAAGGTGCAATTCTGAAATTTTTTGCTTTTTCCTGCTCCTCTTAGCATGATAAAGAAGATTCAAAGAGAGTGAGATGCCAGCTCCTTTCATTCAGTCAGTAGCTTCAATCATTTCTGGATGTTTTTCAATGGCAAAAATCAATGAATATTGTAAATGCACAAACAGTAATTTCTCCGCATTGCAAGGTGCAATTCTGAAATTTTTTGCTTTTTCCTGCTCCTCTTAGCATGATAAAGAAGATTCAAAGAGAGTGAGATGCCAGCTCCTTTCATTCAGTCAGTAGCTTCAAACATTTCTGGTATATGAATAACATGATGTTTTTCAATGGCAAAAATCAATGAATATTGTAAATGCACAGACAGTAATTTCTCCGCATTGCAAGGTGCAATTCTGAATTTTTTTGCTTTTTCCTGCTCCTCTTAGCATGATAAAGAAGATTCAAAGAGAGTGAGATGCCAGCTCCTTTCATTCAGTCAGTAGCTTCAATCATTTCTGGACGTTTTTCAATGGCAAAAATCAATGAATATTGTAAATGCACAAACAGTAATTTCTCCGCATTGCAAGGTGCAATTCTGAAATTTTTTGCTTTTTCCTGCTCCTCTTAGCATGATAAACATGATTCAAAGAGAGTGAGATGCCAGCTCCTTTCATTCAGTCAGTAGCTTCAATCATTTCTGGATGTTTTTCAATGGCAAAAATCAATGAATATTGTAAATGCACAAACAGTAATTTCTCCGCATTGCAAGGTGCAATTCTGAAATTTTTTGCTTTTTCCTGCTCCTCTTAGCATGATAAAGAAGATTCAAAGAGAGTGAGATGCCAGCTCCTTTCATTCAGTCAGTAGCTTCAATCATTTCTGGACGTTTTTCAATGGCAAAAATCAATGAATATTGTAAATGCACAAACAGTAATTTCTCCGCATTGCAAGGTGAAATTCTGAAATTTTTTGCTTTTTCCTGCTCCTCTTAGCATGATAAAGAAGATTCAAAGAGTGAGATGCCAGCTCCTTTCATTGTCAGTAGCTTCAAACATTTCTGGTATATGAATAACATGATGTTTTTCAAGGGCAAAAATCAATGAATATTGTAAATGCACAAACAGTAATTTCTCCGCATTGCAAGGTGCAATTCTGAAATTTTTTGCTTTTTTATGCTCCTCTTAGCAAGATAAACAAGATTCAAAGAGAGTGAGATGCCAGCTCCTTTCATTCAGTCAGTAGCTTCAATCATTTCTGGACGTTTTTCAATGGCAAAAATCAATGAATATTGTAAATGCACAAACAGTAATTTCTCCGCATTGCAAGGTGCAATTCTGAAATTTTTTGCTTTTTCCTGCTCCTCTTAGCATGATAAAGAAGATTCAAAGAGAGTGAGATGCCAGCTCCTTTCATTCAGTCAGTAGCTTCAATCATTTCTGGATGTTTTTCAATGGCAAAAATCAATGAATATTGTAAATGCACAAACAGTAATTTCTCCGCATTGCAAGGTGCAATTCTGAAATTTTTTGCTTTTTCCTGCTCCTCTTAGCATGATAAAGAAGATTCAAAGAGAGTGAGATGCCAGCTCCTTTCATTCAGTCAGTAGCTTCAAACATTTCTGGTATATGAATAACATGATGTTTTTCAATGGCAAAAATCAATGAATATTGTAAATGCACAAACAGTAATTTCTCCGCATTGCAAGGTGCAATTCTGAAATTTTTTGCTTTTTCCTGCTCCTCTTAGCATGATAAAGAAGATTCAAAGAGAGTGAGATGCCAGCTCCTTTCATTCAGTCAGTAGCTTCAATCATTTCTGGATGTTTTTCAATGGCAAAAATCAATGAATATTGTAAATGCACAAACAGTAATTTCTCCGCATTGCAAGGTGCAATTCTGAAATTTTTTGCTTTTTCCTGCTCCTCTTAGCATGATAAAGAAGATTCAAAGAGAGTGAGATGCCAGCTCCTTTCATTCAGTCAGTAGCTTCAAACATTTCTGGTATATGAATAACATGATGTTTTTCAATGGCAAAAATCAATGAATATTGTAAATGCACAGACAGTAATTTCTCCGCATTGCAAGGTGCAATTCTGAATTTTTTTGCTTTTTCCTGCTCCTCTTAGCATGATAAAGAAGATTCAAAGAGAGTGAGATGCCAGCTCCTTTCATTCAGTCAGTAGCTTCAATCATTTCTGGACGTTTTTCAATGGCAAAAATCAATGAATATTGTAAATGCACAAACAGTAATTTCTCCGCATTGCAAGGTGCAATTCTGAAATTTTTTGCTTTTTCCTGCTCCTCTTAGCATGATAAACATGATTCAAAGAGAGTGAGATGCCAGCTCCTTTCATTCAGTCAGTAGCTTCAATCATTTCTGGATGTTTTTCAATGGCAAAAATCAATGAATATTGTAAATGCACAAACAGTAATTTCTCCGCATTGCAAGGTGCAATTCTGAAATTTTTTGCTTTTTCCTGCTCCTCTTAGCATGATAAAGAAGATTCAAAGAGAGTGAGATGCCAGCTCCTTTCATTCAGTCAGTAGCTTCAATCATTTCTGGATGTTTTTCAATGGCAAAAATCAATGAATATTGTAAATGCACAAACAGTAATTTCTCCGCATTGCAAGGTGCAATTCTGAAATTTTTTGCTTTTTCCTGCTCCTCTTAGCATGATAAAGAAGATTCAAAGAGAGTGAGATGCCAGCTCCTTTCATTCAGTCAGTAGCTTCAAACATTTCTGGTATATGAATAACATGATGTTTTTCAATGGCAAAAATCAATGAATATTGTAAATGCACAGACAGTAATTTCTCCGCATTGCAAGGTGCAATTCTGAATTTTTTTGCTTTTTCCTGCTCCTCTTAGCATGATAAAGAAGATTCAAAGAGAGTGAGATGCCAGCTCCTTTCATTCAGTCAGTAGCTTCAATCATTTCTGGACGTTTTTCAATGGCAAAAATCAATGAATATTGTAAATGCACAAACAGTAATTTCTCTGCATTGCAAGGTGCAATTCTGAAATTTTTTGCTTTTTCCTGCTCCTCTTAGCATGATAAACATGATTCAAAGAGAGTGAGATGCCAGCTCCTTTCATTCAGTCAGTAGCTTCAATCATTTCTGGATGTTTTTCAATGGCAAAAATCAATGAATATTGTAAATGCACAAACAGTAATTTCTCCGCATTGCAAGGTGCAATTCTGAAATTTTTTGCTTTTTCCTGCTCCTCTTAGCATGATAAAGAAGATTCAAAGAGAGTGAGATGCCAGCTCCTTTCATTCAGTCAGTAGCTTCAATCATTTCTGGACGTTTTTCAATGGCAAAAATCAATGAATATTGTAAATGCACAAACAGTAATTTCTCCGCATTGCAAGGTGAAATTCTGAAATTTTTTGCTTTTTCCTGCTCCTCTTAGCATGATAAAGAAGATTCAAAGAGTGAGATGCCAGCTCCTTTCATTGTCAGTAGCTTCAAACATTTCTGGTATATGAATAACATGATGTTTTTCAAGGGCAAAAATCAATGAATATTGTAAATGCACAAACAGTAATTTCTCCGCATTGCAAGGTGCAATTCTGAAATTTTTTGCTTTTTTATGCTCCTCTTAGCAAGATAAACAAGATTCAAAGAGAGTGAGATGCCAGCTCCTTTCATTCAGTCAGTAGCTTCAATCATTTCTGGACGTTTTTCAATGGCAAAAATCAATGAATATTGTAAATGCACAAACAGTAATTTCTCCGCATTGCAAGGTGCAATTCTGAAATTTTTTGCTTTTTCCTGCTCCTCTTAGCATGATAAAGAAGATTCAAAGAGAGTGAGATGCCAGCTCCTTTCATTCAGTCAGTAGCTTCAATCATTTCTGGATGTTTTTCAATGGCAAAAATCAATGAATATTGTAAATGCACAAACAGTAATTTCTCCGCATTGCAAGGTGCAATTCTGAAATTTTTTGCTTTTTCCTGCTCCTCTTAGCATGATAAAGAAGATTCAAAGAGAGTGAGATGCCAGCTCCTTTCATTCAGTCAGTAGCTTCAAACATTTCTGGTATATGAATAACATGATGTTTTTCAATGGCAAAAATCAATGAATATTGTAAATGCACAGACAGTAATTTCTCCGCATTGCAAGGTGCAATTCTGAATTTTTTTGCTTTTTCCTGCTCCTCTTAGCATGATAAAGAAGATTCAAAGAGAGTGAGATGCCAGCTCCTTTCATTCAGTCAGTAGCTTCAATCATTTCTGGACGTTTTTCAATGGCAAAAATCAATGAATATTGTAAATGCACAAACAGTAATTTCTCCGCATTGCAAGGTGCAATTCTGAAATTTTTTGCTTTTTCCTGCTCCTCTTAGCATGATAAACATGATTCAAAGAGAGTGAGATGCCAGCTCCTTTCATTCAGTCAGTAGCTTCAATCATTTCTGGATGTTTTTCAATGGCAAAAATCAATGAATATTGTAAATGCACAAACAGTAATTTCTCCGCATTGCAAGGTGCAATTCTGAAATTTTTTGCTTTTTCCTGCTCCTCTTAGCATGATAAAGAAGATTCAAAGAGAGTGAGATGCCAGCTCCTTTCATTCAGTCAGTAGCTTCAATCATTTCTGGACGTTTTTCAATGGCAAAAATCAATGAATATTGTAAATGCACAAACAGTAATTTCTCCGCATTGCAAGGTGAAATTCTGAAATTTTTTGCTTTTTCCTGCTCCTCTTAGCATGATAAAGAAGATTCAAAGAGTGAGATGCCAGCTCCTTTCATTGTCAGTAGCTTCAAACATTTCTGGTATATGAATAACATGATGTTTTTCAAGGGCAAAAATCAATGAATATTGTAAATGCACAAACAGTAATTTCTCCGCATTGCAAGGTGCAATTCTGAAATTTTTTGCTTTTTTATGCTCCTCTTAGCAAGATAAACAAGATTCAAAGAGAGTGAGATGCCAGCTCCTTTCATTCAGTCAGTAGCTTCAATCATTTCTGGACGTTTTTCAATGGCAAAAATCAATGAATATTGTAAATGCACAAACAGTAATTTCTCCGCATTGCAAGGTGCAATTCTGAAATTTTTTGCTTTTTCCTGCTCCTCTTAGCATGATAAAGAAGATTCAAAGAGAGTGAGATGCCAGCTCCTTTCATTCAGTCAGTAGCTTCAATCATTTCTGGATGTTTTTCAATGGCAAAAATCAATGAATATTGTAAATGCACAAACAGTAATTTCTCCGCATTGCAAGGTGCAATTCTGAAATTTTTTGCTTTTTCCTGCTCCTCTTAGCATGATAAAGAAGATTCAAAGAGAGTGAGATGCCAGCTCCTTTCATTCAGTCAGTAGCTTCAAACATTTCTGGTATATGAATAACATGATGTTTTTCAATGGCAAAAATCAATGAATATTGTAAATGCACAGACAGTAATTTCTCCGCATTGCAAGGTGCAATTCTGAATTTTTTTGCTTTTTCCTGCTCCTCTTAGCATGATAAAGAAGATTCAAAGAGAGTGAGATGCCAGCTCCTTTCATTCAGTCAGTAGCTTCAATCATTTCTGGACGTTTTTCAATGGCAAAAATCAATGAATATTGTAAATGCACAAACAGTAATTTCTCCGCATTGCAAGGTGCAATTCTGAAATTTTTTGCTTTTTCCTGCTCCTCTTAGCATGATAAACATGATTCAAAGAGAGTGAGATGCCAGCTCCTTTCATTCAGTCAGTAGCTTCAATCATTTCTGGATGTTTTTCAATGGCAAAAATCAATGAATATTGTAAATGCACAAACAGTAATTTCTCCGCATTGCAAGGTGCAATTCTGAAATTTTTTGCTTTTTCCTGCTCCTCTTAGCATGATAAAGAAGATTCAAAGAGAGTGAGATGCCAGCTCCTTTCATTCAGTCAGTAGCTTCAATCATTTCTGGACGTTTTTCAATGGCAAAAATCAATGAATATTGTAAATGCACAAACAGTAATTTCTCCGCATTGCAAGGTGAAATTCTGAAATTTTTTGCTTTTTCCTGCTCCTCTTAGCATGATAAAGAAGATTCAAAGAGTGAGATGCCAGCTCCTTTCATTGTCAGTAGCTTCAAACATTTCTGGTATATGAATAACATGATGTTTTTCAAGGGCAAAAATCAATGAATATTGTAAATGCACAAACAGTAATTTCTCCGCATTGCAAGGTGCAATTCTGAAATTTTTTGCTTTTTTATGCTCCTCTTAGCAAGATAAACAAGATTCAAAGAGAGTGAGATGCCAGCTCCTTTCATTCAGTCAGTAGCTTCAATCATTTCTGGACGTTTTTCAATGGCAAAAATCAATGAATATTGTAAATGCACAAACAGTAATTTCTCCGCATTGCAAGGTGCAATTCTGAAATTTTTTGCTTTTTCCTGCTCCTCTTAGCATGATAAAGAAGATTCAAAGAGAGTGAGATGCCAGCTCCTTTCATTCAGTCAGTAGCTTCAAACATTTCTGGTATATGAATAACATGATGTTTTTCAATGGCAAAAATCAATGAATATTGTAAATGCACAAACAGTAATTTCTCCGCATTGCAAGGTGAAATTCTGAAATTTTTTGCTTTTTCCTGCTCCTCTTAGCATGATAAAGAAGATTCAAAGAGAGTGAGATGCCAGCTCCTTTCATTCAGTCAGTAGCTTCAATCATTTCTGGTATATGAATAACATGATGTTTTTCAATGGCAAAAATCAATGAATATTGTAAATGCACAAACAGTAATTTCTCCGCATTGCAAGGTGCAATTCTGAAATTTTTTGCTTTTTTATGCTCCTCTTAGCAAGATAAACAAGATTCAAAGAGAGTGAGATGCCAGCTCCTTTCATTCAGTCAGTAGCTTCAATCATTTCTGGACGTTTTTCAATGGCAAAAATCAATGAATATTGTAAATGCACAAACAGTAATTTCTCCGCATTGCAAGGTGCAATTCTGAAATTTTTTGCTTTTTCCTGCTCCTCTTAGCATGATAAAGAAGATTCAAAGAGAGTGAGATGCCAGCTCCTTTCATTCAGTCGGTAGCTTCAAACATTTCTGGTATATGAATAACATGATGTTTTTCAATGGCAAAAATCAATGAATATTGTAAATGCACAAACAGTAATTTCTCCGCATTGCAAGGTGAAATTCTGAAATTTTTTGCTTTTTCCTGCTCCTCTTAGCATGATAAAGAAGATTCAAAGAGAGTGAGATGCCAGCTCCTTTCATTCAGTCAGTAGCTTCAATCATTTCTGGTATATGAATAACATGATGTTTTTCAATGGCAAAAATCAATGAATATTGTAAATGCACAAACAGTAATTTCTCCGCATTGCAAGGTGCAATTCTGAAATTTTTTGCTTTTTCCTGCTCCTCTTAGCATGATAAAGAAGATTCAAAGAGAGTGAGATGCCAGCTCCTTTCATTCAGTCAGTAGCTTCAATCATTTCTGGATGTTTTTCAATGGCAAAAATCAATGAATATTGTAAATGCACAAACAGTAATTTCTCCGCATTGCAAGGTGCAATTCTGAAATTTTTTGCTTTTTCCTGCTCCTCTTAGCATGATAAAGAAGATTCAAAGAGAGTGAGATGCCAGCTCCTTTCATTCAGTCAGTAGCTTCAAACATTTCTGGTATATGAATAACATGATGTTTTTCAATGGCAAAAATCAATGAATATTGTAAATGCACAGACAGTAATTTCTCCGCATTGCAAGGTGCAATTCTGAATTTTTTTGCTTTTTCCTGCTCCTCTTAGCATGATAAAGAAGATTCAAAGAGAGTGAGATGCCAGCTCCTTTCATTCAGTCAGTAGCTTCAATCATTTCTGGACGTTTTTCAATGGCAAAAATCAATGAATATTGTAAATGCACAAACAGTAATTTCTCCGCATTGCAAGGTGCAATTCTGAAATTTTTTGCTTTTTCCTGCTCCTCTTAGCATGATAAACATGATTCAAAGAGAGTGAGATGCCAGCTCCTTTCATTCAGTCAGTAGCTTCAATCATTTCTGGATGTTTTTCAATGGCAAAAATCAATGAATATTGTAAATGCACAAACAGTAATTTCTCCGCATTGCAAGGTGCAATTCTGAAATTTTTTGCTTTTTCCTGCTCCTCTTAGCATGATAAAGAAGATTCAAAGAGAGTGAGATGCCAGCTCCTTTCATTCAGTCAGTAGCTTCAATCATTTCTGGACGTTTTTCAATGGCAAAAATCAATGAATATTGTAAATGCACAAACAGTAATTTCTCCGCATTGCAAGGTGAAATTCTGAAATTTTTTGCTTTTTCCTGCTCCTCTTAGCATGATAAAGAAGATTCAAAGAGTGAGATGCCAGCTCCTTTCATTGTCAGTAGCTTCAAACATTTCTGGTATATGAATAACATGATGTTTTTCAAGGGCAAAAATCAATGAATATTGTAAATGCACAAACAGTAATTTCTCCGCATTGCAAGGTGCAATTCTGAAATTTTTTGCTTTTTTATGCTCCTCTTAGCAAGATAAACAAGATTCAAAGAGAGTGAGATGCCAGCTCCTTTCATTCAGTCAGTAGCTTCAATCATTTCTGGACGTTTTTCAATGGCAAAAATCAATGAATATTGTAAATGCACAAACAGTAATTTCTCCGCATTGCAAGGTGCAATTCTGAAATTTTTTGCTTTTTCCTGCTCCTCTTAGCATGATAAAGAAGATTCAAAGAGAGTGAGATGCCAGCTCCTTTCATTCAGTCAGTAGCTTCAAACATTTCTGGTATATGAATAACATGATGTTTTTCAATGGCAAAAATCAATGAATATTGTAAATGCACAAACAGTAATTTCTCCGCATTGCAAGGTGAAATTCTGAAATTTTTTGCTTTTTCCTGCTCCTCTTAGCATGATAAAGAAGATTCAAAGAGAGTGAGATGCCAGCTCCTTTCATTCAGTCAGTAGCTTCAATCATTTCTGGTATATGAATAACATGATGTTTTTCAATGGCAAAAATCAATGAATATTGTAAATGCACAAACAGTAATTTCTCCGCATTGCAAGGTGCAATTCTGAAATTTTTTGCTTTTTTATGCTCCTCTTAGCAAGATAAACAAGATTCAAAGAGAGTGAGATGCCAGCTCCTTTCATTCAGTCAGTAGCTTCAATCATTTCTGGACGTTTTTCAATGGCAAAAATCAATGAATATTGTAAATGCACAAACAGTAATTTCTCCGCATTGCAAGGTGCAATTCTGAAATTTTTTGCTTTTTCCTGCTCCTCTTAGCATGATAAAGAAGATTCAAAGAGAGTGAGATGCCAGCTCCTTTCATTCAGTCAGTAGCTTCAAACATTTCTGGTATATGAATAACGATGTTTTTCAATGGCAAAAATCAATGAATATTGTAAATGCACAAACAGTAATTTCTCCGCATTGCAAGGTGAAATTCTGAAATTTTTTGCTTTTTCCTGCTCCTCTTAGCATGATAAAGAAGATTCAAAGAGAGTGAGATGCCAGCTCCTTTCATTCAGTCAGTAGCTTCAATCATTTCTGGTATATGAATAACATGATGTTTTTCAATGGCAAAAATCAATGAATATTGTAAATGCACAAACAGTAATTTCTCCGCATTGCAAGGTGCAATTCTGAAATTTTTTGCTTTTTCCTGCTCCTCTTAGCATGATAAAGAAGATTCAAAGAGAGTGAGATGCCAGCTCCTTTCATTCAGTCAGTAGCTTCAATCATTTCTGGATGTTTTTCAATGGCAAAAATCAATGAATATTGTAAATGCACAAACAGTAATTTCTCCGCATTGCAAGGTGCAATTCTGAAATTTTTTGCTTTTTCCTGCTCCTCTTAGCATGATAAAGAAGATTCAAAGAGAGTGAGATGCCAGCTCCTTTCATTCAGTCAGTAGCTTCAATCATTTCTGGTATATGAATAACATGATGTTTTTCAATGGCAAAAATCAATGAATATTGTAAATGCACAAACAGTAATTTCTCCGCATTGCAAGGTGCAATTCTGAAATTTTTTGCTTTTTCCTGCTCCTCTTAGCATGATAAAGAAGATTCAAAGAGAGTGAGATGCCAGCTCCTTTCATTCAGTCAGTAGCTTCAATCATTTCTGGATGTTTTTCAATGGCAAAAATCAATGAATATTGTAAATGCACAAACAGTAATTTCTCCGCATTGCAAGGTGCAATTCTGAAATTTTTTGCTTTTTCCTGCTCCTCTTAGCATGATAAAGAAGATTCAAAGAGAGTGAGATGCCAGCTCCTTTCATTCAGTCAGTAGCTTCAAACATTTCTGGTATATGAATAACATGATGTTTTTCAATGGCAAAAATCAATGAATATTGTAAATGCACAGACAGTAATTTCTCCGCATTGCAAGGTGCAATTCTGAATTTTTTTGCTTTTTCCTGCTCCTCTTAGCATGATAAAGAAGATTCAAAGAGAGTGAGATGCCAGCTCCTTTCATTCAGTCAGTAGCTTCAATCATTTCTGGACGTTTTTCAATGGCAAAAATCAATGAATATTGTAAATGCACAAACAGTAATTTCTCCGCATTGCAAGGTGCAATTCTGAAATTTTTTGCTTTTTCCTGCTCCTCTTAGCATGATAAACATGATTCAAAGAGAGTGAGATGCCAGCTCCTTTCATTCAGTCAGTAGCTTCAATCATTTCTGGATGTTTTTCAATGGCAAAAATCAATGAATATTGTAAATGCACAAACAGTAATTTCTCCGCATTGCAAGGTGCAATTCTGAAATTTTTTGCTTTTTCCTGCTCCTCTTAGCATGATAAAGAAGATTCAAAGAGAGTGAGATGCCAGCTCCTTTCATTCAGTCAGTAGCTTCAATCATTTCTGGACGTTTTTCAATGGCAAAAATCAATGAATATTGTAAATGCACAAACAGTAATTTCTCCGCATTGCAAGGTGAAATTCTGAAATTTTTTGCTTTTTCCTGCTCCTCTTAGCATGATAAAGAAGATTCAAAGAGTGAGATGCCAGCTCCTTTCATTGTCAGTAGCTTCAAACATTTCTGGTATATGAATAACATGATGTTTTTCAAGGGCAAAAATCAATGAATATTGTAAATGCACAAATAGTAATTTCTCCGCATTGCAAGGTGCAATTCTGAAATTTTTTGCTTTTTTATGCTCCTCTTAGCAAGATAAACAAGATTCAAAGAGAGTGAGATGCCAGCTCCTTTCATTCAGTCAGTAGCTTCAATCATTTCTGGACGTTTTTCAATGGCAAAAATCAATGAATATTGTAAATGCACAAACAGTAATTTCTCCGCATTGCAAGGTGCAATTCTGAAATTTTTTGCTTTTTCCTGCTCCTCTTAGCATGATAAAGAAGATTCAAAGAGAGTGAGATGCCAGCTCCTTTCATTCAGTCAGTAGCTTCAAACATTTCTGGTATATGAATAACATGATGTTTTTCAATGGCAAAAATCAATGAATATTGTAAATGCACAAACAGTAATTTCTCCGCATTGCAAGGTGAAATTCTGAAATTTTTTGCTTTTTCCTGCTCCTCTTAGCATGATAAAGAAGATTCAAAGAGAGTGAGATGCCAGCTCCTTTCATTCAGTCAGTAGCTTCAATCATTTCTGGTATATGAATAACATGATGTTTTTCAATGGCAAAAATCAATGAATATTGTAAATGCACAAACAGTAATTTCTCCGCATTGCAAGGTGCAATTCTGAAATTTTTTGCTTTTTTATGCTCCTCTTAGCAAGATAAACAAGATTCAAAGAGAGTGAGATGCCAGCTCCTTTCATTCAGTCAGTAGCTTCAATCATTTCTGGACGTTTTTCAATGGCAAAAATCAATGAATATTGTAAATGCACAAACAGTAATTTCTCCGCATTGCAAGGTGCAATTCTGAAATTTTTTGCTTTTTCCTGCTCCTCTTAGCATGATAAAGAAGATTCAAAGAGAGTGAGATGCCAGCTCCTTTCATTCAGTCAGTAGCTTCAAACATTTCTGGTATATGAATAACGATGTTTTTCAATGGCAAAAATCAATGAATATTGTAAATGCACAAAGAGTAATTTCTCCGCATTGCAAGGTGAAATTCTGAAATTTTTTGCTTTTTCCTGCTCCTCTTAGCATGATAAAGAAGATTCAAAGAGAGTGAGATGCCAGCTCCTTTCATTCAGTCAGTAGCTTCAATCATTTCTGGTATATGAATAACATGATGTTTTTCAATGGCAAAAATCAATGAATATTGTAAATGCACAAACAGTAATTTCTCCGCATTGCAAGGTGCAATTCTGAAATTTTTTGCTTTTTCCTGCTCCTCTTAGCATGATAAAGAAGATTCAAAGAGAGTGAGATGCCAGCTCCTTTCATTCAGTCAGTAGCTTCAATCATTTCTGGATGTTTTTCAATGGCAAAAATCAATGAATATTGTAAATGCACAAACAGTAATTTCTCCGCATTGCAAGGTGCAATTCTGAAATTTTTTGCTTTTTCCTGCTCCTCTTAGCATGATAAAGAAGATTCAAAGAGAGTGAGATGCCAGCTCCTTTCATTCAGTCAGTAGCTTCAAACATTTCTGGTATATGAATAACATGATGTTTTTCAATGGCAAAAATCAATGAATATTGTAAATGCACAGACAGTAATTTCTCCGCATTGCAAGGTGCAATTCTGAATTTTTTTGCTTTTTCCTGCTCCTCTTAGCATGATAAAGAAGATTCAAAGAGAGTGAGATGCCAGCTCCTTTCATTCAGTCAGTAGCTTCAATCATTTCTGGACGTTTTTCAATGGCAAAAATCAATGAATATTGTAAATGCACAAACAGTAATTTCTCCGCATTGCAAGGTGCAATTCTGAAATTTTTTGCTTTTTCCTGCTCCTCTTAGCATGATAAAGAAGATTCAAAGAGAGTGAGATGCCAGCTCCTTTCATTCAGTCAGTAGCTTCAAACATTTCTGGTATATGAATAACATGATGTTTTTCAATGGCAAAAATCAATGAATATTGTAAATGCACAAACAGTAATTTCTCCGCATTGCAAGGTGAAATTCTGAAATTTTTTGCTTTTTCCTGCTCCTCTTAGCATGATAAAGATTCAAAGAGAGTGAGATGCCAGCTCCTTTCATTCAGTCAGTAGCTTCAATCATTTCTGGTATATGAATAACATGATGTTTTTCAATGGCAAAAATCAATGAATATTGTAAATGCACAAACAGTAATTTCTCCGCATTGCAAGGTGCAATTCTGAAATTTTTTGCTTTTTTATGCTCCTCTTAGCAAGATAAACAAGATTCAAAGAGAGTGAGATGCCAGCTCCTTTCATTCAGTCAGTAGCTTCAATCATTTCTGGACGTTTTTCAATGGCAAAAATCAATGAATATTGTAAATGCACAAACAGTAATTTCTCGGCATTGCAACGTGCAATTCTGAAATTTTTTGCTTTTTCCTGCTCCTCTTAGCATGATAAAGAAGATTCAAAGAGAGTGAGATGCCAGCTCCTTTCATTCAGTCAGTAGCTTCAATCATTTCTGGACGTTTTTCAATGGCAAAAATCAATGAATATTGTAAATGCACAAACAGTAATTTCTCCGCATTGCAAGGTGCAATTCTGAAATTTTTTGCTTTTTCCTGCTCCTCTTAGCATGATAAACAAGATTCAAAGAGAGTGAGATGCCAGCTCCTTTCATTCAGTCAGTAGCTTCAATCATTTCTGGATGTTTTTCAATGGCAAAAATCAATGAATATTGTAAATGCACAAACAGTAATTTCTCCGCATTGCAAGGTGCAATTCTGAAATTTTTTGCTTTTTTCTGCTCCTCTTAGCATAATAAAGAAGATTCAAAGAGAGTGAGATGCCAGCTCCTTTCATTCAGTCAGTAGCTTCAAACATTTCTGGTATATGAATAACATGATGTTTTTCAATGGCAAAAATCAATGAATATTGTAAATGCACAAACAGTAATTTCTCCGCATTGCAAGGTGCAATTCTGAAATTTTTTGCTTTTTCCTGCTCCTCTTAGCATGATAAAGAAGATTCAAAGAGAGTGAGATGCCAGCTCCTTTCATTCAGTCAGTAGCTTCAATCATTTCTGGACGTTTTTCAATGGCAAAAATCAATGAATATTGTAAATGCACAAACAGTAATTTCTCCGCATTGCAAGGTGCAATTCTGAAATTTTTTGCTTTTTCCTGCTCCTCTTAGCATGATAAACAAGATTCAAAGAGAGTGAGATGCCAGCTCCTTTCATTCAGTCAGTAGCTTCAATCATTTCTGGATGTTTTTCAATGGCAAAAATCAATGAATATTGTAAATGCACAAACAGTAATTTCTCCGCATTGCAAGGTGCAATTCTGAAATTTTTTGCTTTTTCCTGCTCCTCTTAGCATGATAAAGAAGATTCAAAGAGAGTGAGATGCCAGCTCCTTTCATTCAGTCAGTAGCTTCAATCATTTCTGGACGTTTTTCAATGGCAAAAATCAATGAATATTGTAAATGCACAAACAGTAATTTCTCCGCATTGCAAGGTGCAATTCTGAAATTTTTTGCTTTTTTATGCTCCTCTTAGCAAGATAAACAAGATTCAAAGAGAGTGAGATGCCAGCTCCTTTCATTCAGTCAGTAGCTTCAATCATTTCTGGACGTTTTTCAATGGCAAAAATCAATGAATATTGTAAATGCACAAACAGTAATTTCTCCGCATTGCAAGGTGCAATTCTGAATTTTTTTGCTTTTTCCTGCTCCTCTTAGCATGATAAAGAAGATTCAAAGAGAGTGAGATGCCAGCTCCTTTCATTCAGTCAGTAGCTTCAAACATTTCTGGTATATGAATAACATGATGTTTTTCAATGGCAAAAATCAATGAATATTGTAAATGCACAAACAGTAATTTCTCCGCATTGCAAGGTGCAATTTTGAAATTTTTTGCTTTTTCCTGCTCCTCTTAGCATGATAAAGAAGATTCAAAGAGAGTGAGATGCCAGCTCCTTTCATTCAGTCAGTAGCTTCAATCATTTCTGGACGTTTTTCAATGGCAAAAATCAATGAATATTGTAAATGCACAAACAGTAATTTCTCCGCATTGCAAGGTGCAATTCTGAAATTTTTTGCTTTTTCCTGCTCCTCTTAGCATGATAAACAAGATTCAAAGAGAGTGAGATGCCAGCTCCTTTCATTCAGTCAGTAGCTTCAATCATTTCTGGATGTTTTTCAATGGCAAAAATCAATGAATATTGTAAATGCACAAACAGTAATTTCTCCGCATTGCAAGGTGCAATTCTGAAATTTTTTGCTTTTTTCTGCTCCTCTTAGCATAATAAAGAAGATTCAAAGAGAGTGAGATGCCAGCTCCTTTCATTCAGTCAGTAGCTTCAAACATTTCTGGTATATGAATAACATGATGTTTTTCAATGGCAAAAATCAATGAATATTGTAAATGCACAAACAGTAATTTCTCCGCATTGCAAGGTGCAATTCTGAAATTTTTTGCTTTTTCCTGCTCCTCTTAGCATGATAAAGAAGAATCAAAGAGAGTGAGATGCCAGCTCCTTTCATTCAGTCAGTAGCTTCAATCATTTCTGGACGTTTTTCAATGGCAAAAATCAATGAATATTGTAAATGCACAAACAGTAATTTCTCCGCATTGCAAGGTGCAATTCTGAAATTTTTTGCTTTTTCCTGCTCCTCTTAGCATGATAAACAAGATTCAAAGAGAGTGAGATGCCAGCTCCTTTCATTCAGTCAGTAGCTTCAATCATTTCTGGATGTTTTTCAATGGCAAAAATCAATGAATATTGTAAATGCACAAACAGTAATTTCTCCGCATTGCAAGGTGCAATTCTGAAATTTTTTGCTTTTTCCTGCTCCTCTTAGCATGATAAAGAAGATTCAAAGAGAGTGAGATGCCAGCTCCTTTCATTCAGTCAGTAGCTTCAATCATTTCTGGACGTTTTTCAATGGCAAAAATCAATGAATATTGTAAATGCACAAACAGTAATTTCTCCGCATTGCAAGGTGAAATTCTGAAATTTTTTGCTTTTTCCTGCTCCTCTTAGCATGATAAAGATTCAAAGAGTGAGATGCCAGCTCCTTTCATTGTCAGTAGCTTCAAACATTTCTGGTATATGAATAACATGATGTTTTTCAATGGCAAAAATCAATGAATATTGTAAATGCACAAACAGTAATTTCTCCGCATTGCAAGGTGCAATTCTGAAATTTTTTGCTTTTTTATGCTCCTCTTAGCAAGATAAACAAGATTCAAAGAGAGTGAGATGCCAGCTCCTTTCATTCAGTCAGTAGCTTCAATCATTTCTGGACGTTTTTCAATGGCAAAAATCAATGAATATTGTAAATGCACAAACAGTAATTTCTCGGCATTGCAAGGTGCAATTCTGAAATTTTTTGCTTTTTCCTGCTCCTCTTAGCATGATAAAGAAGATTCAAAGAGAGTGAGATGCCAGCTCCTTTCATTCAGTCAGTAGCTTCAATCATTTCTGGACGTTTTTCAATGGCAAAAATCAATGAATATTGTAAATGCACAAACAGTAATTTCTCCGCATTGCAAGGTGCAATTCTGAAATTTTTTGCTTTTTCCTGCTCCTCTTAGCATGATAAACAAGATTCAAAGAGAGTGAGATGCCAGCTCCTTTCATTCAGTCAGTAGCTTCAATCATTTCTGGATGTTTTTCAATGGCAAAAATCAATGAATATTGTAAATGCACAAACAGTAATTTCTCCGCATTGCAAGGTGCAATTCTGAAATTTTTTGCTTTTTTCTGCTCCTCTTAGCATAATAAAGAAGATTCAAAGAGAGTGAGATGCCAGCTCCTTTCATTCAGTCAGTAGCTTCAAACATTTCTGGTATATGAATAACATGATGTTTTTCAATGGCAAAAATCAATGAATATTGTAAATGCACAAACAGTAATTTCTCCGCATTGCAAGGTGCAATTCTGAAATTTTTTGCTTTTTCCTGCTCCTCTTAGCATGATAAAGAAGATTCAAAGAGAGTGAGATGCCAGCTCCTTTCATTCAGTCAGTAGCTTCAATCATTTCTGGACGTTTTTCAATGGCAAAAATCAATGAATATTGTAAATGCACAAACAGTAATTTCTCCGCATTGCAAGGTGCAATTCTGAAATTTTTTGCTTTTTCCTGCTCCTCTTAGCATGATAAACAAGATTCAAAGAGAGTGAGATGCCAGCTCCTTTCATTCAGTCAGTAGCTTCAATCATTTCTGGATGTTTTTCAATGGCAAAAATCAATGAATATTGTAAATGCACAAACAGTAATTTCTCCGCATTGCAAGGTGCAATTCTGAAATTTTTTGCTTTTTCCTGCTCCTCTTAGCATGATAAAGAAGATTCAAAGAGAGTGAGATGCCAGCTCCTTTCATTCAGTCAGTAGCTTCAATCATTTCTGGACGTTTTTCAATGGCAAAAATCAATGAATATTGTAAATGCACAAACAGTAATTTCTCCGCATTGCAAGGTGAAATTCTGAAATTTTTTGCTTTTTCCTGCTCCTCTTAGCATGATAAAGAAGATTCAAAGAGTGAGATGCCAGCTCCTTTCATTGTCAGTAGCTTCAAACATTTCTGGTATATGAATAACATGATGTTTTTCAATGGCAAAAATCAATGAATATTGTAAATGCACAAACAGTAATTTCTCCGCATTGCAAGGTGCAATTCTGAAATTTTTTGCTTTTTTATGCTCCTCTTAGCAAGATAAACAAGATTCAAAGAGAGTGAGATGCCAGCTCCTTTCATTCAGTCAGTAGCTTCAATCATTTCTGGACGTTTTTCAATGGCAAAAATCAATGAATATTGTAAATGCACAAACAGTAATTTCTCCGCATTGCAAGGTGCAATTCTGAAATTTTTTGCTTTTTCCTGCTCCTCTTAGCATGATAAAGAAGATTCAAAGAGAGTGAGATGCCAGCTCCTTTCATTCAGTCAGTAGCTTCAATCATTTCTGGACGTTTTTCAATGGCAAAAATCAATGAATATTGTAAATGCACAAACAGTAATTTCTCCGCATTGCAAGGTGAAATTCTGAAATTTTTTGCTTTTTCCTGCTCCTCTTAGCATGATAAAGAAGATTCAAAGAGAGTGAGATGCCAGCTCCTTTCATTCAGTCAGTAGCTTCAATCATTTCTGGTATATGAATAACATGATGTTTTTCAATGGCAAAAATCAATGAATATTGTAAATGCACAAACAGTAATTTCTCCGCATTGCAAGGTGCAATTCTGAAATTTTTTGCTTTTTTATGCTCGTCTTAGCAAGATAAACAAGATTCAAAGAGAGTGAGATGCCAGCTCCTTTCATTCAGTCAGTAGCTTTAATCATTTCTGGACGTTTTTCAATGGCAAAAATCAATGAATATTGTAAATGCACAAACGGTAATTTCTCCGCATTGCAAGGTGCAATTCTGAAATTTTTTGCTTTTTCCTGCTCCTCTTAGCATGATAAAGAAGATTCAAAGAGAGTGAGATGCCAGCTCCTTTCATTCAGTCAGTAGCTTCAATCATTTCTGGACGTTTTTCAATGGCAAAAATCAATGAATATTGTAAATGCACAAACAGTAATTTCTCCGCATTGCAAGGTGCAATTCTGAAATTTTTTGCTTTTTCCTGCTCCTCTTAGCATGATAAAGAAGATTCAAAGAGAGTGAGATGCCAGCTCCTTTCATTCAGTCAGTAGCTTCAAACATTTCTGGTATATGAATAACATGATGTTTTTCAATGGCAAAAATCAATGAATATTGTAAATGCACAAACAGTAATTTCTCCGCATTGCAAGGTGAAATTCTGAAATTTTTTGCTTTTTCCTGCTCCTCTTAGCATGATAAAGAAGATTCAAAGAGAGTGAGATGCCAGCTCCTTTCATTCAGTCAGTAGCTTCAATCATTTCTGGTATATGAATAACATGATGTTTTTCAATGGCAAAAATCAATGAATATTGTAAATGCACAAACAGTAATTTCTCCGCATTGCAAGGTGCAATTCTGAAATTTTTTGCTTTTTCCTGCTCCTCTTAGCATGATAAAGAAGATTCAAAGAGAGTGAGATGCCAGCTCCTTTCATTCAGTCAGTAGCTTCAATCATTTCTGGATGTTTTTCAATGGCAAAAATCAATGAATATTGTAAATGCACAAACAGTAATTTCTCCGCATTGCAAGGTGCAATTCTGAAATTTTTTGCTTTTTCCTGCTCCTCTTAGCATGATAAAGAAGATTCAAAGAGAGTGAGATGCCAGCTCCTTTCATTCAGTCAGTAGCTTCAAACATTTCTGGTATATGAATAACATGATGTTTTTCAATGGCAAAAATCAATGAATATTGTAAATGCACAGACAGTAATTTCTCCGCATTGCAAGGTGCAATTCTGAATTTTTTTGCTTTTTCCTGCTCCTCTTAGCATGATAAAGAAGATTCAAAGAGAGTGAGATGCCAGCTCCTTTCATTCAGTCAGTAGCTTCAATCATTTCTGGACGTTTTTCAATGGCAAAAATCAATGAATATTGTAAATGCACAAACAGTAATTTCTCCGCATTGCAAGGTGCAATTCTGAAATTTTTTGCTTTTTCCTGCTCCTCTTAGCATGATAAACATGATTCAAAGAGAGTGAGATGCCAGCTCCTTTCATTCAGTCAGTAGCTTCAATCATTTCTGGATGTTTTTCAATGGCAAAAATCAATGAATATTGTAAATGCACAAACAGTAATTTCTCCGCATTGCAAGGTGCAATTCTGAAATTTTTTGCTTTTTCCTGCTCCTCTTAGCATGATAAAGAAGATTCAAAGAGAGTGAGATGCCAGCTCCTTTCATTCAGTCAGTAGCTTCAATCATTTCTGGACGTTTTTCAATGGCAAAAATCAATGAATATTGTAAATGCACAAACAGTAATTTCTCCGCATTGCAAGGTGAAATTCTGAAATTTTTTGCTTTTTCCTGCTCCTCTTAGCATGATAAAGAAGATTCAAAGAGTGAGATGCCAGCTCCTTTCATTGTCAGTAGCTTCAAACATTTCTGGTATATGAATAACATGATGTTTTTCAAGGGCAAAAATCAATGAATATTGTAAATGCACAAACAGTAATTTCTCCGCATTGCAAGGTGCAATTCTGAAATTTTTTGCTTTTTTATGCTCCTCTTAGCAAGATAAACAAGATTCAAAGAGAGTGAGATGCCAGCTCCTTTCATTCAGTCAGTAGCTTCAATCATTTCTGGACGTTTTTCAATGGCAAAAATCAATGAATATTGTAAATGCACAAACAGTAATTTCTCCGCATTGCAAGGTGCAATTCTGAAATTTTTTGCTTTTTCCTGCTCCTCTTAGCATGATAAAGAAGATTCAAAGAGAGTGAGATGCCAGCTCCTTTCATTCAGTCAGTAGCTTCAAACATTTCTGGTATATGAATAACATGATGTTTTTCAATGGCAAAAATCAATGAATATTGTAAATGCACAAACAGTAATTTCTCCGCATTGCAAGGTGAAATTCTGAAATTTTTTGCTTTTTCCTGCTCCTCTTAGCATGATAAAGAAGATTCAAAGAGAGTGAGATGCCAGCTCCTTTCATTCAGTCAGTAGCTTCAATCATTTCTGGTATATGAATAACATGATGTTTTTCAATGGCAAAAATCAATGAATATTGTAAATGCACAAACAGTAATTTCTCCGCATTGCAAGGTGCAATTCTGAAATTTTTTGCTTTTTCCTGCTCCTCTTAGCATGATAAAGAAGATTCAAAGAGAGTGAGATGCCAGCTCCTTTCATTCAGTCAGTAGCTTCAATCATTTCTGGATGTTTTTCAATGGCAAAAATCAATGAATATTGTAAATGCACAAACAGTAATTTCTCCGCATTGCAAGGTGCAATTCTGAAATTTTTTGCTTTTTCCTGCTCCTCTTAGCATGATAAAGAAGATTCAAAGAGAGTGAGATGCCAGCTCCTTTCATTCAGTCAGTAGCTTCAAACATTTCTGGTATATGAATAACATGATGTTTTTCAATGGCAAAAATCAATGAATATTGTAAATGCACAGACAGTAATTTCTCCGCATTGCAAGGTGCAATTCTGAATTTTTTTGCTTTTTCCTGCTCCTCTTAGCATGATAAAGAAGATTCAAAGAGAGTGAGATGCCAGCTCCTTTCATTCAGTCAGTAGCTTCAATCATTTCTGGACGTTTTTCAATGGCAAAAATCAATGAATATTGTAAATGCACAAACAGTAATTTCTCCGCATTGCAAGGTGCAATTCTGAAATTTTTTGCTTTTTAATGCTCCTCTTAGCATGATAAACATGATTCAAAGAGAGTGAGATGCCAGCTCCTTTCATTCAGTCAGTAGCTTCAATCATTTCTGGATGTTTTTCAATGGCAAAAATCAATGAATATTGTAAATGCACAAACAGTAATTTCTCCGCATTGCAAGGTGCAATTCTGAAATTTTTTGCTTTTTCCTGCTCCTCTTAGCATGATAAAGAAGATTCAAAGAGAGTGAGATGCCAGCTCCTTTCATTCAGTCAGTAGCTTCAATCATTTCTGGACGTTTTTCAATGGCAAAAATCAATGAATATTGTAAATGCACAAACAGTAATTTCTCCGCATTGCAAGGTGAAATTCTGAAATTTTTTGCTTTTTCCTGCTCCTCTTAGCATGATAAAGAAGATTCAAAGAGTGAGATGCCAGCTCCTTTCATTGTCAGTAGCTTCAAACATTTCTGGTATATGAATAACATGATGTTTTTCAAGGGCAAAAATCAATGAATATTGTAAATGCACAAACAGTAATTTCTCCGCATTGCAAGGTGCAATTCTGAAATTTTTTGCTTTTTTATGCTCCTCTTAGCAAGATAAACAAGATTCAAAGAGAGTGAGATGCCAGCTCCTTTCATTCAGTCAGTAGCTTCAATCATTTCTGGACGTTTTTCAATGGCAAAAATCAATGAATATTGTAAATGCACAAACAGTAATTTCTCCGCATTGCAAGGTGCAATTCTGAAATTTTTTGCTTTTTCCTGCTCCTCTTAGCATGATAAAGAAGATTCAAAGAGAGTGAGATGCCAGCTCCTTTCATTCAGTCAGTAGCTTCAATCATTTCTGGACGTTTTTCAATGGCAAAAATCAATGAATATTGTAAATGCACAAACAGTAATTTCTCCGCATTGCAAGGTGCAATTCTGAAATTTTTTGCTTTTTCCTGCTCCTCTTAGCATGATAAAGAAGATTCAAAGAGAGTGAGATGCCAGCTCCTTTCATTCAGTCAGTAGCTTCAAACATTTCTGGTATATGAATAACATGATGTTTTTCAATGGCAAAAATCAATGAATATTGTAAATGCACAAACAGTAATTTCTCCGCATTGCAAGGTGAAATTCTGAAATTTTTTGCTTTTTCCTGCTCCTCTTAGCATGATAAAGAAGATTCAAAGAGAGTGAGATGCCAGCTCCTTTCATTCAGTCAGTAGCTTCAATCATTTCTGGTATATGAATAACATGATGTTTTTCAATGGCAAAAATCAATGAATATTGTAAATGCACAAACAGTAATTTCTCCACATTGCAAGGTGCAATTCTGAAATTTTTTGCTTTTTTATGCTCCTCTTAGCAAGATAAACAAGATTCAAAGAGAGTGAGATGCCAGCTCCTTTCATTCAGTCAGTAGCTTCAATCATTTCTGGACGTTTTTCAATGGCAAAAATCAATGAATATTGTAAATGCACAAACAGTAATTTCTCCGCATTGCAAGGTGCAATTCTGAAATTTTTTGCTTTTTCCTGCTCCTCTTAGCATGATAAAGAAGATTCAAAGAGAGTGAGATGCCAGCTCCTTTCATTCAGTCAGTAGCTTCAATCATTTCTGGACGTTTTTCAATGGCAAAAATCAATGAATATTGTAAATGCACAAACAGTAATTTCTCCGCATTGCAACGTGCAATTCTGAAATTTTTTGCTTTTTCCTGCTCCTCTTAGCATGATAAAGAAGATTCAAAGAGAGTGAGATGCCAGCTCCTTTCATTCAGTCAGTAGCTTCAAACATTTCTGGTATATGAATAACATGATGTTTTTCAATTGCAAAAATCAATGAATATTGTAAATGCACAAACAGTAATTTCTCCGCATTGCAAGGTGAAATTCTGAAATTTTTTGCTTTTTCCTGCTCCTCTTAGCATGATAAAGAAGATTCAAAGAGAGTGAGATGCCAGCTCCTTTCATTCAGTCAGTATCTTCAATCATTTCTGGTATATGAATAACATGATGTTTTTCAATGGCAAAAATCAATGAATATTGTAAATGCACAAACAGTAATTTCTCCGCATTGCAAGGTGCAATTCTGAAATTTTTTGCTTTTTCCTGCTCCTCTTAGCATGATAAAGAAGATTCAAAGAGAGTGAGATGCCAGCTCCTTTCATTCAGTCAGTAGCTTCAATCATTTCTGGATGTTTTTCAATGGCAAAAATCAATGAATATTGTAAATGCACAAACAGTAATTTCTCAGCATTGCAAGGTGCAATTCTGAAATTTTTTGCTTTTTCCTGCTCCTCTTAGCATGATAAAGAAGATTCAAAGAGAGTGAGATGCCAGCTCCTTTCATTCAGTCAGTAGCTTCAATCATTTCTGGACGTTTTTCAATGGCAAAAATCAATGAATATTGTAAATGCACAAACAGTAATTTCTCCGCATTGCAAGGTGAAATTCTGAAATTTTTTGCTTTTTCCTGCTCCTCTTAGCATGATAAAGAAGATTCAAAGAGTGAGATGCCAGCTCCTTTCATTGTCAGTAGCTTCAAACATTTCTGGTATATGAATAACATGATGTTTTTCAATTGCAAAAATCAATGAATATTGTAAATGCACAAACAGTAATTTCTCCGCATTGCAAGGTGCAATTCTGAAATTTTTTGCTTTTTTATGCTCCTCTTAGCAAGATAAACAAGATTCAAAGAGAGTGAGATGCCAGCTCCTTTCATTCAGTCAGTAGCTTCAATCATTTCTGGACGTTTTTCAATGGCAAAAATCAATGAATATTGTAAATGCACAAGCAGTAATTTCTCCGCATTGCAAGGTGCAATTCTGAAATTTTTTGCTTTTTCCTGCTCCTCTTAGCATGATAAAGAAGATTCAAAGAGAGTGAGATGCCAGCTCCTTTCATTCAGTCAGTAGCTTCAATCATTTCTGGACGTTTTTCAATGGCAAAAATCAATGAATATTGTAAATGCACAAACAGTAATTTCTCCGCATTGCAAGGTGCAATTCTGAAATTTTTTGCTTTTTCCTGCTCCTCTTAGCATGATAAAGAAGATTCAAAGAGAGTGAGATGCCAGCTCCTTTCATTCAGTCAGTAGCTTCAAACATTTCTGGTATATGAATAACATGATGTTTTTAAATGGCAAAAATCAATGAATATTGTAAATGCACAAACAGTAATTTCTCCGCATTGCAAGGTGAAATTCTGAAATTTTTTGCTTTTTCCTGCTCCTCTTAGCATGATAAAGAAGATTCAAAGAGAGTGAGATGCCAGCTCCTTTCATTCAGTCAGTAGCTTCAATCATTTCTGGTATATGAATAACATGATGTTTTTCAATGGCAAAAATCAATGAATATTGTAAATGCACAAACAGTAATTTCTCCACATTGCAAGGTGCAATTCTGAAATTTTTTGCTTTTTTATGCTCCTCTTAGCAAGATAAACAAGATTCAAAGAGAGTGAGATGCCAGCTCCTTTCATTCAGTCAGTAGCTTCAATCATTTCTGGACGTTTTTCAATGGCAAAAATCAATGAATATTGTAAATGCACAAACAGTAATTTCTCCGCATTGCAAGGTGCAATTCTGAAATTTTTTGCTTTTTCCTGCTCCTCTTAGCATGATAAAGAAGATTCAAAGAGAGTGAGATGCCAGCTCCTTTCATTCAGTCAGTAGCTTCAATCATTTCTGGATGTTTTTCAATGGCAAAAATCAATGAATATTGTAAATGCACAAACAGTAATTTCTCCGCATTGCAAGGTGCAATTCTGAAATTTTTTGCTTTTTCCTGCTCCTCTTAGCATGATAAAGAAGATTCAAAGAGAGTGAGATGCCAGCTCCTTTCATTCAGTCAGTAGCTTCAAACATTTCTGGTATATGAATAACATGATGTTTTTCAATTGCAAAAATCAATGAATATTGTAAATGCACAAACAGTAATTTCTCCGCATTGCAAGGTGAAATTCTGAAATTTTTTGCTTTTTCCTGCTCCTCTTAGCATGATAAAGAAGATTCAAAGAGAGTGAGATGCCAGCTCCTTTCATTCAGTCAGTATCTTCAATCATTTCTGGTATATGAATAACATGATGTTTTTCAATGGCAAAAATCAATGAATATTGTAAATGCACAAACAGTAATTTCTCCGCATTGCAAGGTGCAATTCTGAAATTTTTTGCTTTTTCCTGCTCCTCTTAGCATGATAAAGAAGATTCAAAGAGAGTGAGATGCCAGCTCCTTTCATTCAGTCAGTAGCTTCAATCATTTCTGGATGTTTTTCAATGGCAAAAATCAATGAATATTGTAAATGCACAAACAGTAATTTCTCAGCATTGCAAGGTGCAATTCTGAAATTTTTTGCTTTTTCCTGCTCCTCTTAGCATGATAAAGAAGATTCAAAGAGAGTGAGATGCCAGCTCCTTTCATTCAGTCAGTAGCTTCAATCATTTCTGGACGTTTTTCAATGGCAAAAATCAATGAATATTGTAAATGCACAAACAGTAATTTCTCCGCATTGCAAGGTGAAATTCTGAAATTTTTTGCTTTTTCCTGCTCCTCTTAGCATGATAAAGAAGATTCAAAGAGTGAGATGCCAGCTCCTTTCATTGTCAGTAGCTTCAAACATTTCTGGTATATGAATAACATGATGTTTTTCAATTGCAAAAATCAATGAATATTGTAAATGCACAAACAGTAATTTCTCCGCATTGCAAGGTGCAATTCTGAAATTTTTTGCTTTTTTATGCTCCTCTTAGCAAGATAAACAAGATTCAAAGAGAGTGAGATGCCAGCTCCTTTCATTCAGTCAGTAGCTTCAATCATTTCTGGACGTTTTTCAATGGCAAAAATCAATGAATATTGTAAATGCACAAGCAGTAATTTCTCCGCATTGCAAGGTGCAATTCTGAAATTTTTTGCTTTTTCCTGCTCCTCTTAGCATGATAAAGAAGATTCAAAGAGAGTGAGATGCCAGCTCCTTTCATTCAGTCAGTAGCTTCAATCATTTCTGGACGTTTTTCAATGGCAAAAATCAATGAATATTGTAAATGCACAAACAGTAATTTCTCCGCATTGCAAGGTGCAATTCTGAAATTTTTTGCTTTTTCCTGCTCCTCTTAGCATGATAAAGAAGATTCAAAGAGAGTGAGATGCCAGCTCCTTTCATTCAGTCAGTAGCTTCAAACATTTCTGGTATATGAATAACATGATGTTTTTCAATGGCAAAAATCAATGAATATTGTAAATGCACAAACAGTAATTTCTCCGCATTGCAAGGTGAAATTCTGAAATTTTTTGCTTTTTCCTGCTCCTCTTAGCATGATAAAGAAGATTCAAAGAGAGTGAGATGCCAGCTCCTTTCATTCAGTCAGTAGCTTCAATCATTTCTGGTATATGAATAACATGATGTTTTTCAATGGCAAAAATCAATGAATATTGTAAATGCACAAACAGTAATTTCTCCGCATTGCAAGGTGCAATTCTGAAATTTTTTGCTTTTTCCTGCTCCTCTTAGCATGATAAAGAAGATTCAAAGAGAGTGAGATGCCAGCTCCTTTCATTCAGTCAGTAGCTTCAATCATTTCTGGATGTTTTTCAATGGCAAAAATCAATGAATATTGTAAATGCACAAACAGTAATTTCTCCGCATTGCAAGGTGCAATTCTGAAATTTTTTGCTTTTTCCTGCTCCTCTTAGCATGATAAAAAAGATTCAAAGAGAGTGAGATGCCAGCTGCTTTCATTCAGTCAGTAGCTTCAATCATTTCTGGACGTTTTTCAATGGCAAAAATCAATGAATATTGTAAATGCACAAACAGTAATTTCTCCGCATTGCAAGGTGCAATTCTGAAATTTTTTGCTTTTTTATGCTCCTCTTAGCAAGATAAACAAGATTCAAAGAGAGTGAGATGCCAGCTCCATTCATTCAGTCAGTAGCTTCAATCATTTCTGGACGTTTTTCAATGGCAAAAATCAATGAATATTGTAAATGCACAAACAGTAATTTCTCCGCATTGCAAGGTGCAATTCTGAAATTTTTTGCTTTTTCCTGCTCCTCTTAGCATGATAAAGAAGATTCAAAGAGAGTGAGATGCCAGCTCCTTTCATTGTCAGTAGCTTCAATCATTTCTGGACGTTTTTCAATGGCAAAAATCAATGAATATTGTAAATGCACAAACAGTAATTTCTCCGCATTGCAAGGTGCAATTCTGAAATTTTTTGCTTTTTCCTGCTCCTCTTAGCATGATAAAGAAGATTCAAAGAGAGTGAGATGCCAGCTCCTTTCATTCAGTCAGTAGCTTCAAACATTTCTGGTATATGAATAACATGATGTTTTTCAATGGCAAAAATCAATGAATATTGTAAATGCACAAACAGTAATTTCTCCGCATTGCAAGGTGAAATTCTGAAATTTTTTGCTTTTTCCTGCTCCTCTTAGCATGATAAAGAAGATTCAAAGAGAGTGAGATGCCAGCTCCTTTCATTCAGTCAGTAGCTTCAATCATTTCTGGTATATGAATAACATGATGTTTTTCAATGGCAAAAATCAATGAATATTGTAAATGCACAAACAGTAATTTCTCCGCATTGCAAGGTGCAATTCTGAAATTTTTTGCTTTTTCCTGCTCCTCTTAGCATGATAAAGAAGATTCAAAGAGAGTGAGATGCCAGCTCCTTTCATTCAGTCAGTAGCTTCAATCATTTCTGGATGTTTTTCAATGGCAAAAATCAATGAATATTGTAAATGCACAAACAGTAATTTCTCCGCATTGCAAGGTGCAATTCTGAAATTTTTTGCTTTTTCCTGCTCCTCTTAGCATGATAAAGAAGATTCAAAGAGAGTGAGATGCCAGCTCCTTTCATTCAGTCAGTAGCTTCAATCATTTCTGGACGTTTTTCAATGGCAAAAATCAATGAATATTGTAAATGCACAAACAGTAATTTCTCCGCATTGCAAGGTGAAATTCTGAAATTTTTTGCTTTTTCCTGCTCCTCTTAGCATGATAAAGAAGATTCAAAGAGTGAGATGCCAGCTCCTTTCATTGTCAGTAGCTTCAAACATTTCTGGTATATGAATAACATGATGTTTTTCAATGGCAAAAATCAATGAATATTGTAAATGCACAAACAGTAATTTCTCCGCATTGCAAGGTGCAATTCTGAAATTTTTTGCTTTTTTATGCTCCTCTTAGCAAGATAAACAAGATTCAAAGAGAGTGAGATGCCAGCTCCTTTCATTCAGTCAGTAGCTTCAATCATTTCTGGACGTTTTTCAATGGCAAAAATCAATGAATATTGTAAATGCACAAGCAGTAATTTCTCCGCATTGCAAGGTGCAATTCTGAAATTTTTTGCTTTTTCCTGCTCCTCTTAGCATGATAAAGAAGATTCAAAGAGAGTGAGATGCCAGCTCCTTTCATTCAGTCAGTAGCTTCAATCATTTCTGGACGTTTTTCAATGGCAAAAATCAATGAATATTGTAAATGCACAAACAGTAATTTCTCCGCATTGCAAGGTGCAATTCTGAAATTTTTTGCTTTTTCCTGCTCCTCTTAGCATGATAAAGAAGATTCAAAGAGAGTGAGATGCCAGCTCCTTTCATTCAGTCAGTAGCTTCAATCATTTCTGGTATATGAATAACATGATGTTTTTCAATGGCAAAAATCAATGAATATTGTAAATGCACAAACAGTAATTTCTCCGCATTGCAAGGTGCAATTCTGAAATTTTTTGCTTTTTCCTGCTCCTCTTAGCATGATAAAGAAGATTCAAAGAGAGTGAGATGCCAGCTCCTTTCATTCAGTCAGTAGCTTCAATCATTTCTGGATGTTTTTCAATGGCAAAAATCAATGAATATTGTAAATGCACAAACAGTAATTTCTCCGCATTGCAAGGTGCAATTCTGAAATTTTTTGCTTTTTCCTGCTCCTCTTAGCATGATAAAGAAGATTCAAAGAGAGTGAGATGCCAGCTCCTTTCATTCAGTCAGTAGCTTCAATCATTTCTGGACGTTTTTCAATGGCAAAAATCAATGAATATTGTAAATGCACAAACAGTAATTTCTCCGCATTGCAAGGTGAAATTCTGAAATTTTTTGCTTTTTCCTGCTCCTCTTAGCATGATAAAGAAGATTCAAAGAGTGAGATGCCAGCTCCTTTCATTGTCAGTAGCTTCAAACATTTCTGGTATATGAATAACATGATGTTTTTCAATGGCAAAAATCAATGAATATTGTAAATGCACAAACAGTAATTTCTCCGCATTGCAAGGTGCAATTCTGAAATTTTTTGCTTTTTTATGCTCCTCTTAGCAAGATAAACAAGATTCAAAGAGAGTGAGATGCCAGCTCCTTTCATTCAGTCAGTAGCTTCAATCATTTCTGGACGTTTTTCAATGGCAAAAATCAATGAATATTGTAAATGCACAAGCAGTAATTTCTCCGCATTGCAAGGTGCAATTCTGAAATTTTTTGCTTTTTCCTGCTCCTCTTAGCATGATAAAGAAGATTCAAAGAGAGTGAGATGCCAGCTCCTTTCATTCAGTCAGTAGCTTCAATCATTTCTGGACGTTTTTCAATGGCAAAAATCAATGAATATTGTAAATGCACAAACAGTAATTTCTCCGCATTGCAAGGTGAAATTCTGAAATTTTTTGCTTTTTCCTGCTCCTCTTAGCATGATAAAGAAGATTCAAAGAGTGAGATGCCAGCTCCTTTCATTGTCAGTAGCTTCAAACATTTCTGGTATATGAATAACATGATGTTTTTCAATGGCAAAAATCAATGAATATTGTAAATGCACAAACAGTAATTTCTCCGCATTGCAAGGTGCAATTCTGAAATTTTTTGCTTTTTTATGCTCCTCTTAGCAAGATAAACAAGATTCAAAGAGAGTGAGATGCCAGCTCCTTTCATTCAGTCAGTAGCTTCAATCATTTCTGGACGTTTTTCAATGGCAAAAATCAATGAATATTGTAAATGCACAAGCAGTAATTTCTCCGCATTGCAAGGTGCAATTCTGAAATTTTTTGCTTTTTCCTGCTCCTCTTAGCATGATAAAGAAGATTCAAAGAGAGTGAGATGCCAGCTCCTTTCATTCAGTCAGTAGCTTCAATCATTTCTGGACGTTTTTCAATGGCAAAAATCAATGAATATTGTAAATGCACAAACAGTAATTTCTCCGCATTGCAAGGTGCAATTCTGAAATTTTTTGCTTTTTCCTGCTCCTCTTAGCATGATAAAGAAGATTCAAAGAGAGTGAGATGCCAGCTCCTTTCATTCAGTCAGTAGCTTCAAACATTTCTGGTATATGAATAACATGATGTTTTTCAATGGCAAAAATCAATGAATATTGTAAATGCACAAACAGTAATTTCTCCGCATTGCAAGGTGAAATTCTGAAATTTTTTGCTTTTTCCTGCTCCTCTTAGCATGATAAAGAAGATTCAAAGAGAGTGAGATGCCAGCTCCTTTCATTCAGTCAGTAGCTTCAATCATTTCTGGTATATGAATAACATGATGTTTTTCAATGGCAAAAATCAATGAATATTGTAAATGCACAAACAGTAATTTCTCCGCATTGCAAGGTGCAATTCTGAAATTTTTTGCTTTTTCCTGCTCCTCTTAGCATGATAAAGAAGATTCAAAGAGAGTGAGATGCCAGCTCCTTTCATTCAGTCAGTAGCTTCAATCATTTCTGGATGTTTTTCAATGGCAAAAATCAATGAATATTGTAAATGCACAAACAGTAATTTCTCCGCATTGCAAGGTGCAATTCTGAAATTTTTTGCTTTTTCCTGCTCCTCTTAGCATGATAAAGATTCAAAGAGAGTGAGATGCCAGCTCCTTTCATTCAGTCAGTAGCTTCAATCATTTCTGGACGTTTTTCAATGGCAAAAATCAATGAATATTGTAAATGCACAAACAGTAATTCCGCATTGCAAGGTGAAATTCTGAAATTTTTTGCTTTTTCCTGCTCCTCTTAGCATGATAAAGAAGATTCAAAGAGTGAGATGCCAGCTCCTTTCATTGTCAGTAGCTTCAAACATTTCTGGTATATGAATAACATGATGTTTTTCAATGGCAAAAATCAATGAATATTGTAAATGCACAAACAGTAATTTCTCCGCATTGCAAGGTGCAATTCTGAAATTTTTTGCTTTTTTATGCTCCTCTTAGCAAGATAAACAAGATTCAAAGAGAGTGAGATGCCAGCTCCTTTCATTCAGTCAGTAGCTTCAATCATTTCTGGACGTTTTTCAATGGCAAAAATCAATGAATATTGTAAATGCACAAACAGTAATTTCTCCGCATTGCAAGGTGCAATTCTGAAATTTTTTGCTTTTTCCTGCTCCTCTTAGCATGATAAAGAAGATTCAAAGAGAGTGAGATGCCAGCTCCTTTCATTCAGTCAGTAGCTTCAATCATTTCTGGACGTTTTTCAATGGCAAAAATCAATGAATATTGTAAATGCACAAACAGTAATTTCTCCGCATTGCAAGGTGCAATTCTGAAATTTTTTGCTTTTTCCTGCTCCTCTTAGCATGATAAAGAAGATTCAAAGAGAGTGAGATGCCAGCTCCTTTCATTCAGTCAGTAGCTTCAAACATTTCTGGTATATGAATAACATGATGTTTTTCAATGGCAAAAATCAATGAATATTGTAAATGCACAAACAGTAATTTCTCCGCATTGCAAGGTGAAATTCTGAAATTTTTTGCTTTTTCCTGCTCCTCTTAGCATGGTAAAGAAGATTCAAAGAGAGTGAGATGCCAGCTCCTTTCATTCAGTCAGTAGCTTCAATCATTTCTGGACTTTTTTCAATGGCAAAAATCATTGAATATTGTAAATGCACAAACAGTAATTTCTCCGCATTGCAAGGTGCAATTCTGAAATTTTTTGCTTTTTCCTGCTCCTCTTAGCATGATAAAGAAGATTCAAAGAGAGTGAGATGCCAGCTCCTTTCATTCAGTCAGTAGCTTCAATCATTTCTGGTATATGAATAACATGATGTTTTTCAATGGCAAAAATCAATGAATATTGTAAATGCACAAACAGTAATTTCTCCGCATTGCAAGGTGCAATTCTGAAATTTTTTGCTTTTTCCTGCTCCTCTTAGCATGATAAAGAAGATTCAAAGAGAGTGAGATGCCAGCTCCTTTCATTCAGTCAGTAGCTTCAATCATTTCTGGACGTTTTTCAATGGCAAAAATCAATGAATATTGTAAATGCACAAACAGTAATTTCTCCACATTGCAAGGTGCAATTCTGAAATTTTTTGCTTTTTCCTGCTCCTCTTAGCATGATAAACAAGATTCAAAGAGAGTGAGATGCCAGCTCCTTTCATTCAGTCAGTAGCTTCAATCATTTCTGGACGTTTTTCAATGGCAAAAATCAATGAATATTGTAAATGCACAAACAGTAATTTCTCCGCATTGCAAGGTGCAATTCTGAAATTTTTTGCTTTTTCCTGCTCCTCTTAGCATGATAAAGAAGATTCAAAGAGAGTGAGATGCCAGCTCCTTTCATTCAGTCAGTAGCTTCAAACATTTCTGGTATATGAATAACATTATGTTTTTCAATGGCAAAAATCAATGAATATTGTAAATGCACAAACAGTAATTTCTCCGCATTGCAAGGTGCAATTCTGAAATTTTTTGCTTTTTCCTGCTCCTCTTAGCATGATAAAGATTCAAAGAGAGTGAGATGCCAGCTCCTTTCATTCAGTCAGTAGCTTCAATCATTTCTGGACGTTTTTCAATGGCAAAAATCAATGAATATTGTAAATGCACAAACAGTAATTTCTCCGCATTGCAAGGTGCAATTCTGAAATTTTTTGCTTTTTCCTGCTCCTCTTAGCATGATAAACAAGATTCAAAGAGAGTGAGATGCCAGCTCCTTTCATTCAGTCAGTAGCTTCAATCATTTCTGGACGTTTTTCAATGGCAAAAATCAATGAATATTGTAAATGCACAAAGAGTAATTTCTCCGCATTGCAAGGTGCAATTCTGAAATTTTTTGCTTTTTCCTGCTCCTCTTAGCATGATAAAGAAGATTCAAAGAGTGAGATGCCAGCTCCTTTCATTGTCAGTAGCTTCAAACATTTCTGGTATATGAATAACATGATGTTTTTCAATGGCAAAAATCAATGAATATTGTAAATGCACAAACAGTAATTTCTCCGCATTGCAAGGTGCAATTCTGAAATTTTTTGCTTTTTCCTGCTCCTCTTAGCATGATAAAGAAGATTCAAAGAGAGTGAGATGCCAGCTCCTTTCATTCAGTCAGTAGCTTCAATCATTTCTGGACGTTTTTCAATGGCAAAAATCATTGAATATTGTAAATGCACAAACAGTAATTTCTCCGCATTGCAAGGTCCAATTCTGAAATTTTTTGCTTTTTCCTGCTCCTCTTAGCATGATAAAGAAGATTCAAAGAGAGTGAGATGCCAGCTCCTTTCATTCAGTCAGTAGCTTCAATCATTTCTGGTATATGAATAACATGATGTTTTTCAATGGCAAAAATCAATGAATATTGTAAATGCACAAACAGTAATTTCTCCGCATTGCAAGGTGCAATTCTGAAATTTTTTGCTTTTTCCTGCTCCTCTTAGCATGATAAAGAAGATTCAAAGAGAGTGAGATGCCAGCTCCTTTCATTCAGTCAGTAGCTTCAATCATTTCTGGACGTTTTTCAATGGCAAAAATCAATGAATATTGTAAATGCACAAACAGTAATTTCTCCGCATTGCAAGGTGCAATTCTGAAATTTTTTGCTTTTTCCTGCTCCTCTTAGCATGATAAAGAAGATTCAAAGAGAGTGAGATGCCAGCTCCTTTCATTCAGTCAGTAGCTTCAAACATTTCTGGTATATGAATAACATGATGTTTTTCAATGGCAAAAATCAATGAATATTGTAAATGCACAAACAGTAATTTCTCCGCATTGCAAGGTGCAATTCTGAAATTTTTTGCTTTTTCCTGCTCCTCTTAGCATGATAAAGAAGATTCAAAGAGAGTGAGATGCCAGCTCCTTTCATTCAGTCAGTAGCTTCAATCATTTCTGGACGTTTTTCAATGGCAAAAATCAATGAATATTGTAAATGCACAAACAGTAATTTCTCCGCATTGCAAGGTGTAATTCTGAAATTTTTTGCTTTTTCCTGCTCCTCTTAGCATGATAAACAAGATTCAAAGAGAGTGAGATGCCAGCTCCTTTCATTCAGTCAGTAGCTTCAATCATTTCTGGACGTTTTTCAATGGCAAAAATCAATGAATATTGTAAATGCACAAACAGTAATTTCTCCGCATTGCAAGGTGCAATTCTGAAATTTTTTGCTTTTTCCTGCTCCTCTTAGCATGATAAAGAAGATTCAAAGAGAGTGAGATGCCAGCTCCTTTCATTCAGTCAGTAGCTTCAAACATTTCTGGTATATGAATAACATGATGTTTTTCAATGGCAAAAATCAATGAATATTGTAAATGCACAAACAGTAATTTCTCCGCATTGCAAGGTGCAATTCTGAAATTTTTTGCTTTTTCCTGCTCCTCTTAGCATGATAAAGAAGATTCAAAGAGAGTGAGATGCCAGCTCCTTTCATTCAGTCAGTAGCTTCAATCATTTCTGGACGTTTTTCAATGGCAAAAATCAATGAATATTGTAAATGCACAAACAGTAATTTCTCCGCATTGCAAGGTGCAATTCTGAAATTTTTTGCTTTTTCCTGCTCCTCTTAGCATGATAAAGAAGATTCAAAGAGAGTGAGATGCCAGCTCCTTTTATTCAGTCAGTAGCTTCAATCATTTCTGGACGTTTTTCAATGGCAAAAATCAATGAATATTGTAAATGCACAAAGAGTAATTTCTCCGCATTGCAAGGTGCAATTCTGAAATTTTTTGCTTTTTCCTGCTCCTCTTAGCATGATAAAGAAGATTCAAAGAGAGTGAGATGCCAGCTCCTTTCATTCAGTCAGTAGCTTCAAACATTTCTGGTATATGAATAACATGATGTTTTTCAATGGCAAAAATCAATGAATATTGTAAATGCACAAACAGTAATTTCTCCGCATTGCAAGGTGCAATTCTGAAATTTTTTGCTTTTTCCTGCTCCTCTTAGCATGATAAAGAAGATTCAAAGAGAGTGAGATGCCAGCTCCTTTCATTCAGTCAGTAGCTTCAATCATTTCTGGACGTTTTTCAATGGCAAAAATCATTGAATATTGTAAATGCACAAACAGTAATTTCTCCGCATTGCAAGGTGCAATTCTGAAATTTTTTGCTTTTTCCTGCTCCTCTTAGCATGATAAAGAAGATTCAAAGAGAGTGAGATGCCAGCTCCTTTCATTCAGTCAGTAGCTTCAATCATTTCTGGTATATGAATAACATGATGTTTTTCAATGGCAAAAATCAATGAATATTGTAAATGCACAAACAGTAATTTCTCCGCATTGCAAGGTGCAATTCTGAAATTTTTTGCTTTTTCCTGCTCCTCTTAGCATGATAAAGAAGATTCAAAGAGAGTGAGATGCCAGCTCCTTTCATTCAGTCAGTAGCTTCAATCATTTCTGGATGTTTTTCAATGGCAAAAATCAATGAATATTGTAAATGCACAAACAGTATTTTCTCCGCATTGCAAGGTGCAATTCTGAAATTTTTTGCTTTTTCCTGCTCCTCTTAGCATGATAAACAAGATTCAAAGAGAGTGAGATGCCAGCTCCTTTCATTCAGTCAGTAGCTTCAATCATTTCTGGACATTTTTCAATGGCAAAAATCAATGAATATTGTAAATGCACAAACAGTAATTTCTCCGCATTTCAAGGTGCAATTCTGAAATTTTTTGCTTTTTCCTGCTCCTCTTAGCATGATAAAGAAGATTCAAAGAGAGTGAGATGCCAGCTCCTTTCATTCAGTCAGTAGCTTCAATCATTTCTGGACGTTTTTCAATGGCAAAAATCAATGATTATTGTAAATGCACAAACAGTAATTTCTCCGCATTGCAAGGTGCAATTCTGAAATTTTTTGCTTTTTCCTGCTCCTCTTAGCATGATAAAGAAGATTCAAAGAGAGTGAGATGCCAGCTCCTTTCATTCAGTCAGTAGCTTCAAACATTTCTGGTATATGAATAACATGATGTTTTTCAATGGCAAAAATCAATGAATATTGTAAATGCACAAACAGTAATTTCTCCGCATTGCAAGGTGCAATTCTGAAATTTTTTGCTTTTTCCTGCTCCTCTTAGCATGATAAAGAAGATTCAAAGAGAGTGAGATGCCAGCTCCTTTCATTCAGTCAGTAGCTTCAATCATTTCTGGACGTTTTTCAATGGCAAAAATCAATGAATATTGTAAATGCACAAACAGTAATTTCTCCGCATTGCAAGGTGTAATTCTGAAATTTTTTGCTTTTTCCTGCTCCTCTTAGCATGATAAACAAGATTCAAAGAGAGTGAGATGCCAGCTCCTTTCATTCAGTCAGTAGCTTCAATCATTTCTGGACGTTTTTCAATGGCAAAAATCAATGAATATTGTAAATGCACAAACAGTAATTTCTCCGCATTGCAAGGTGCAATTCTGAAATTTTTTGCTTTTTCCTGCTCCTCTTAGCATGATAAAGAAGATTCAAAGAGAGTGAGATGCCAGCTCCTTTCATTCAGTCAGTAGCTTCAATCATTTCTGGACGTTTTTCAATGGCAAAAATCAATGAATATTGTAAATGCACAAACAGTAATTTCTCCGCATTGCAAGGTGCAATTCTGAAATTTTTTGCTTTTTCCTGCTCCTCTTAGCATGATAAAGAAGATTCAAAGAGAGTGAGATGCCAGCTCCTTTCATTCAGTCAGTAGCTTCAAACATTTCTGGTATATGAATAACATGATGTTTTTCAATTGCAAAAATCAATGAATATTGTAAATGCACAAACAGTAATTTCTCCGCATTGCAAGGTGAAATTCTGAAATTTTTTGCTTTTTCCTGCTCCTCTTAGCATGATAAAGAAGATTCAAAGAGAGTGAGATGCCAGCTCCTTTCATTCAGTCAGTATCTTCAATCATTTCTGGTATATGAATAACATGATGTTTTTCAATGGCAAAAATCAATGAATATTGTAAATGCACAAACAGTAATTTCTCCGCATTGCAAGGTGCAATTCTGAAATTTTTTGCTTTTTCCTGCTCCTCTTAGCATGATAAAGAAGATTCAAAGAGAGTGAGATGCCAGCTCCTTTCATTCAGTCAGTAGCTTCAATCATTTCTGGATGTTTTTCAATGGCAAAAATCAATGAATATTGTAAATGCACAAACAGTAATTTCTCAGCATTGCAAGGTGCAATTCTGAAATTTTTTGCTTTTTCCTGCTCCTCTTAGCATGATAAAGAAGATTCAAAGAGAGTGAGATGCCAGCTCCTTTCATTCAGTCAGTAGCTTCAATCATTTCTGGACGTTTTTCAATGGCAAAAATCAATGAATATTGTAAATGCACAAACAGTAATTTCTCCGCATTGCAAGTTGAAATTCTGAAATTTTTTGCTTTTTCCTGCTCCTCTTAGCATGATAAAGAAGATTCAAAGAGTGAGATGCCAGCTCCTTTCATTGTCAGTAGCTTCAAACATTTCTGGTATATGAATAACATGATGTTTTTCAATTGCAAAAATCAATGAATATTGTAAATGCACAAACAGTAATTTCTCCGCATTGCAAGGTGCAATTCTGAAATTTTTTGCTTTTTTATGCTCCTCTTAGCAAGATAAACAAGATTCAAAGAGAGTGAGATGCCAGCTCCTTTCATTCAGTCAGTAGCTTCAATCATTTCTGGACGTTTTTCAATGGCAAAAATCAATGAATATTGTAAATGCACAAACAGTAATTTCTCCGCATTGCAAGGTGCAATTCTGAAATTTTTTGCTTTTTCCTGCTCCTCTTAGCATGATAAAGAAGATTCAAAGAGAGTGAGATGCCAGCTCCTTTCATTCAGTCAGTAGCTTCAAACATTTCTGGTATATGAATAACATGATGTTTTTCAATGGCAAAAATCAATGAATATTGTAAATGCACAAACAGTAATTTCTCCGCATTGCAAGGTGAAATTCTGAAATTTTTTGCTTTTTCCTGCTCCTCTTAGCATGATAAAGAAGATTCAAAGAGAGTGAGATGCCAGCTCCTTTCATTCAGTCAGTAGCTTCAATCATTTCTGGTATATGAATAACATGATGTTTTTCAATGGCAAAAATCAATGAATATTGTAAATGCACAAACAGTAATTTCTCCGCATTGCAAGGTGCAATTCTGAAATTTTTTGCTTTTTCCTGCTCCTCTTAGCATGATAAAGAAGATTCAAAGAGAGTGAGATGCCAGCTCCTTTCATTCAGTCAGTAGCTTCAATCATTTCTGGATGTTTTTCAATGGCAAAAATCAATGAATATTGTAAATGCACAAACAGTAATTTCTCCGCATTGCAAGGTGCAATTCTGAAATTTTTTGCTTTTTCCTGCTCCTCTTAGCATGATAAAAAAGATTCAAAGAGAGTGAGATGCCAGCTCCTTTCATTCAGTCAGTAGCTTCAATCATTTCTGGACGTTTTTCAATGGCAAAAATCAATGAATATTGTAAATGCACAAACAGTAATTTCTCCGCATTGCAAGGTGCAATTCTGAAATTTTTTGCTTTTTTATGCTCCTCTTAGCAAGATAAACAAGATTCAAAGAGAGTGAGATGCCAGCTCCTTTCATTCAGTCAGTAGCTTCAATCATTTCTGGACGTTTTTCAATGGCAAAAATCAATGAATATTGTAAATGCACAAACAGTAATTTCTCCGCATTGCAAGGTGCAATTCTGAAATTTTTTGCTTTTTCCTGCTCCTCTTAGCATGATAAAGAAGATTCAAAGAGAGTGAGATGCCAGCTCCTTTCATTGTCAGTAGCTTCAATCATTTCTGGACGTTTTTCAATGGCAAAAATCAATGAATATTGTAAATGCACAAACAGTAATTTCTCCGCATTGCAAGGTGCAATTCTGAAATTTTTTGCTTTTTCCTGCTCCTCTTAGCATGATAAAGAAGATTCAAAGAGAGAGATGCCAGCTCCTTTCATTCAGTCAGTAGCTTCAAACATTTCTGGTATATGAATAACATGATGTTTTTCAATGGCAAAAATCAATGAATATTGTAAATGCACAAACAGTAATTTCTCCGCATTGCAAGGTGAAATTCTGAAATTTTTTGCTTTTTCCTGCTCCTCTTAGCATGATAAAGAAGATTCAAAGAGAGTGAGATGCCAGCTCCTTTCATTCAGTCAGTAGCTTCAATCATTTCTGGTATATGAATAACATGATGTTTTTCAATGGCAAAAATCAATGAATATTGTAAATGCACAAACAGTAATTTCTCCGCATTGCAAGGTGCAATTCTGAAATTTTTTGCTTTTTCCTGCTCCTCTTAGCATGATAAAGAAGATTCAAAGAGAGTGAGATGCCAGCTCCTTTCATTCAGTCAGTAGCTTCAATCATTTCTGGATGTTTTTCAATGGCAAAAATCAATGAATATTGTAAATGCACAAACAGTAATTTCTCCGCATTGCAAGGTGCAATTCTGAAATTTTTTGCTTTTTCCTGCTCCTCTTAGCATGATAAAGAAGATTCAAAGAGAGTGAGATGCCAGCTCCTTTCATTCAGTCAGTAGCTTCAATCATTTCTGGACGTTTTTCAATGGCAAAAATCAATGAATATTGTAAATGCACAAACAGTAATTTCTCCGCATTGCAAGGTGAAATTCTGAAATTTTTTGCTTTTTCCTGCTCCTCTTAGCATGATAAAGAAGATTCAAAGAGTGAGATGCCAGCTCCTTTCATTGTCAGTAGCTTCAAACATTTCTGGTATATGAATAACATGATGTTTTTCAATGGCAAAAATCAATGAATATTGTAAATGCACAAACAGTAATTTCTCCGCATTGCAAGGTGCAATTCTGAAATTTTTTGCTTTTTTATGCTCCTCTTAGCAAGATAAACAAGATTCAAAGAGAGTGAGATGCCAGCTCCTTTCATTCAGTCAGTAGCTTCAATCATTTCTGGACGTTTTTCAATGGCAAAAATCAATGAATATTGTAAATGCACAAGCAGTAATTTCTCCGCATTGCAAGGTGCAATTCTGAAATTTTTTGCTTTTTCCTGCTCCTCTTAGCATGATAAAGAAGATTCAAAGAGAGTGAGATGCCAGCTCCTTTCATTCAGTCAGTAGCTTCAATCATTTCTGGACGTTTTTCAATGGCAAAAATCAATGAATATTGTAAATGCACAAACAGTAATTTCTCCGCATTGCAAGGTGCAATTCTGAAATTTTTTGCTTTTTCCTGCTCCTCTTAGCATGATAAAGAAGATTCAAAGAGAGTGAGATGCCAGCTCCTTTCATTCAGTCAGTAGCTTCAATCATTTCTGGTATATGAATAACATGATGTTTTTCAATGGCAAAAATCAATGAATATTGTAAATGCACAAACAGTAATTTCTCCGCATTGCAAGGTGCAATTCTGAAATTTTTTGCTTTTTCCTGCTCCTCTTAGCATGATAAAGAAGATTCAAAGAGAGTGAGATGCCAGCTCCTTTCATTCAGTCAGTAGCTTCAATCATTTCTGGATGTTTTTCAATGGCAAAAATCAATGAATATTGTACATGCACAAACAGTAATTTCTCCGCATTGCAAGGTGCAATTCTGAAATTTTTTGCTTTTTCCTGCTCCTCTTAGCATGATAAAGAAGATTCAAAGAGAGTGAGATGCCAGCTCCTTTCATTCAGTCAGTAGCTTCAATCATTTCTGGACGTTTTTCAATGGCAAAAATCAATGAATATTGTAAATGCACAAACAGTAATTTCTCCGCATTGCAAGGTGAAATTCTGAAATTTTTTGCTTTTTCCTGCTCCTCTTAGCATGATAAAGAAGATTCAAAGAGTGAGATGCCAGCTCCTTTCATTGTCAGTAGCTTCAAACATTTCTGGTATATGAATAACATGATGTTTTTCAATGGCAAAAATCAATGAATATTGTAAATGCACAAACAGTAATTTCTCCGCATTGCAAGGTGCAATTCTGAAATTTTTTGCTTTTTTATGCTCCTCTTAGCAAGATAAACAAGATTCAAAGAGAGTGAGATGCCAGCTCCTTTCATTCAGTCAGTAGCTTCAATCATTTCTGGACGTTTTTCAATGGCAAAAATCAATGAATATTGTAAATGCACAAGCAGTAATTTCTCCGCATTGCAAGGTGCAATTCTGAAATTTTTTGCTTTTTCCTGCTCCTCTTAGCATGATAAAGAAGATTCAAAGAGAGTGAGATGCCAGCTCCTTTCATTCAGTCAGTAGCTTCAATCATTTCTGGACGTTTTTCAATGGCAAAAATCAATGAATATTGTAAATGCACAAACAGTAATTTCTCCGCATTGCAAGGTGAAATTCTGAAATTTTTTGCTTTTTCCTGCTCCTCTTAGCATGATAAAGAAGATTCAAAGAGTGAGATGCCAGCTCCTTTCATTGTCAGTAGCTTCAAACATTTCTGGTATATGAATAACATGATGTTTTTCAATGGCAAAAATCAATGAATATTGTAAATGCACAAACAGTAATTTCTCCGCATTGCAAGGTGCAATTCTGAAATTTTTTGCTTTTTTATGCTCCTCTTAGCAAGATAAACAAGATTCAAAGAGAGTGAGATGCCAGCTCCTTTCATTCAGTCAGTAGCTTCAATCATTTCTGGACGTTTTTCAATTGCAAAAATCAATGAATATTGTAAATGCACAAGCAGTAATTTCTCCGCATTGCAAGGTGCAATTCTGAAATTTTTTGCTTTTTCCTGCTCCTCTTAGCATGATAAAGAAGATTCAAAGAGAGTGAGATGCCAGCTCCTTTCATTCAGTCAGTAGCTTCAATCATTTCTGGACGTTTTTCAATGGCAAAAATCAATGAATATTGTAAATGCACAAACAGTAATTTCTCCGCATTGCAAGGTGCAATTCTGAAATTTTTTGCTTTTTCCTGCTCCTCTTAGCATGATAAAGAAGATTCAAAGAGAGTGAGATGCCAGCTCCTTTCATTCAGTCAGTAGCTTCAAACATTTCTGGTATATGAATAACATGATGTTTTTCAATGGCAAAAATCAATGAATATTGTAAATGCACAAACAGTAATTTCTCCGCATTGCAAGGTGAAATTCTGAAATTTTTTGCTTTTTCCTGCTCCTCTTAGCATGATAAAGAAGATTCAAAGAGAGTGAGATGCCAGCTCCTTTCATTCAGTCAGTAGCTTCAATCATTTCTGGTATATGAATAACATGATGTTTTTCAATGGCAAAAATCAATGAATATTGTAAATGCACAAACAGTAATTTCTCCGCATTGCAAGGTGCAATTCTGAAATTTTTTGCTTTTTCCTGCTCCTCTTAGCATGATAAAGAAGATTCAAAGAGAGTGAGATGCCAGCTCCTTTCATTCAGTCAGTAGCTTCAATCATTTCTGGATGTTTTTCAATGGCAAAAATCAATGAATATTGTAAATGCACAAACAGTAATTTCTCCGCATTGCAAGGTGCAATTCTGAAATTTTTTGCTTTTTCCTGCTCCTCTTAGCATGATAAAAAAGATTCAAAGAGAGTGAGATGCCAGCTCCTTTCATTCAGTCAGTAGCTTCAATCATTTCTGGACGTTTTTCAATGGCAAAAATCAATGAATATTGTAAATGCACAAACAGTAATTCCGCATTGCAAGGTGAAATTCTGAAATTTTTTGCTTTTTCCTGCTCCTCTTAGCATGATAAAGAAGATTCAAAGAGTGAGATGCCAGCTCCTTTCATTGTCAGTAGCTTCAAACATTTCTGGTATATGAATAACATGATGTTTTTCAATGGCAAAAATCAATGAATATTGTAAATGCACAAACAGTAATTTCTCCGCATTGCAAGGTGCAATTCTGAAATTTTTTGCTTTTTTATGCTCCTCTTAGCAAGATAAACAAGATTCAAAGAGAGTGAGATGCCAGCTCCTTTCATTCAGTCAGTAGCTTCAATCATTTCTGGACGTTTTTCAATGGCAAAAATCAATGAATATTGTAAATGCACAAACAGTAATTTCTCCGCATTGCAAGGTGCAATTCTGAAATTTTTTGCTTTTTCCTGCTCCTCTTAGCATGATAAAGAAGATTCAAAGAGAGTGAGATGCCAGCTCCTTTCATTCAGTCAGTAGCTTCAATCATTTCTGGACGTTTTTCAATGGCAAAAATCAATGAATATTGTAAATGCACAAACAGTAATTTCTCCGCATTGCAAGGTGCAATTCTGAAATTTTTTGCTTTTTCCTGCTCCTCTTAGCATGATAAAGAAGATTCAAAGAGAGTGAGATGCCAGCTCCTTTCATTCAGTCAGTAGCTTCAAACATTTCTGGTATATGAATAACATGATGTTTTTCAATGGCAAAAATCAATGAATATTGTAAATGCACAAACAGTAATTTCTCCGCATTGCAAGGTGAAATTCTGAAATTTTTTGCTTTTTCCTGCTCCTCTTAGCATGGTAAAGAAGATTCAAAGAGAGTGAGATGCCAGCTCCTTTCATTCAGTCAGTAGCTTCAATCATTTCTGGACTTTTTTCAATGGCAAAAATCATTGAATATTGTAAATGCACAAACAGTAATTTCTCCGCATTGCAAGGTGCAATTCTGAAATTTTTTGCTTTTTCCTGCTCCTCTTAGCATGATAAAGAAGATTCAAAGAGAGTGAGATGCCAGCTCCTTTCATTCAGTCAGTAGCTTCAATCATTTCTGGTATATGAATAACATGATGTTTTTCAATGGCAAAAATCAATGAATATTGTAAATGCACAAACAGTAATTTCTCCGCATTGCAAGGTGCAATTCTGAAATTTTTTGCTTTTTCCTGCTCCTCTTAGCATGATAAAGAAGATTCAAAGAGAGTGAGATGCCAGCTCCTTTCATTCAGTCAGTAGCTTCAATCATTTCTGGACGTTTTTCAATGGCAAAAATCAATGAATATTGTAAATGCACAAACAGTAATTTCTCCACATTGCAAGGTGCAATTCTGAAATTTTTTGCTTTTTCCTGCTCCTCTTAGCATGATAAACAAGATTCAAAGAGAGTGAGATGCCAGCTCCTTTCATTCAGTCAGTAGCTTCAATCATTTCTGGACGTTTTTCAATGGCAAAAATCAATGAATATTGTAAATGCACAAACAGTAATTTCTCCGCATTGCAAGGTGCAATTCTGAAATTTTTTGCTTTTTCCTGCTCCTCTTAGCATGATAAAGAAGATTCAAAGAGAGTGAGATGCCAGCTCCTTTCATTCAGTCAGTAGCTTCAAACATTTCTGGTATATGAATAACATTATGTTTTTCAATGGCAAAAATCAATGAATATTGTAAATGCACAAACAGTAATTTCTCCGCATTGCAAGGTGCAATTCTGAAATTTTTTGCTTTTTCCTGCTCCTCTTAGCATGATAAAGATTCAAAGAGAGTGAGATGCCAGCTCCTTTCATTCAGTCAGTAGCTTCAATCATTTCTGGACGTTTTTCAATGGCAAAAATCAATGAATATTGTAAATGCACAAACAGTAATTTCTCCGCATTGCAAGGTGCAATTCTGAAATTTTTTGCTTTTTCCTGCTCCTCTTAGCATGATAAACAAGATTCAAAGAGAGTGAGATGCCAGCTCCTTTCATTCAGTCAGTAGCTTCAATCATTTCTGGACGTTTTTCAATGGCAAAAATCAATGAATATTGTAAATGCACAAAGAGTAATTTCTCCGCATTGCAAGGTGCAATTCTGAAATTTTTTGCTTTTTCCTGCTCCTCTTAGCATGATAAAGAAGATTCAAAGAGTGAGATGCCAGCTCCTTTCATTGTCAGTAGCTTCAAACATTTCTGGTATATGAATAACATGATGTTTTTCAATGGCAAAAATCAATGAATATTGTAAATGCACAAACAGTAATTTCTCCGCATTGCAAGGTGCAATTCTGAAATTTTTTGCTTTTTCCTGCTCCTCTTAGCATGATAAAGAAGATTCAAAGAGAGTGAGATGCCAGCTCCTTTCATTCAGTCAGTAGCTTCAATCATTTCTGGACGTTTTTCAATGGCAAAAATCATTGAATATTGTAAATGCACAAACAGTAATTTCTCCGCATTGCAAGGTGCAATTCTGAAATTTTTTGCTTTTTCCTGCTCCTCTTAGCATGATAAAGAAGATTCAAAGAGAGTGAGATGCCAGCTCCTTTCATTCAGTCAGTAGCTTCAATCATTTCTGGTATATGAATAACATGATGTTTTTCAATGGCAAAAATCAATGAATATTGTAAATGCACAAACAGTAATTTCTCCGCATTGCAAGGTGCAATTCTGAAATTTTTTGCTTTTTCCTGCTCCTCTTAGCATGATAAAGAAGATTCAAAGAGAGTGAGATGCCAGCTCCTTTCATTCAGTCAGTAGCTTCAATCATTTCTGGACGTTTTTCAATGGCAAAAATCAATGAATATTGTAAATGCACAAACAGTAATTTCTCCGCATTGAAGGTGCAATTCTGAAATTTTTTGCTTTTTCCTGCTCCTCTTAGCATGATAAAGAAGATTCAAAGAGAGTGAGATGCCAGCTCCTTTCATTCAGTCAGTAGCTTCAAACATTTCTGGTATATGAATAACATGATGTTTTTCAATGGCAAAAATCAATGAATATTGTAAATGCACAAACAGTAATTTCTCCGCATTGCAAGGTGCAATTCTGAAATTTTTTGCTTTTTCCTGCTCCTCTTAGCATGATAAAGAAGATTCAAAGAGAGTGAGATGCCAGCTCCTTTCATTCAGTCAGTAGCTTCAATCATTTCTGGACGTTTTTCAATGGCAAAAATCAATGAATATTGTAAATGCACAAACAGTAATTTCTCCGCATTGCAAGGTGTAATTCTGAAATTTTTTGCTTTTTCCTGCTCCTCTTAGCATGATAAACAAGATTCAAAGAGAGTGAGATGCCAGCTCCTTTCATTCAGTCAGTAGCTTCAATCATTTCTGGACGTTTTTCAATGGCAAAAAATCAATGAATATTGTAAATGCACAAACAGTAATTTCTCCGCATTGCAAGGTGCAATTCTGAAATTTTTTGCTTTTTCCTGCTCCTCTTAGCATGATAAAGAAGATTCAAAGAGAGTGAGATGCCAGCTCCTTTCATTCAGTCAGTAGCTTCAAACATTTCTGGTATATGAATAACATGATGTTTTTCAATGGCAAAAATCAATGAATATTGTAAATGCACAAACAGTAATTTCTCCGCATTGCAAGGTGCAATTCTGAAATTTTTTGCTTTTTCCTGCTCCTCTTAGCATGATAAAGAAGATTCAAAGAGAGTGAGATGCCAGCTCCTTTCATTCAGTCAGTAGCTTCAATCATTTCTGGACGTTTTTCAATGGCAAAAATCAATGAATATTGTAAATGCACAAACAGTAATTTCTCCGCATTGCAAGGTGCAATTCTGAAATTTTTTGCTTTTTCCTGCTCCTCTTAGCATGATAAAGAAGATTCAAAGAGAGTGAGATGCCAGCTCCTTTTATTCAGTCAGTAGCTTCAATCATTTCTGGACGTTTTTCAATGGCAAAAATCAATGAATATTGTAAATGCACAAAGAGTAATTTCTCCGCATTGCAAGGTGCAATTCTGAAATTTTTTGCTTTTTCCTGCTCCTCTTAGCATGATAAAGAAGATTCAAAGAGAGTGAGATGCCAGCTCCTTTCATTCAGTCAGTAGCTTCAAACATTTCTGGTATATGAATAACATGATGTTTTTCAATGGCAAAAATCAATGAATATTGTAAATGCACAAACAGTAATTTCTCCGCATTGCAAGGTGCAATTCTGAAATTTTTTGCTTTTTCCTGCTCCTCTTAGCATGATAAAGAAGATTCAAAGAGAGTGAGATGCCAGCTCCTTTCATTCAGTCAGTAGCTTCAATCATTTCTGGACGTTTTTCAATGGCAAAAATCATTGAATATTGTAAATGCACAAACAGTAATTTCTCCGCATTGCAAGGTGCAATTCTGAAATTTTTTGCTTTTTCCTGCTCCTCTTAGCATGATAAAGAAGATTCAAAGAGAGTGAGATGCCAGCTCCTTTCATTCAGTCAGTAGCTTCAATCATTTCTGGTATATGAATAACATGATGTTTTTCAATGGCAAAAATCAATGAATATTGTAAATGCACAAACAGTAATTTCTCCGCATTGCAAGGTGCAATTCTGAAATTTTTTGCTTTTTCCTGCTCCTCTTAGCATGATAAAGAAGATTCAAAGAGAGTGAGATGCCAGCTCCTTTCATTCAGTCAGTAGCTTCAATCATTTCTGGATGTTTTTCAATGGCAAAAATCAATGAATATTGTAAATGCACAAACAGTATTTTCTCCGCATTGCAAGGTGCAATTCTGAAATTTTTTGCTTTTTCCTGCTCCTCTTAGCATGATAAACAAGATTCAAAGAGAGTGAGATGCCAGCTCCTTTCATTCAGTCAGTAGCTTCAATCATTTCTGGACATTTTTCAATGGCAAAAATCAATGAATATTGTAAATGCACAAACAGTAATTTCTCCGCATTTCAAGGTGCAATTCTGAAATTTTTTGCTTTTTCCTGCTCCTCTTAGCATGATAAAGAAGATTCAAAGAGAGTGAGATGCCAGCTCCTTTCATTCAGTCAGTAGCTTCAATCATTTCTGGACGTTTTTCAATGGCAAAAATCAATGAATATTGTAAATGCACAAACAGTAATTTCTCCGCATTGCAAGGTGCAATTCTGAAATTTTTTGCTTTTTCCTGCTCCTCTTAGCATGATAAAGAAGATTCAAAGAGAGTGAGATGCCAGCTCCTTTCATTCAGTCAGTAGCTTCAAACATTTCTGGTATATGAATAACATGATGTTTTTCAATGGCAAAAATCAATGAATATTGTAAATGCACAAACAGTAATTTCTCCGCATTGCAAGGTGCAATTCTGAAATTTTTTGCTTTTTCCTGCTCCTCTTAGCATGATAAAGAAGATTCAAAGAGAGTGAGATGCCAGCTCCTTTCATTCAGTCAGTAGCTTCAATCATTTCTGGACGTTTTTCAATGGCAAAAATCAATGAATATTGTAAATGCACAAACAGTAATTTCTCCGCATTGCAAGGTGTAATTCTGAAATTTTTTGCTTTTTCCTGCTCCTCTTAGCATGATAAACAAGATTCAAAGAGAGTGAGATGCCAGCTCCTTTCATTCAGTCAGTAGCTTCAATCATTTCTGGACGTTTTTCAATGGCAAAAATCAATGAATATTGTAAATGCACAAACAGTAATTTCTCCGCATTGCAAGGTGCAATTCTGAAATTTTTTGCTTTTTCCTGCTCCTCTTAGCATGATAAAGAAGATTCAAAGAGAGTGAGATGCCAGCTCCTTTCATTCAGTCAGTAGCTTCAAACATTTCTGGTATATGAATAACATGATGTTTTTCAATGGCAAAAATCAATGAATATTGTAAATGCACAAACAGTAATTTCTCCGCATTGCAAGGTGCAATTCTGAAATTTTTTGCTTTTTCCTGCTCCTCTTAGCATGATAAAGAAGATTCAAAGAGAGTGAGATGCCAGCTCCTTTCATTCAGTCAGTAGCTTCAATCATTTCTGGACGTTTTTCAATGGCAAAAATCAATGAATATTGTAAATGCACAAACAGTAATTTCTCCGCATTGCAAGGTGCAATTCTGAAATTTTTTGCTTTTTCCTGCTCCTCTTAGCATGATAAAGAAGATTCAAAGAGAGTGAGATGCCAGCTCCTTTTATTCAGTCAGTAGCTTCAATCATTTCTGGACGTTTTTCAATGGCAAAAATCAATGAATATTGTAAATGCACAAAGAGTAATTTCTCCGCATTGCAAGGTGCAATTCTGAAATTTTTTGCTTTTTCCTGCTCCTCTTAGCATGATAAAGAAGATTCAAAGAGAGTGAGATGCCAGCTCCTTTCATTCAGTCAGTAGCTTCAAACATTTCTGGTATATGAATAACATGATGTTTTTCAATGGCAAAAATCAATGAATATTGTAAATGCACAAACAGTAATTTCTCCGCATTGCAAGGTGCAATTCTGAAATTTTTTGCTTTTTCCTGCTCCTCTTAGCATGATAAAGAAGATTCAAAGAGAGTGAGATGCCAGCTCCTTTCATTCAGTCAGTAGCTTCAATCATTTCTGGACGTTTTTCAATGGCAAAAATCATTGAATATTGTAAATGCACAAACAGTAATTTCTCCGCATTGCAAGGTGCAATTCTGAAATTTTTTGCTTTTTCCTGCTCCTCTTAGCATGATAAAGAAGATTCAAAGAGAGTGAGATGCCAGCTCCTTTCATTCAGTCAGTAGCTTCAATCATTTCTGGTATATGAATAACATGATGTTTTTCAATGGCAAAAATCAATGAATATTGTAAATGCACAAACAGTAATTTCTCCGCATTGCAAGGTGCAATTCTGAAATTTTTTGCTTTTTCCTGCTCCTCTTAGCATGATAAAGAAGATTCAAAGAGAGTGAGATGCCAGCTCCTTTCATTCAGTCAGTAGCTTCAATCATTTCTGGATGTTTTTCAATGGCAAAAATCAATGAATATTGTAAATGCACAAACAGTATTTTCTCCGCATTGCAAGGTGCAATTCTGAAATTTTTTGCTTTTTCCTGCTCCTCTTAGCATGATAAACAAGATTCAAAGAGAGTGAGATGCCAGCTCCTTTCATTCAGTTAGTAGCTTCAATCATTTCTGGACATTTTTCAATGGCAAAAATCAATGAATATTGTAAATGCACAAACAGTAATTTCTCCGCATTTCAAGGTGCAATTCTGAAATTTTTTGCTTTTTCCTGCTCCTCTTAGCATGATAAACAAGATTCAAAGAGAGTGAGATGCCAGCTCCTTTCATTCAGTCAGTAGCTTCAATCATTTCTGGACGTTTTTCAATGGCAAAAATCAATGAATATTGTAAATGCACAAACAGTAATTTCTCCGCATTGCAAGGTGCAATTCTGAAATTTTTTGCTTTTTCCTGCTCCTCTTAGCATGATAAAGAAGATTCAAAGAGAGTGAGATGCCAGCTCCTTTCATTCAGTCAGTAGCTTCAAACATTTCTGGTATATGAATAACATGATGTTTTTCAATGGCAAAAATCAATGAATATTGTAAATGCACAAACAGTAATTTCTCCGCATTGCAAGGTGCAATTCTGAAATTTTTTGCTTTTTCCTGCTCCTCTTAGCATGATAAAGAAGATTCAAAGAGAGTGAGATGCCAGCTCCTTTCATTCAGTCAGTAGCTTCAATCATTTCTGGTATATGAATAACATGATGTTTTTCAATGGCAAAAATCAATGAATATTGTAAATGCACAAACAGTAATTTCTCCGCATTGCAAGGTGCAATTCTGAAATTTTTTGCTTTTTCCTGCTCCTCTTAGCATGATAAAGAAGATTCAAAGAGAGTGAGATGCCAGCTCCTTTCATTCAGTCAGTAGCTTCAATCATTTCTGGATGTTTTTCAATGGCAAAAATCAATGAATATTGTAAATGCACAAACAGTATTTTCTCCGCATTGCAAGGTGCAATTCTGAAATTTTTTGCTTTTTCCTGCTCCTCTTAGCATGATAAACAAGATTCAAAGAGAGTGAGATGCCAGCTCCTTTCATTCAGTCAGTAGCTTCAATCATTTCTGGACATTTTTCAATGGCAAAAATCAATGAATATTGTAAATGCACAAACAGTAATTTCTCCGCATTTCAAGGTGCAATTCTGAAATTTTTTGCTTTTTCCTGCTCCTCTTAGCATGATAAAGAAGATTCAAAGAGAGTGAGATGCCAGCTCCTTTCATTCAGTCAGTAGCTTCAATCATTTCTGGACGTTTTTCAATGGCAAAAATCAATGAATATTGTAAATGCACAAACAGTAATTTCTCCGCATTGCAAGGTGCAATTCTGAAATTTTTTGCTTTTTCCTGCTCCTCTTAGCATGATAAAGAAGATTCAAAGAGAGTGAGATGCCAGCTCCTTTCATTCAGTCAGTAGCTTCAAACATTTCTGGTATATGAATAACATGATGTTTTTCAATGGCAAAAATCAATGAATATTGTAAATGCACAAACAGTAATTTCTCCGCATTGCAAGGTGCAATTCTGAAATTTTTTGCTTTTTCCTGCTCCTCTTAGCATGATAAAGAAGATTCAAAGAGAGTGAGATGCCAGCTCCTTTCATTCAGTCAGTAGCTTCAATCATTTCTGGACGTTTTTCAATGGCAAAAATCAATGAATATTGTAAATGCACAAACAGTAATTTCTCCGCATTGCAAGGTGTAATTCTGAAATTTTTTGCTTTTTCCTGCTCCTCTTAGCATGATAAACAAGATTCAAAGAGAGTGAGATGCCAGCTCCTTTCATTCAGTCAGTAGCTTCAATCATTTCTGGACGTTTTTCAATGGCAAAAATCAATGAATATTGTAAATGCACAAACAGTAATTTCTCCGCATTGCAAGGTGCAATTCTGAAATTTTTTGCTTTTTCCTGCTCCTCTTAGCATGATAAAGAAGATTCAAAGAGAGTGAGATGCCAGCTCCTTTCATTCAGTCAGTAGCTTCAAACATTTCTGGTATATGAATAACATGATGTTTTTCAATGGCAAAAATCAATGAATATTGTAAATGCACAAACAGTAATTTCTCCGCATTGCAAGGTGCAATTCTGAAATTTTTTGCTTTTTCCTGCTCCTCTTAGCATGATAAAGAAGATTCAAAGAGAGTGAGATGCCAGCTCCTTTCATTCAGTCAGTAGCTTCAATCATTTCTGGACGTTTTTCAATGGCAAAAATCAATGAATATTGTAAATGCACAAACAGTAATTTCTCCGCATTGCAAGGTGCAATTCTGAAATTTTTTGCTTTTTCCTGCTCCTCTTAGCATGATAAAGAAGATTCAAAGAGAGTGAGATGCCAGCTCCTTTTATTCAGTCAGTAGCTTCAATCATTTCTGGACGTTTTTCAATGGCAAAAATCAATGAATATTGTAAATGCACAAAGAGTAATTTCTCCGCATTGCAAGGTGCAATTCTGAAATTTTTTGCTTTTTCCTGCTCCTCTTAGCATGATAAAGAAGATTCAAAGAGAGTGAGATGCCAGCTCCTTTCATTCAGTCAGTAGCTTCAAACATTTCTGGTATATGAATAACATGATGTTTTTCAATGGCAAAAATCAATGAATATTGTAAATGCACAAACAGTAATTTCTCCGCATTGCAAGGTGCAATTCTGAAATTTTTTGCTTTTTCCTGCTCCTCTTAGCATGATAAAGAAGATTCAAAGAGAGTGAGATGCCAGCTCCTTTCATTCAGTCAGTAGCTTCAATCATTTCTGGACGTTTTTCAATGGCAAAAATCATTGAATATTGTAAATGCACAAACAGTAATTTCTCCGCATTGCAAGGTGCAATTCTGAAATTTTTTGCTTTTTCCTGCTCCTCTTAGCATGATAAAGAAGATTCAAAGAGAGTGAGATGCCAGCTCCTTTCATTCAGTCAGTAGCTTCAATCATTTCTGGTATATGAATAACATGATGTTTTTCAATGGCAAAAATCAATGAATATTGTAAATGCACAAACAGTAATTTCTCCGCATTGCAAGGTGCAATTCTGAAATTTTTTGCTTTTTCCTGCTCCTCTTAGCATGATAAAGAAGATTCAAAGAGAGTGAGATGCCAGCTCCTTTCATTCAGTCAGTAGCTTCAATCATTTCTGGATGTTTTTCAATGGCAAAAATCAATGAATATTGTAAATGCACAAACAGTATTTTCTCCGCATTGCAAGGTGCAATTCTGAAATTTTTTGCTTTTTCCTGCTCCTCTTAGCATGATAAACAAGATTCAAAGAGAGTGAGATGCCAGCTCCTTTCATTCAGTTAGTAGCTTCAATCATTTCTGGACATTTTTCAATGGCAAAAATCAATGAATATTGTAAATGCACAAACAGTAATTTCTCCGCATTTCAAGGTGCAATTCTGAAATTTTTTGCTTTTTCCTGCTCCTCTTAGCATGATAAACAAGATTCAAAGAGAGTGAGATGCCAGCTCCTTTCATTCAGTCAGTAGCTTCAATCATTTCTGGACGTTTTTCAATGGCAAAAATCAATGAATATTGTAAATGCACAAACAGTAATTTCTCCGCATTGCAAGGTGCAATTCTGAAATTTTTTGCTTTTTCCTGCTCCTCTTAGCATGATAAAGAAGATTCAAAGAGAGTGAGATGCCAGCTCCTTTCATTCAGTCAGTAGCTTCAAACATTTCTGGTATATGAATAACATGATGTTTTTCAATGGCAAAAATCAATGAATATTGTAAATGCACAAACAGTAATTTCTCCGCATTGCAAGGTGCAATTCTGAAATTTTTTGCTTTTTCCTGCTCCTCTTAGCATGATAAAGAAGATTCAAAGAGAGTGAGATGCCAGCTCCTTTCATTCAGTCAGTAGCTTCAAACATTTCTGGTATATGAATAACATGATGTTTTTCAATGGCAAAAATCAATGAATATTGTAAATGCACAAACAGTAATTTCTCCGCATTGCAAGGTGCAATTCTGAAATTTTTTGCTTTTTCCTGCTCCTCTTAGCATGATAAAGAAGATTCAAAGAGAGTGAGATGCCAGCTCCTTTCATTCAGTCAGTAGCTTCAATCATTTCTGGACGTTTTTCAATGGCAAAAATCAATGAATATTGTAAATGCACAAACAGTAATTTCTCCGCATTGCAAGGTGTAATTCTGAAATTTTTTGCTTTTTCCTGCTCCTCTTAGCATGATAAACAAGATTCAAAGAGAGTGAGATGCCAGCTCCTTTCATTCAGTCAGTAGCTTCAATCATTTCTGGACGTTTTTCAATGGCAAAAATCAATGAATATTGTAAATGCACAAACAGTAATTTCTCCGCATTGCAAGGTGCAATTCTGAAATTTTTTGCTTTTTCCTGCTCCTCTTAGCATGATAAAGAAGATTCAAAGAGAGTGAGATGCCAGCTCCTTTCATTCAGTCAGTAGCTTCAAACATTTCTGGTATATGAATAACATGATGTTTTTCAATGGCAAAAATCAATGAATATTGTAAATGCACAAACAGTAATTTCTCCGCATTGCAAGGTGCAATTCTGAAATTTTTTGCTTTTTCCTGCTCCTCTTAGCATGATAAAGAAGATTCAAAGAGAGTGAGATGCCAGCTCCTTTCATTCAGTCAGTAGCTTCAATCATTTCTGGACGTTTTTCAATGGCAAAAATCAATGAATATTGTAAATGCACAAACAGTAATTTCTCCGCATTGCAAGGTGCAATTCTGAAATTTTTTGCTTTTTCCTGCTCCTCTTAGCATGATAAAGAAGATTCAAAGAGAGTGAGATGCCAGCTCCTTTTATTCAGTCAGTAGCTTCAATCATTTCTGGACGTTTTTCAATGGCAAAAATCAATGAATATTGTAAATGCACAAAGAGTAATTTCTCCGCATTGCAAGGTGCAATTCTGAAATTTTTTGCTTTTTCCTGCTCCTCTTAGCATGATAAAGAAGATTCAAAGAGAGTGAGATGCCAGCTCCTTTCATTCAGTCAGTAGCTTCAAACATTTCTGGTATATGAATAACATGATGTTTTTCAATGGCAAAAATCAATGAATATTGTAAATGCACAAACAGTAATTTCTCCGCATTGCAAGGTGCAATTCTGAAATTTTTTGCTTTTTCCTGCTCCTCTTAGCATGATAAAGAAGATTCAAAGAGAGTGAGATGCCAGCTCCTTTCATTCAGTCAGTAGCTTCAATCATTTCTGGATGTTTTTCAATGGCAAAAATCAATGAATATTGTAAATGCACAAACAGTATTTTCTCCGCATTGCAAGGTGCAATTCTGAAATTTTTTGCTTTTTCCTGCTCCTCTTAGCATGATAAACAAGATTCAAAGAGAGTGAGATGCCAGCTCCTTTCATTCAGTCAGTAGCTTCAATCATTTCTGGACATTTTTCAATGGCAAAAATCAATGAATATTGTAAATGCACAAACAGTAATTTCTCCGCATTTCAAGGTGCAATTCTGAAATTTTTTGCTTTTTCCTGCTCCTCTTAGCATGATAAAGAAGATTCAAAGAGAGTGAGATGCCAGCTCCTTTCATTCAGTCAGTAGCTTCAATCATTTCTGGACGTTTTTCAATGGCAAAAATCAATGAATATTGTAAATGCACAAACAGTAATTTCTCCGCATTGCAAGGTGCAATTCTGAAATTTTTTGCTTTTTCCTGCTCCTCTTAGCATGATAAAGAAGATTCAAAGAGAGTGAGATGCCAGCTCCTTTCATTCAGTCAGTAGCTTCAAACATTTCTGGTATATGAATAACATGATGTTTTTCAATGGCAAAAATCAATGAATATTGTAAATGCACAAACAGTAATTTCTCCGCATTGCAAGGTGCAATTCTGAAATTTTTTGCTTTTTCCTGCTCCTCTTAGCATGATAAAGAAGATTCAAAGAGAGTGAGATGCCAGCTCCTTTCATTCAGTCAGTAGCTTCAATCATTTCTGGACGTTTTTCAATGGCAAAAATCAATGAATATTGTAAATGCACAAACAGTAATTTCTCCGCATTGCAAGGTGTAATTCTGAAATTTTTTGCTTTTTCCTGCTCCTCTTAGCATGATAAACAAGATTCAAAGAGAGTGAGATGCCAGCTCCTTTCATTCAGTCAGTAGCTTCAATCATTTCTGGACGTTTTTCAATGGCAAAAATCAATGAATATTGTAAATGCACAAACAGTAATTTCTCCGCATTGCAAGGTGCAATTCTGAAATTTTTTGCTTTTTCCTGCTCCTCTTAGCATGATAAAGAAGATTCAAAGAGAGTGAGATGCCAGCTCCTTTCATTCAGTCAGTAGCTTCAAACATTTCTGGTATATGAATAACATGATGTTTTTCAATGGCAAAAATCAATGAATATTGTAAATGCACAAACTAATTTCTCCGCATTGCAAGGTGCAATTCTGAAATTTTTTGCTTTTTCCTGCTCCTCTTAGCATGATAAAGAAGATTCAAAGAGAGTGAGATGCCAGCTCCTTTCATTCAGTCAGTAGCTTCAATCATTTCTGGACGTTTTTCAATGGCAAAAATCAATGAATATTGTAAATGCACAAACAGTAATTTCTCCGCATTGCAAGGTGCAATTCTGAAATTTTTTGCTTTTTCCTGCTCCTCTTAGCATGATAAAGAAGATTCAAAGAGAGTGAGATGCCAGCTCCTTTTATTCAGTCAGTAGCTTCAATCATTTCTGGACGTTTTTCAATGGCAAAAATCAATGAATATTGTAAATGCACAAAGAGTAATTTCTCCGCATTGCAAGGTGCAATTCTGAAATTTTTTGCTTTTTCCTGCTCCTCTTAGCATGATAAAGAAGATTCAAAGAGAGTGAGATGCCAGCTCCTTTCATTCAGTCAGTAGCTTCAAACATTTCTGGTATATGAATAACATGATGTTTTTCAATGGCAAAAATCAATGAATATTGTAAATGCACAAACAGTAATTTCTCCGCATTGCAAGGTGCAATTCTGAAATTTTTTGCTTTTTCCTGCTCCTCTTAGCATGATAAAGAAGATTCAAAGAGAGTGAGATGCCAGCTCCTTTCATTCAGTCAGTAGCTTCAATCATTTCTGGACGTTTTTCAATGGCAAAAATCATTGAATATTGTAAATGCACAAACAGTAATTTCTCCGCATTGCAAGGTGCAATTCTGAAATTTTTTGCTTTTTCCTGCTCCTCTTAGCATGATAAAGAAGATTCAAAGAGAGTGAGATGCCAGCTCCTTTCATTCAGTCAGTAGCTTCAATCATTTCTGGTATATGAATAACATGATGTTTTTCAATGGCAAAAATCAATGAATATTGTAAATGCACAAACAGTAATTTCTCCGCATTGCAAGGTGCAATTCTGAAATTTTTTGCTTTTTCCTGCTCCTCTTAGCATGATAAAGAAGATTCAAAGAGAGTGAGATGCCAGCTCCTTTCATTCAGTCAGTAGCTTCAATCATTTCTGGATGTTTTTCAATGGCAAAAATCAATGAATATTGTAAATGCACAAACAGTATTTTCTCCGCATTGCAAGGTGCAATTCTGAAATTTTTTGCTTTTTCCTGCTCCTCTTAGCATGATAAACAAGATTCAAAGAGAGTGAGATGCCAGCTCCTTTCATTCAGTTAGTAGCTTCAATCATTTCTGGACATTTTTCAATGGCAAAAATCAATGAATATTGTAAATGCACAAACAGTAATTTCTCCGCATTTCAAGGTGCAATTCTGAAATTTTTTGCTTTTTCCTGCTCCTCTTAGCATGATAAACAAGATTCAAAGAGAGTGAGATGCCAGCTCCTTTCATTCAGTCAGTAGCTTCAATCATTTCTGGACGTTTTTCAATGGCAAAAATCAATGAATATTGTAAATGCACAAACAGTAATTTCTCCGCATTGCAAGGTGCAATTCTGAAATTTTTTGCTTTTTCCTGCTCCTCTTAGCATGATAAAGAAGATTCAAAGAGAGTGAGATGCCAGCTCCTTTCATTCAGTCAGTAGCTTCAAACATTTCTGGTATATGAATAACATGATGTTTTTCAATGGCAAAAATCAATGAATATTGTAAATGCACAAACAGTAATTTCTCCGCATTGCAAGGTGCAATTCTGAAATTTTTTGCTTTTTCCTGCTCCTCTTAGCATGATAAAGAAGATTCAAAGAGAGTGAGATGCCAGCTCCTTTCATTCAGTCAGTAGCTTCAATCATTTCTGGACGTTTTTCAATGGCAAAAATCAATGAATATTGTAAATGCACAAACAGTAATTTCTCCGCATTGCAAGGTGTAATTCTGAAATTTTTTGCTTTTTCCTGCTCCTCTTAGCATGATAAACAAGATTCAAAGAGAGTGAGATGCCAGCTCCTTTCATTCAGTCAGTAGCTTCAATCATTTCTGGACGTTTTTCAATGGCAAAAATCAATGAATATTGTAAATGCACAAACAGTAATTTCTCCGCATTGCAAGGTGCAATTCTGAAATTTTTTGCTTTTTCCTGCTCCTCTTAGCATGATAAAGAAGATTCAAAGAGAGTGAGATGCCAAGCTCCTTTCATTCAGTCAGTAGCTTCAAACATTTCTGGTATATGAATAACATGATGTTTTTCAATGGCAAAAATCAATGAATATTGTAAATGCACAAACAGTAATTTCTCCGCATTGCAAGGTGCAATTCTGAAATTTTTTGCTTTTTCCTGCTCCTCTTAGCATGATAAAGAAGATTCAAAGAGAGTGAGATGCCAGCTCCTTTCATTCAGTCAGTAGCTTCAATCATTTCTGGACGTTTTTCAATGGCAAAAATCAATGAATATTGTAAATGCACAAACAGTAATTTCTCCGCATTGCAAGGTGCAATTCTGAAATTTTTTGCTTTTTCCTGCTCTTCTTAGCATGATAAAGAAGATTCAAAGAGAGTGAGATGCCAGCTTCTTTCATTCAGTCAGTAGCTTCAATCATTTCTGGACGTTTTTCAATGGCAAAAATCAATGAATATTGTAAATGCACAAAGAGTAATTTCTCCGCATTGCAAGGTGCAATTCTGAAATTTTTTGCTTTTTCCTGCTCCTCTTAGCATGATAAAGAAGATTCAAAGAGAGTGAGATGCCAGCTCCTTTCATTCAGTCAGTAGCTTCAAACATTTCTGGTATATGAATAACATGATGTTTTTCAATGGCAAAAATCAATGAATATTGTAAATGCACAAACAGTAATTTCTCCGCATTGCAAGGTGCAATTCTGAAATTTTTTGCTTTTTCCTGCTCCTCTTAGCATGATAAAGAAGATTCAAAGAGAGTGAGATGCCAGCTCCTTTCATTCAGTCAGTAGCTTCAATCATTTCTGGACGTTTTTCAATGGCAAAAATCATTGAATATTGTAAATGCACAAACAGTAATTTCTCCGCATTGCAAGGTGCAATTCTGAAATTTTTTGCTTTTTCCTGCTCCTCTTAGCATGATAAAGAAGATTCAAAGAGAGTGAGATGCCAGCTCCTTTCATTCAGTCAGTAGCTTCAATCATTTCTGGTATATGAATAACATGATGTTTTTCAATGGCAAAAATCAATGAATATTGTAAATGCACAAACAGTAATTTCTCCGCATTGCAAGGTGCAATTCTGAAATTTTTTGCTTTTTCCTGCTCCTCTTAGCATGATAAAGAAGATTCAAAGAGAGTGAGATGCCAGCTCCTTTCATTCAGTCAGTAGCTTCAATCATTTCTGGACGTTTTTCAATGGCAAAAATCAATGAATATTGTAAATGCACAAACAGTAATTTCTCCGCATTGCAAGGTGCAATTCTGAAATTTTTTGCTTTTTCCTGCTCCTCTTAGCATGATAAACAAGATTCAAAGAGAGTGAGATGCCAGCTCCTTTCATTCAGTCAGTAGCTTCAATCATTTCTGGACGTTTTTCAATGGCAAAAATCAATGAATATTGTAAATGCACAAACAGTAATTTCTCCGCATTGCAAGGTGCAATTCTGAAATTTTTTGCTTTTTCCTGCTCCTCTTAGCATGATAAAGAAGATTCAAAGAGAGTGAGATGCCAGCTCCTTTCATTCAGTCAGTAGCTTCAAACATTTCTGGTATATGAATAACATGATGTTTTTCAATGGCAAAAATCAATGAATATTGTAAATGCACAAACAGTAATTTCTCCGCATTGCAAGGTGCAATTCTGAAATTTTTTGCTTTTTCCTGCTCCTCTTAGCATGATAAAGAAGATTCAAAGAGAGTGAGATGCCAGCTCCTTTCATTCAGTCAGTAGCTTCAATCATTTCTGGACGTTTTTCAATGGCAAAAATCAATGAATATTGTAAATGCACAAACAGTAATTTCTCCGCATTGCAAGGTGCAATTCTGAAATTTTTTGCTTTTTCCTGCTCCTCTTAGCATGATAAAGAAGATTCAAAGAGAGTGAGATGCCAGCTCCTTTCATTCAGTCAGTAGCTTCAATCATTTCTGGACGTTTTTCAATGGCAAAAATCAATGAATATTGTAAATGCACAAAGTGTAATTTCTCCGCATTGCAAGGTGCAATTCTGAAATTTTTTGCTTTTTCCTGCTCCTCTTAGCATGATAAAGAAGATTCAAAGAGAGTGAGATGCCAGCTCCTTTCATTCAGTCAGTAGCTTCAAACATTTCTGGTATATGAATAACATGATGTTTTTCAATGGCAAAAATCAATGAATATTGTAAATGCACAAACAGTAATTTCTCCGCATTGCAAGGTGCAATTCTGAAATTTTTTGCTTTTTCCTGCTCCTCTTAGCATGATAAAGAAGATTCAAAGAGAGTGAGATGCCAGCTCCTTTCATTCAGTCAGTAGCTTCAATCATTTCTGGACGTTTTTCAATGGCAAAAATCATTGAATATTGTAAATGCACAAACAGTAATTTCTCCGCATTGCAAGGTGCAATTCTGAAATTTTTTGCTTTTTCCTGCTCCTCTTAGCATGATAAAGAAGATTCAAAGAGAGTGAGATGCCAGCTCCTTTCATTCAGTCAGTAGCTTCAATCATTTCTGGTATATGAATAACATGATGTTTTTCAATGGCAAAAATCAATGAATATTGTAAATGCACAAACAGTAATTTCTCCGCATTGCAAGGTGCAATTCTGAAATTTTTTGCTTTTTCCTGCTCCTCTTAGCATGATAAAGAAGATTCAAAGAGAGTGAGATGCCAGCTCCTTTCATTCAGTCAGTAGCTTCAATCATTTCTGGACGTTTTTCAATGGCAAAAATCAATGAATATTGTAAATGCACAAACAGTAATTTCTCCGCATTGCAAGGTGCAATTCTGAAATTTTTTGCTTTTTCCTGCTCCTCTTAGCATGATAAACAAGATTCAAAGAGAGTGAGATGCCAGCTCCTTTCATTCAGTCAGTAGCTTCAATCATTTCTGGACGTTTTTCAATGGCAAAAATCAATGAATATTGTAAATGCACAAAGAGTAATTTCTCCGCATTGCAAGGTGCAATTCTGAAATTTTTTGCTTTTTCCTGCTCCTCTTAGCATGACAAAGAAGATTCAAAGAGAGTGAGATGCCAGCTCCTTTCATTCAGTCAGTAGCTTCAAACATTTCTGGTATATGAATAACATGATGTTTTTCAATGGCAAAAATCAATGAATATTGAAAATGCACAAACAGTAATTTCTCCGCATTGCAAGGTGCAATTCTGAAATTTTTTGCTTTTTCCTGCTCCTCTTAGCATGATAAAGAAGATTCAAAGAGAGTGAGATGCCAGCTCCTTTCATTCAGTCAGTAGCTTCAATCATTTCTGGACAGTTTTCAATGGCAAAAATCAATGAATATTGTAAATGCACAAACAGTAATTTCTCCGCATTGCAAGGTGCAATTCTGAAATTTTTTGCTTTTTCCTGCTCCTCTTAGCATGATAAACAAGATTCAAAGAGAGTGAGATGCCAGCTCCTTTCATTCAGTCAGTAGCTTCAATCATTTCTGGACGTTTTTCAATGGCAAAAATCAATGAATATTGTAAATGCACAAACAGTAATTTCTCCGCATTGCAAGGTGCAATTCTGAAATTTTTTGCTTTTTCCTGCTCCTCTTAGCATGATAAAGAAGATTCAAAGAGAGTGAGATGCCAGCTCCTTTCATTCAGTCAGTAGCTTCAAACATTTCTGGTATATGAATAACATGATGTTTTTCAATGGCAAAAATCAATGAATATTGTAAATGCACAAACAGTAATTTCTCCGCATTGCAAGGTGCAATTCTGAAATTTTTTGCTTTTTCCTGCTCCTCTTAGCATGATAAAGAAGATTCAAAGAGAATGAGATGCCAGCTCCTTTCATTCAGTCAGTAGCTTCAATCATTTCTGGACATTTTTCAATGGCAAAAATCAATGAATATTGTAAATGCACAAACAGTAATTTCTCCGCATTGCAAGGTGCAATTCTGAAATTTTTTGCTTTTTCCTGCTCCTCTTAGCATGATAAACAAGATTCAAAGAGAGTGAGATGCCAGCTCCTTTCATTCAGTCAGTAGCTTCAATCATTTCTGGACGTTTTTCAATGGCAAAAATCAATGAATATTGTAAATGCACAAAGAGTAATTTCTCCGCATTGCAAGGTGCAATTCTGAAATTTTTTGCTTTTTCCTGCTCCTCTTAGCATGATAAAGAAGATTCAAAGAGAGTGAGATGCCAGCTCCTTTCATTCAGTCAGTAGCTTCAAACATTTCTGGTATATGAATAACATGATGTTTTTCAATGGCAAAAATCAATGAATATTGTAAATGCACAAACAGTAATTTCTCCGCATTGCAAGGTGCAATTCTGAAATTTTTTGCTTTTTCCTGCTCCTCTTAGCATGATAAAGAAGATTCAAAGAGAGTGAGATGCCAGCTCCTTTCATTCAGTCAGTAGCTTCAATCATTTCTGGACGTTTTTCAATGGCAAAAATCATTGAATATTGTAAATGTACAAACAGTAATTTCTCCGCATTGCAAGGTGCAATTCTGAAATTTTTTGCTTTTTCCTGCTCCTCTTAGCATGATAAAGAAGATTCAAAGAGAGTGAGATGCCAGCTCCTTTCATTCAGTCAGTAGCTTCAATCATTTCTGGTATATGAATAACATGATGTTTTTCAATGGCAAAAATCAATGAATATTGTAAATGCACAAACAGTAATTTCTCCGCATTGCAAGGTGCAATTCTGAAATTTTTTGCTTTTTCCTGCTCCTCTTAGCATGATAAAGAAGATTCAAAGAGAGTGAGATGCCAGCTCCTTTCATTCAGTCAGTAGCTTCAATCATTTCTGGACGTTTTTCAATGGCAAAAATCAATGAATATTGTAAATGCACAAACAGTATTTTCTCCGCATTGCAAGGTGCAATTCTGAAATTTTTTGCTTTTTCCTGCTCCTCTTAGCATGATAAAGAAGATTCAAAGAGAGTGAGATGCCAGCTCCTTTCATTCAGTCAGTAGCTTCAATCATTTCTGGACATTTTTCAATGGCAAAAATCAATGAATATTGTAAATGCACAAACAGTAATTTCTCCGCATTGCAAGGTGCAATTCTGAAATTTTTTGCTTTTTCCTGCTCCTCTTAGCATGATAAAGAAGATTCAAAGAGAGTGAGATGCCAGCTCCTTTCATTCAGTCAGTAGCTTCAATCATTTCTGGACGTTTTTCAATGGCAAAAATCAATGAATATTGTAAATGCACAAACAGTAATTTCTCCGCATTGCAAGGTGCAATTCTGAAATTTTTTGCTTTTTCCTGCTCCTCTTAGCATGATAAAGAAGATTCAAAGAGAGTGAGATGCCAGCTCCTTTCATTCAGTCAGTAGCTTCAATCATTTCTGGACGTTTTTCAATGGCAAAAATCAATGAATATTGTAAATGCACAAAGTGTAATTTCTCCGCATTGCAAGGTGCAATTCTGAAATTTTTTGCTTTTTCCTGCTCCTCTTAGCATGATAAAGAAGATTCAAAGAGAGTGAGATGCCAGCTCCTTTCATTCAGTCAGTAGCTTCAAACATTTCTGGTATATGAATAACATGATGTTTTTCAATGGCAAAAATCAATGAATATTGTAAATGCACAAACAGTAATTTCTCCGCATTGCAAGGTGCAATTCTGAAATTTTTTGCTTTTTCCTGCTCCTCTTAGCATGATAAAGAAGATTCAAAGAGAGTGAGATGCCAGCTCCTTTCATTCAGTCAGTAGCTTCAATCATTTCTGGACGTTTTTCAATGGCAAAAATCATTGAATATTGTAAATGCACAAACAGTAATTTCTCCGCATTGCAAGGTGCAATTCTGAAATTTTTTGCTTTTTCCTGCTCCTCTTAGCATGATAAAGAAGATTCAAAGAGAGTGAGATGCCAGCTCCTTTCATTCAGTCAGTAGCTTCAATCATTTCTGGTATATGAATAACATGATGTTTTTCAATGGCAAAAATCAATGAATATTGTAAATGCACAAACAGTAATTTCTCCGCATTGCAAGGTGCAATTCTGAAATTTTTTGCTTTTTCCTGCTCCTCTTAGCATGATAAAGAAGATTCAAAGAGAGTGAGATGCCAGCTCCTTTCATTCAGTCAGTAGCTTCAATCATTTCTGGACGTTTTTCAATGGCAAAAATCAATGAATATTGTAAATGCACAAACAGTAATTTCTCCGCATTGCAAGGTGCAATTCTGAAATTTTTTGCTTTTTCCTGCTCCTCTTAGCATGATAAACAAGATTCAAAGAGAGTGAGATGCCAGCTCCTTTCATTCAGTCAGTAGCTTCAATCATTTCTGGACGTTTTTCAATGGCAAAAATCAATGAATATTGTAAATGCACAAAGAGTAATTTCTCCGCATTGCAAGGTGCAATTCTGAAATTTTTTGCTTTTTCCTGCTCCTCTTAGCATGACAAAGAAGATTCAAAGAGAGTGAGATGCCAGCTCCTTTCATTCAGTCAGTAGCTTCAAACATTTCTGGTATATGAATAACATGATGTTTTTCAATGGCAAAAATCAATGAATATTGTAAATGCACAAACAGTAATTTCTCCGCATTGCAAGGTGCAATTCTGAAATTTTTTGCTTTTTCCTGCTCCTCTTAGCATGATAAAGAAGATTCAAAGAGAGTGAGATGCCAGCTCCTTTCATTCAGTCAGTAGCTTCAATCATTTCTGGACAGTTTTCAATGGCAAAAATCAATGAATATTGTAAATGCACAAACAGTAATTTCTCCGCATTGCAAGGTGCAATTCTGAAATTTTTTGCTTTTTCCTGCTCCTCTTAGCATGATAAACAAGATTCAAAGAGAGTGAGATGCCAGCTCCTTTCATTCAGTCAGTAGCTTCAATCATTTCTGGACGTTTTTCAATGGCAAAAATCAATGAATATTGTAAATGCACAAACAGTAATTTCTCCGCATTGCAAGGTGCAATTCTGAAATTTTTTGCTTTTTCCTGCTCCTCTTAGCATGATAAAGAAGATTCAAAGAGAGTGAGATGCCAGCTCCTTTCATTCAGTCAGTAGCTTCAAACATTTCTGGTATATGAATAACATGATGTTTTTCAATGGCAAAAATCAATGAATATTGTAAATGCACAAACAGTAATTTCTCCGCATTGCAAGGTGCAATTCTGAAATTTTTTGCTTTTTCCTGCTCCTCTTAGCATGATAAAGAAGATTCAAAGAGAATGAGATGCCAGCTCCTTTCATTCAGTCAGTAGCTTCAATCATTTCTGGACATTTTTCAATGGCAAAAATCAATGAATATTGTAAATGCACAAACAGTAATTTCTCCGCATTGCAAGGTGCAATTCTGAAATTTTTTGCTTTTTCCTGCTCCTCTTAGCATGATAAACAAGATTCAAAGAGAGTGAGATGCCAGCTCCTTTCATTCAGTCAGTAGCTTCAATCATTTCTGGACGTTTTTCAATGGCAAAAATCAATGAATATTGTAAATGCACAAAGAGTAATTTCTCCGCATTGCAAGGTGCAATTCTGAAATTTTTTGCTTTTTCCTGCTCCTCTTAGCATGATAAAGAAGATTCAAAGAGAGTGAGATGCCAGCTCCTTTCATTCAGTCAGTAGCTTCAAACATTTCTGGTATATGAATAACATGATGTTTTTCAATGGCAAAAATCAATGAATATTGTAAATGCACAAACAGTAATTTCTCCGCATTGCAAGGTGCAATTCTGAAATTTTTTGCTTTTTCCTGCTCCTCTTAGCATGATAAAGAAGATTCAAAGAGAGTGAGATGCCAGCTCCTTTCATTCAGTCAGTAGCTTCAATCATTTCTGGACGTTTTTCAATGGCAAAAATCATTGAATATTGTAAATGTACAAACAGTAATTTCTCCGCATTGCAAGGTGCAATTCTGAAATTTTTTGCTTTTTCCTGCTCCTCTTAGCATGATAAAGAAGATTCAAAGAGAGTGAGATGCCAGCTCCTTTCATTCAGTCAGTAGCTTCAATCATTTCTGGTATATGAATAACATGATGTTTTTCAATGGCAAAAATCAATGAATATTGTAAATGCACAAACAGTAATTTCTCCGCATTGCAAGGTGCAATTCTGAAATTTTTTGCTTTTTCCTGCTCCTCTTAGCATGATAAAGAAGATTCAAAGAGAGTGAGATGCCAGCTCCTTTCATTCAGTCAGTAGCTTCAATCATTTCTGGACGTTTTTCAATGGCAAAAATCAATGAATATTGTAAATGCACAAACAGTATTTTCTCCGCATTGCAAGGTGCAATTCTGAAATTTTTTGCTTTTTCCTGCTCCTCTTAGCATGATAAAGAAGATTCAAAGAGAGTGAGATGCCAGCTCCTTTCATTCAGTCAGTAGCTTCAATCATTTCTGGACATTTTTCAATGGCAAAAATCAATGAATATTGTAAATGCACAAACAGTAATTTCTCCGCATTGCAAGGTGCAATTCTGAAATTTTTTGCTTTTTCCTGCTCCTCTTAGCATGATAAAGAAGATTCAAAGAGAGTGAGATGCCAGCTCCTTTCATTCAGTCAGTAGCTTCAATCATTTCTGGACGTTTTTCAATGGCAAAAATCATTGAATATTGTAAATGCACAAACAGTAATTTCTCCGCATTGCAAGGTGCAATTCTGAAATTTTTTGCTTTTTCCTGCTCCTCTTAGCATGATAAAGAAGATTCAAAGAGAGTGAGATGCCAGCTCCTTTCATTCAGTCAGTAGCTTCAATCATTTCTGGTATATGAATAACATGATGTTTTTCAATGGCAAAAATCAATGAATATTGTAAATGCACAAACAGTAATTTCTCCGCATTGCAAGGTGCAATTCTGAAATTTTTTGCTTTTTCCTGCTCCTCTTAGCATGATAAAGAAGATTCAAAGAGAGTGAGATGCCAGCTCCTTTCATTCAGTCAGTAGCTTCAATCATTTCTGGACGTTTTTCAATGGCAAAAATCAATGAATATTGTAAATGCACAAACAGTAATTTCTCCGCATTGCAAGGTGCAGTTCTGAAATTTTTTGCTTTTTCCTGCTCCTCTTAGCATGATAAACAAGATTCAAAGAGAGTGAGATGCCAGCTCCTTTCATTCAGTCAGTAGCTTCAATCATTTCTGGACGTTTTTCAATGGCAAAAATCAATGAATATTGTAAATGCACAAAGAGTAATTTCTCCGCATTGCAAGGTGCAATTCTGAAATTTTTTGCTTTTTCCTGCTCCTCTTAGCATGACAAAGAAGATTCAAAGAGAGTGAGATGCCAGCTCCTTTCATTCAGTCAGTAGCTTCAAACATTTCTGGTATATGAATAACATGATGTTTTTCAATGGCAAAAATCAATGAATATTGTAAATGCACAAACAGTAATTTCTCCGCATTGCAAGGTGCAATTCTGAAATTTTTTGCTTTTTCCTGCTCCTCTTAGCATGATAAAGAAGATTCAAAGAGAGTGAGATGCCAGCTCCTTTCATTCAGTCAGTAGCTTCAATCATTTCTGGACAGTTTTCAATGGCAAAAATCAATGAATATTGTAAATGCACAAACAGTAATTTCTCCGCATTGCAAGGTGCAATTCTGAAATTTTTTGCTTTTTCCTGCTCCTCTTAGCATGATAAACAAGATTCAAAGAGAGTGAGATGCCAGCTCCTTTCATTCAGTCAGTAGCTTCAATCATTTCTGGACGTTTTTCAATGGCAAAAATCAATGAATATTGTAAATGCACAAACAGTAATTTCTCCGCATTGCAAGGTGCAATTCTGAAATTTTTTGCTTTTTCCTGCTCCTCTTAGCATGATAAAGAAGATTCAAAGAGAGTGAGATGCCAGCTCCTTTCATTCAGTCAGTAGCTTCAAACATTTCTGGTATATGAATAACATGATGTTTTTCAATGGCAAAAATCAATGAATATTGTAAATGCACAAACAGTAATTTCTCCGCATTGCAAGGTGCAATTCTGAAATTTTTTGCTTTTTCCTGCTCCTCTTAGCATGATAAAGAAGATTCAAAGAGAATGAGATGCCAGCTCCTTTCATTCAGTCAGTAGCTTCAATCATTTCTGGACATTTTTCAATGGCAAAAATCAATGAATATTGTAAATGCACAAACAGTAATTTCTCCGCATTGCAAGGTGCAATTCTGAAATTTTTTGCTTTTTCCTGCTCCTCTTAGCATGATAAAGAAGATTCAAAGAGAGTGAGATGCCAGCTCCTTTCATTCAGTCAGTAGCTTCAATCATTTCTGGACGTTTTTCAATGGCAAAAATCAATGAATATTGTAAATGCACAAAGAGTAATTTCTCCGCATTGCAAGGTGCAATTCTGAAATTTTTTGCTTTTTCCTGCTCCTCTTAGCATGATAAAGAAGATTCAAAGAGTGAGATGCCAGCTCCTTTCATTCAGTCAGTAGCTTCAAACATTTCTGGTATATGAATAACATGATGTTTTTCAATGGCAAAAATCAATGAATATTGTAAATGCACAAACAGTAATTTCTCCGCATTGCAAGGTGCAATTCTGAAATTTTTTGTTTTTCCTGCTCCTCTTAGCATGATAAAGAAAATTCAAAGAGAGTGAGATGCCAGCTCCTTTCATTCAGTCAGTAGCTTCAATCATTTCTGGACGTTTTTCAATGGCAAAAATCATTGAATATTGTAAATGCACAAACAGTAATTTCTCCGCATTGCAAGGTGCAATTCTGAAATTTTTTGCTTTTTCCTGCTCCTCTTAGCATGATAAAGAAGATTCAAAGAGAGTGAGATGCCAGCTCCTTTCATTCAGTCAGTAGCTTCAATCATTTCTGGTATATGAATAACATGATGTTTTTCAATGGCAAAAATCAATGAATATTGTAAATGCACAAACAGTAATTTCTCCGCATTGCAAGGTGCAATTCTGAAATTTTTTGCTTTTTCCTGCTCCTCTTAGCATGATAAAGAAGATTCAAAGAGAGTGAGATGCCAGCTCCTTTCATTCAGTCAGTAGCTTCAATCATTTCTGGACGTTTTTCAATGGCAAAAATCAATGAATATTGTAAATGCACAAACAGTAATTTCTCCGCATTGCAAGGTGCAATTCTGAAATTTTTTGCTTTTTCCTGCTCCTCTTAGCATGATAAAGAAGATTCAAAGAGAGTGAGATGCCAGCTCCTTTCATTCAGTCAGTAGCTTCAATCATTTCTGGACATTTTTCAATGGCAAAAATCAATGAATATTGTAAATGCACAAACAGTAATTTCTCCGCATTGCAAGGTGCAATTCTGAAATTTTTTGTTTTTCCTGCTCCTCTTAGCATGATAAAGAAGATTCAAAGAGAGTGAGATGCCAGCTCCTTTCATTCAGTCAGTAGCTTCAATCATTTCTGGACATTTTTCAATGGCAAAAATCAATGAATATTGTAAATGCACAAACAGTAATTTCTCCGCATTGCAAGGTGCAATTCTGAAATTTTTTGCTTTTTCCTGCTCCTCTTAGCATGATAAAGAAGATTCAAAGAGAGTGAGATGCCAGCTCCTTTCATTCAGTCAGTAGCTTCAAACATTTCTGGTATATGAATAACATGATGTTTTTCAATGGCAAAAATCAATGAATATTGTAAATGCACAAACAGTAATTTCTCCGCATTGCAAGGTGCAATTCTGAAATTTTTTGCTTTTTCCTGCTCCTCTTAGCATGATAAAGAAGATTCAAAGAGAGTGAGATGCCAGCTCCTTTCATTCAGTCAGTAGCTTCAATCATTTCTGGACGTTTTTCAATGGCAAAAATCATTGAATATTGTAAATGCACAAACAGTAATTTCTCCGCATTGCAAGGTGCAATTCTGAAATTTTTTGCTTTTTCCTGCTCCTCTTAGCATGATAAAGAAGATAAAGAGAGTGAGATGCCAGCTCCTTTCATTCAGTCAGTAGCTTCAATCATTTCTGGTATATGAATAACATGATGTTTTTCAATGGCAAAAATCAATGAATATTGTAAATGCACAAACAGTAATTTCTCCGCATTGCAAGGTGCAATTCTGAAATTTTTTGCTTTTTCCTGCTCCTCTTAGCATGATAAAGAAGATTCAAAGAGAGTGAGATGCCAGCTCCTTTCATTCAGTCAGTAGCTTCAATCATTTCTGGACGTTTTTCAATGGCAAAAATCAATGAATATTGTAAATGCACAAACAGTAATTTCTGCGCATTGCAAGGTGCAATTCTGAAATTTGTTGCTTTTTCCTGCTCCTCTTAGCATGATAAAGAAGATTCAAAGAGAGTGAGATGCCAGCTCCTTTCATTCAGTCAGTAGCTTCAATCATTTCTGGACGTTTTTCAATGGCAAAAATCATTGAATATTGTAAATGCACAAACAGTAATTTCTCCGCATTGCAAGGTGCAATTCTGAAATTTTTTGCTTTTTCCTGCTCCTCTTAGCATGATAAAGAAGATTCAAAGAGAGTGAGATGCCAGCTCCTTTCATTCAGTCAGTAGCTTCAATCATTTCTGGTATATGAATAACATGATGTTTTTCAATGGCAAAAATCAATGAATATTGTAAATGCACAAACAGTAATTTCTCCGCATTGCAAGGTGCAATTCTGAAATTTTTTGCTTTTTCCTGCTCCTCTTAGCATGATAAAGAAGATTCAAAGAGAGTGAGATGCCAGCTCCTTTCATTCAGTCAGTAGCTTCAATCATTTCTGGATGTTTTTCAATGGCAAAAATCAATGAATATTGTAAATGCACAAACAGTATTTTCTCCGCATTGCAAGGTGCAATTCTGAAATTTTTTGCTTTTTCCTGCTCCTCTTAGCATGATAAACAAGATTCAAGGAGAGTGAGATGCCAGCTCCTTTCATTCAGTCAGTAGCTTCAATCATTTCTGGACATTTTTCAATGGCAAAAATCAATGAATATTGTAAATGCACAAACAGTAATTTCTCCGCATTTCAAGGTGCAATTCTGAAATTTTTTGCTTTTTCCTGCTCCACTTAGCATGATAAAGAAGATTCAAAGAGAGTGAGATGCCAGCTCCTTTCATTCAGTCAGTAGCTTCAATCATTTCTGGACGTTTTTCAATGGCAAAAATCAATGAATATTGTAAATGCACAAACAGTAATTTCTCCGCATTGCAAGGTGCAATTCTGAAATTTTTTGCTTTTTCCTGCTCCTCTTAGCATGATAAAGAAGATTCAAAGAGAGTGAGATGCCAGCTCCTTTCATTCAGTCAGTAGCTTCAAACATTTCTGGTATATGAATAACATGATGTTTTTCAATGGCAAAAATCAATGAATATTGTAAATGCACAAACAGTAATTTCTCCGCATTGCAAGGTGCAATTCTGAAATTTTTTGCTTTTTCCTGCTCCTCTTAGCATGATAAAGAAGATTCAAAGAGAGTGAGATGCCAGCTCCTTTCATTCAGTCAGTAGCTTCAATCATTTCTGGACGTTTTTCAATGGCAAAAATCAATGAATATTGTAAATGCACAAACAGTAATTTCTCCGCATTGCAAGGTGTAATTCTGAAATTTTTTGCTTTTTCCTGCTCCTCTTAGCATGATAAACAAGATTCAAAGAGAGTGAGATGCCAGCTCCTTTCATTCAGTCAGTAGCTTCAATCATTTCTGGACGTTTTTCAATGGCAAAAATCAATGAATATTGTAAATGCACAAACAGTAATTTCTCCGCATTGCAAGGTGCAATTCTGAAATTTTTTGCTTTTTCCTGCTCCTCTTAGCATGATAAAGAAGATTCAAAGAGAGTGAGATGCCAGCTCCTTTCATTCAGTCAGTAGCTTCAAACATTTCTGGTATATGAATAACATGATGTTTTTCAATGGCAAAAATCAATGAATATTGTAAATGCACAAACAGTAATTTCTCCGCATTGCAAGGTGCAATTCTGAAATTTTTTGCTTTTTCCTGCTCCTCTTAGCATGATAAAGAAGATTCAAAGAGAGTGAGATGCCAGCTCCTTTCATTCAGTCAGTAGCTTCAATCATTTCTGGACGTTTTTCAATGGCAAAAATCAATGAATATTGTAAATGCACAAACAGTAATTTCTCCGCATTGCAAGGTGCAATTCTGAAATTTTTTGCTTTTTCCTGCTCCTCTTAGCATGATAAAGAAGATTCAAAGAGAGTGAGATGCCAGCTCCTTTTATTCAGTCAGTAGCTTCAATCATTTCTGGACGTTTTTCAATGGCAAAAATCAATGAATATTGTAAATGCACAAAGAGTAATTTCTCCGCATTGCAAGGTGCAATTCTGAAATTTTTTGCTTTTTCCTGCTCCTCTTAGCATGATAAAGAAGATTCAAAGAGAGTGAGATGCCAGCTCCTTTCATTCAGTCAGTAGCTTCAAACATTTCTGGTATATGAATAACATGATGTTTTTCAATGGCAAAAATCAATGAATATTGTAAATGCACAAACAGTAATTTCTCCGCATTGCAAGGTGCAATTCTGAAATTTTTTGCTTTTTCCTGCTCCTCTTAGCATGATAAAGAAGATTCAAAGAGAGTGAGATGCCAGCTCCTTTCATTCAGTCAGTAGCTTCAATCATTTCTGGACGTTTTTCAATGGCAAAAATCATTGAATATTGTAAATGCACAAACAGTAATTTCTCCGCATTGCAAGGTGCAATTCTGAAATTTTTTGCTTTTTCCTGCTCCTCTTAGCATGATAAAGAAGATTCAAAGAGAGTGAGATGCCAGCTCCTTTCATTCAGTCAGTAGCTTCAATCATTTCTGGTATATGAATAACATGATGTTTTTCAATGGCAAAAATCAATGAATATTGTAAATGCACAAACAGTAATTTCTCCGCATTGCAAGGTGCAATTCTGAAATTTTTTGCTTTTTCCTGCTCCTCTTAGCATGATAAAGAAGATTCAAAGAGAGTGAGATGCCAGCTCCTTTCATTCAGTCAGTAGCTTCAATCATTTCTGGATGTTTTTCAATGGCAAAAATCAATGAATATTGTAAATGCACAAACAGTATTTTCTCCGCATTGCAAGGTGCAATTCTGAAATTTTTTGCTTTTTCCTGCTCCTCTTAGCATGATAAACAAGATTCAAAGAGAGTGAGATGCCAGCTCCTTTCATTCAGTTAGTAGCTTCAATCATTTCTGGACATTTTTCAATGGCAAAAATCAATGAATATTGTAAATGCACAAACAGTAATTTCTCCGCATTTCAAGGTGCAATTCTGAAATTTTTTGCTTTTTCCTGCTCCTCTTAGCATGATAAACAAGATTCAAAGAGAGTGAGATGCCAGCTCCTTTCATTCAGTCAGTAGCTTCAATCATTTCTGGACGTTTTTCAATGGCAAAAATCAATGAATATTGTAAATGCACAAACAGTAATTTCTCCGCATTGCAAGGTGCAATTCTGAAATTTTTTGCTTTTTCCTGCTCCTCTTAGCATGATAAAGAAGATTCAAAGAGAGTGAGATGCCAGCTCCTTTCATTCAGTCAGTAGCTTCAAACATTTCTGGTATATGAATAACATGATGTTTTTCAATGGCAAAAATCAATGAATATTGTAAATGCACAAACAGTAATTTCTCCGCATTGCAAGGTGCAATTCTGAAATTTTTTGCTTTTTCCTGCTCCTCTTAGCATGATAAAGAAGATTCAAAGAGAGTGAGATGCCAGCTCCTTTCATTCAGTCAGTAGCTTCAATCATTTCTGGACGTTTTTCAATGGCAAAAATCAATGAATATTGTAAATGCACAAACAGTAATTTCTCCGCATTGCAAGGTGTAATTCTGAAATTTTTTGCTTTTTCCTGCTCCTCTTAGCATGATAAACAAGATTCAAAGAGAGTGAGATGCCAGCTCCTTTCATTCAGTCAGTAGCTTCAATCATTTCTGGACGTTTTTCAATGGCAAAAATCAATGAATATTGTAAATGCACAAACAGTAATTTCTCCGCATTGCAAGGTGCAATTCTGAAATTTTTTGCTTTTTCCTGCTCCTCTTAGCATGATAAAGAAGATTCAAAGAGAGTGAGATGCCAGCTCCTTTCATTCAGTCAGTAGCTTCAAACATTTCTGGTATATGAATAACATGATGTTTTTCAATGGCAAAAATCAATGAATATTGTAAATGCACAAACAGTAATTTCTCCGCATTGCAAGGTGCAATTCTGAAATTTTTTGCTTTTTCCTGCTCCTCTTAGCATGATAAAGAAGATTCAAAGAGAGTGAGATGCCAGCTCCTTTCATTCAGTCAGTAGCTTCAATCATTTCTGGACGTTTTTCAATGGCAAAAATCAATGAATATTGTAAATGCACAAACAGTAATTTCTCCGCATTGCAAGGTGCAATTCTGAAATTTTTTGCTTTTTCCTGCTCTTCTTAGCATGATAAAGAAGATTCAAAGAGAGTGAGATGCCAGCTCCTTTCATTCAGTCAGTAGCTTCAATCATTTCTGGACGTTTTTCAATGGCAAAAATCAATGAATATTGTAAATGCACAAAGAGTAATTTCTCCGCATTGCAAGGTGCAATTCTGAAATTTTTTGCTTTTTCCTGCTCCTCTTAGCATGATAAAGAAGATTCAAAGAGAGTGAGATGCCAGCTCCTTTCATTCAGTCAGTAGCTTCAAACATTTCTGGTATATGAATAACATGATGTTTTTCAATGGCAAAAATCAATGAATATTGTAAATGCACAAACAGTAATTTCTCCGCATTGCAAGGTGCAATTCTGAAATTTTTTGCTTTTTCCTGCTCCTCTTAGCATGATAAAGAAGATTCAAAGAGAGTGAGATGCCAGCTCCTTTCATTCAGTCAGTAGCTTCAATCATTTCTGGACGTTTTTCAATGGCAAAAATCATTGAATATTGTAAATGCACAAACAGTAATTTCTCCGCATTGCAAGGTGCAATTCTGAAATTTTTTGCTTTTTCCTGCTCCTCTTAGCATGATAAAGAAGATTCAAAGAGAGTGAGATGCCAGCTCCTTTCATTCAGTCAGTAGCTTCAATCATTTCTGGTATATGAATAACATGATGTTTTTCAATGGCAAAAATCAATGAATATTGTAAATGCACAAACAGTAATTTCTCCGCATTGCAAGGTGCAATTCTGAAATTTTTTGCTTTTTCCTGCTCCTCTTAGCATGATAAAGAAGATTCAAAGAGAGTGAGATGCCAGCTCCTTTCATTCAGTCAGTAGCTTCAATCATTTCTGGACGTTTTTCAATGGCAAAAATCAATGAATATTGTAAATGCACAAACAGTAATTTCTCCGCATTGCAAGGTGCAATTCTGAAATTTTTTGCTTTTTCCTGCTCCTCTTAGCATGATAAACAAGATTCAAAGAGAGTGAGATGCCAGCTCCTTTCATTCAGTCAGTAGCTTCAATCATTTCTGGACGTTTTTCAATGGCAAAAATCAATGAATATTGTAAATGCACAAACAGTAATTTCTCCGCATTGCAAGGTGCAATTCTGAAATTTTTTGCTTTTTCCTGCTCCTCTTAGCATGATAAAGAAGATTCAAAGAGAGTGAGATGCCAGCTCCTTTCATTCAGTCAGTAGCTTCAAACATTTCTGGTATATGAATAACATGATGTTTTTCAATGGCAAAAATCAATGAATATTGTAAATGCACAAACAGTAATTTCTCCGCATTGCAAGGTGCAATTCTGAAATTTTTTGCTTTTTCCTGCTCCTCTTAGCATGATAAAGAAGATTCAAAGAGAGTGAGATGCCAGCTCCTTTCATTCAGTCAGTAGCTTCAATCATTTCTGGACGTTTTTCAATGGCAAAAATCAATGAATATTGTAAATGCACAAACAGTAATTTCTCCGCATTGCAAGGTGCAATTCTGAAATTTTTTGCTTTTTCCTGCTCCTCTTAGCATGATAAAGAAGATTCAAAGAGAGTGAGATGCCAGCTCCTTTCATTCAGTCAGTAGCTTCAATCATTTCTGGACGTTTTTCAATGGCAAAAATCAATGAATATTGTAAATGCACAAAGTGTAATTTCTCCGCATTGCAAGGTGCAATTCTGAAATTTTTTGCTTTTTCCTGCTCCTCTTAGCATGATAAAGAAGATTCAAAGAGAGTGAGATGCCAGCTCCTTTCATTCAGTCAGTAGCTTCAAACATTTCTGGTATATGAATAACATGATGTTTTTCAATGGCAAAAATCAATGAATATTGTAAATGCACAAACAGTAATTTCTCCGCATTGCAAGGTGCAATTCTGAAATTTTTTGCTTTTTCCTGCTCCTCTTAGCATGATAAAGAAGATTCAAAGAGAGTGAGATGCCAGCTCCTTTCATTCAGTCAGTAGCTTCAATCATTTCTGGACGTTTTTCAATGGCAAAAATCATTGAATATTGTAAATGCACAAACAGTAATTTCTCCGCATTGCAAGGTGCAATTCTGAAATTTTTTGCTTTTTCCTGCTCCTCTTAGCATGATAAAGAAGATTCAAAGAGAGTGAGATGCCAGCTCCTTTCTTTCAGTCAGTAGCTTCAATCATTTCTGGTATATGAATAACATGATGTTTTTCAATGGCAAAAATCAATGAATATTGTAAATGCACAAACAGTAATTTCTCCGCATTGCAAGGTGCAATTCTGAAATTTTTTGCTTTTTCCTGCTCCTCTTAGCATGATAAAGAAGATTCAAAGAGAGTGAGATGCCAGCTCCTTTCATTCAGTCAGTAGCTTCAATCATTTCTGGACGTTTTTCAATGGCAAAAATCAATGAATATTGTAAATGCACAAACAGTAATTTCTCCGCATTGCAAGGTGCAATTCTGAAATTTTTTGCTTTTTCCTGCTCCTCTTAGCATGATAAACAAGATTCAAAGAGAGTGAGATGCCAGCTCCTTTCATTCAGTCAGTAGCTTCAATCATTTCTGGACGTTTTTCAATGGCAAAAATCAATGAATATTGTAAATGCACAAAGAGTAATTTCTCCGCATTGCAAGGTGCAATTCTGAAATTTTTTGCTTTTTCCTGCTCCTCTTAGCATGACAAAGAAGATTCAAAGAGAGTGAGATGCCAGCTCCTTTCATTCAGTCAGTAGCTTCAAACATTTCTGGTATATGAATAACATGATGTTTTTCAATGGCAAAAATCAATGAATATTGTAAATGCACAAACAGTAATTTCTCCGCATTGCAAGGTGCAATTCTGAAATTTTTTGCTTTTTCCTGCTCCTCTTAGCATGATAAAGAAGATTCAAAGAGAGTGAGATGCCAGCTCCTTTCATTCAGTCAGTAGCTTCAATCATTTCTGGACAGTTTTCAATGGCAAAAATCAATGAATATTGTAAATGCACAAACAGTAATTTCTCCGCATTGCAAGGTGCAATTCTGAAATTTTTTGCTTTTTCCTGCTCCTCTTAGCATGATAAACAAGATTCAAAGAGAGTGAGATGCCAGCTCCTTTCATTCAGTCAGTAGCTTCAATCATTTCTGGACGTTTTTCAATGGCAAAAATCAATGAATATTGTAAATGCACAAACAGTAATTTCTCCGCATTGCAAGGTGCAATTCTGAAATTTTTTGCTTTTTCCTGCTCCTCTTAGCATGATAAAGAAGATTCAAAGAGAGTGAGATGCCAGCTCCTTTCATTCAGTCAGTAGCTTCAAACATTTCTGGTATATGAATAACATGATGTTTTTCAATGGCAAAAATCAATGAATATTGTAAATGCACAAACAGTAATTTCTCCGCATTGCAAGGTGCAATTCTGAAATTTTTTGCTTTTTCCTGCTCCTCTTAGCATGATAAAGAAGATTCAAAGAGAATGAGATGCCAGCTCCTTTCATTCAGTCAGTAGCTTCAATCATTTCTGGACATTTTTCAATGGCAAAAATCAATGAATATTGTAAATGCACAAACAGTAATTTCTCCGCATTGCAAGGTGCAATTCTGAAATTTTTTGCTTTTTCCTGCTCCTCTTAGCATGATAAACAAGATTCAAAGAGAGTGAGATGCCAGCTCCTTTCATTCAGTCAGTAGCTTCAATCATTTCTGGACGTTTTTCAATGGCAAAAATCAATGAATATTGTAAATGCACAAAGAGTAATTTCTCCGCATTGCAAGGTGCAATTCTGAAATTTTTTGCTTTTTCCTGCTCCTCTTAGCATGATAAAGAAGATTCAAAGAGAGTGAGATGCCAGCTCCTTTCATTCAGTCAGTAGCTTCAAACATTTCTGGTATATGAATAACATGATGTTTTTCAATGGCAAAAATCAATGAATATTGTAAATGCACAAACAGTAATTTCTCCGCATTGCAAGGTGCAATTCTGAAATTTTTTGCTTTTTCCTGCTCCTCTTAGCATGATAAAGAAGATTCAAAGAGAGTGAGATGCCAGCTCCTTTCATTCAGTCAGTAGCTTCAATCATTTCTGGACGTTTTTCAATGGCAAAAATCATTGAATATTGTAAATGTACAAACAGTAATTTCTCCGCATTGCAAGGTGCAATTCTGAAATTTTTTGCTTTTTCCTGCTCCTCTTAGCATGATAAAGAAGATTCAAAGAGAGTGAGATGCCAGCTCCTTTCATTCAGTCAGTAGCTTCAATCATTTCTGGTATATGAATAACATGATGTTTTTCAATGGCAAAAATCAATGAATATTGTAAATGCACAAACAGTAATTTCTCCGCATTGCAAGGTGCAATTCTGAAATTTTTTGCTTTTTCCTGCTCCTCTTAGCATGATAAAGAAGATTCAAAGAGAGTGAGATGCCAGCTCCTTTCATTCAGTCAGTAGCTTCAATCATTTCTGGACGTTTTTCAATGGCAAAAATCAATGAATATTGTAAATGCACAAACAGTATTTTCTCCGCATTGCAAGGTGCAATTCTGAAATTTTTTGCTTTTTCCTGCTCCTCTTAGCATGATAAAGAAGATTCAAAGAGAGTGAGATGCCAGCTCCTTTCATTCAGTCAGTAGCTTCAATCATTTCTGGACATTTTTCAATGGCAAAAATCAATGAATATTGTAAATGCACAAACAGTAATTTCTCCGCATTGCAAGGTGCAATTCTGAAATTTTTTGCTTTTTCCTGCTCCTCTTAGCATGATAAAGAAGATTCAAAGAGAGTGAGATGCCAGCTCCTTTCATTCAGTCAGTAGCTTCAATCATTTCTGGACGTTTTTCAATGGCAAAAATCATTGAATATTGTAAATGCACAAACAGTAATTTCTCCGCATTGCAAGGTGCAATTCTGAAATTTTTTGCTTTTTCCTGCTCCTCTTAGCATGATAAAGAAGATTCAAAGAGAGTGAGATGCCAGCTCCTTTCATTCAGTCAGTAGCTTCAATCATTTCTGGTATATGAATAACATGATGTTTTTCAATGGCAAAAATCAATGAATATTGTAAATGCACAAACAGTAATTTCTCCGCATTGCAAGGTGCAATTCTGAAATTTTTTGCTTTTTCCTGCTCCTCTTAGCATGATAAAGAAGATTCAAAGAGAGTGAGATGCCAGCTCCTTTCATTCAGTCAGTAGCTTCAAACATTTCTGGTATATGAATAACATGATGTTTTTCAATGGCAAAAATCAATGAATATTGTAAATGCACAAACAGTAATTTCTCCGCATTGCAAGGTGCAATTCTGAAATTTTTTGCTTTTTCCTGCTCCTCTTAGCATGATAAAGAAGATTCAAAGAGAATGAGATGCCAGCTCCTTTCATTCAGTCAGTAGCTTCAATCATTTCTGGACATTTTTCAATGGCAAAAATCAATGAATATTGTAAATGCACAAACAGTAATTTCTCCGCATTGCAAGGTGCAATTCTGAAATTTTTTGCTTTTTCCTGCTCCTCTTAGCATGATAAAGAAGATTCAAAGAGAGTGAGATGCCAGCTCCTTTCATTCAGTCAGTAGCTTCAATCATTTCTGGACGTTTTTCAATGGCAAAAATCAATGAATATTGTAAATGCACAAAGAGTAATTTCTCCGCATTGCAAGGTGCAATTCTGAAATTTTTTGCTTTTTCCTGCTCCTCTTAGCATGATAAAGAAGATTCAAAGAGTGAGATGCCAGCTCCTTTCATTCAGTCAGTAGCTTCAAACATTTCTGGTATATGAATAACATGATGTTTTTCAATGGCAAAAATCAATGAATATTGTAAATGCACAAACAGTAATTTCTCCGCATTGCAAGGTGCAATTCTGAAATTTTTTGTTTTTCCTGCTCCTCTTAGCATGATAAAGAAGATTCAAAGAGAGTGAGATGCCAGCTCCTTTCATTCAGTCAGTAGCTTCAATCATTTCTGGACGTTTTTCAATGGCAAAAATCATTGAATATTGTAAATGCACAAACAGTAATTTCTCCGCATTGCAAGGTGCAATTCTGAAATTTTTTGCTTTTTCCTGCTCCTCTTAGCATGATAAAGAAGATTCAAAGAGAGTGAGATGCCAGCTCCTTTCATTCAGTCAGTAGCTTCAATCATTTCTGGTATATGAATAACATGATGTTTTTCAATGGCAAAAATCAATGAATATTGTAAATGCACAAACAGTAATTTCTCCGCATTGCAAGGTGCAATTCTGAAATTTTTTGCTTTTTCCTGCTCCTCTTAGCATGATAAAGAAGATTCAAAGAGAGTGAGATGCCAGCTCCTTTCATTCAGTCAGTAGCTTCAATCATTTCTGGACGTTTTTCAATGGCAAAAATCAATGAATATTGTAAATGCACAAACAGTAATTTCTCCGCATTGCAAGGTGCAATTCTGAAATTTTTTGCTTTTTCCTGCTCCTCTTAGCATGATAAAGAAGATTCAAAGAGAGTGAGATGCCAGCTCCTTTCATTCAGTCAGTAGCTTCAATCATTTCTGGACATTTTTCAATGGCAAAAATCAATGAATATTGTAAATGCACAAACAGTAATTTCTCCGCATTGCAAGGTGCAATTCTGAAATTTTTTGTTTTTCCTGCTCCTCTTAGCATGATAAAGAAGATTCAAAGAGAGTGAGATGCCAGCTCCTTTCATTCAGTCAGTAGCTTCAATCATTTCTGGACATTTTTCAATGGCAAAAATCAATGAATATTGTAAATGCACAAACAGTAATTTCTCCGCATTGCAAGGTGCAATTCTGAAATTTTTTGCTTTTTCCTGCTCCTCTTAGCATGATAAAGAAGATTCAAAGAGAGTGAGATGCCAGCTCCTTTCATTCAGTCAGTAGCTTCAAACATTTCTGGTATATGAATAACATGATGTTTTTCAATGGCAAAAATCAATGAATATTGTAAATGCACAAACAGTAATTTCTCCGCATTGCAAGGTGCAATTCTGAAATTTTTTGCTTTTTCCTGCTCCTCTTAGCATGATAAAGAAGATTCAAAGAGAGTGAGATGCCAGCTCCTTTCATTCAGTCAGTAGCTTCAATCATTTCTGGACGTTTTTCAATGGCAAAAATCATTGAATATTGTAAATGCACAAACAGTAATTTCTCCGCATTGCAAGGTGCAATTCTGAAATTTTTTGCTTTTTCCTGCTCCTCTTAGCATGATAAAGAAGATAAAGAGAGTGAGATGCCAGCTCCTTTCATTCAGTCAGTAGCTTCAATCATTTCTGGTATATGAATAACATGATGTTTTTCAATGGCAAAAATCAATGAATATTGTAAATGCACAAACAGTAATTTCTCCGCATTGCAAGGTGCAATTCTGAAATTTTTTGCTTTTTCCTGCTCCTCTTAGCATGATAAAGAAGATTCAAAGAGAGTGAGATGCCAGCTCCTTTCATTCAGTCAGTAGCTTCAATCATTTCTGGACGTTTTTCAATGGCAAAAATCAATGAATATTGTAAATGCACAAACAGTAATTTCTGCGCATTGCAAGGTGCAATTCTGAAATTTTTTGCTTTTTCCTGCTCCTCTTAGCATGATAAAGAAGATTCAAAGAGAGTGAGATGCCAGCTCCTTTCATTCAGTCAGTAGCTTCAATCATTTCTGGACGTTTTTCAATGGCAAAAATCATTGAATATTGTAAATGCACAAACAGTAATTTCTCCGCATTGCAAGGTGCAATTCTGAAATTTTTTGCTTTTTCCTGCTCCTCTTAGCATGATAAAGAAGATTCAAAGAGAGTGAGATGCCAGCTCCTTTCATTCAGTCAGTAGCTTCAATCATTTCTGGTATATGAATAACATGATGTTTTTCAATGGCAAAAATCAATGAATATTGTAAATGCACAAACAGTAATTTCTCCGCATTGCAAGGTGCAATTCTGAAATTTGTTGCTTTTTCCTGCTCCTCTTAGCATGATAAAGAAGATTCAAAGAGAGTGAGATGCCAGCTCCTTTCATTCAGTCAGTAGCTTCAATCATTTCTGGACGTTTTTCAATGGCAAAAATCAATGAATATTGTAAATGCACAAACAGTAATTTCTACGCATTGCAAGGTGCAATTCTGAAATTTTTTGCTTTTTCCTGCTCCTCTTAGCATGATAAACAAGATTCAAAGAGAGTGAGATGCCACCTCCTTTCATTCAGTCAGTAGCTTTAATCATTTCTGGACGTTTTTCAATGGCAAAAATCAATGAATATTGTAAATGCACAAAGAGTAATTTCTCCGCATTGCAAGGTGCAATTCTGAAATTTTTTGCTTTTTCCTGCTCCTCTTAGCATGATAAAGAAGATTCAAAGAGAGTGAGATGCCAGCTCCTTTCATTCAGTCAGTAGCTTCAAACATTTCTGGTATATGAATAACATGATGTTTTTCAATGGCAAAAATCAATGAATATTGTAAATGCACAAACAGTAATTTCTCCGCATTGCAAGGTGCAATTCTGAAATTTTTTGCTTTTTCCTGCTCCTCTTAGCATGATAAAGAAGATTCAAAGAGAATGAGATGCCAGCTCCTTTCATTCAGTCAGTAGCTTCAATCATTTCTGGACATTTTTCAATGGCAAAAATCAATGAATATTGTAAATGCACAAACAGTAATTTCTCCGCATTGCAAGGTGCAATTCTGAAATTTTTTGCTTTTTCCTGCTCCTCTTAGCATGATAAAGAAGATTCAAAGAGAGTGAGATGCCAGCTCCTTTCATTCAGTCAGTAGCTTCAATCATTTCTGGACGTTTTTCAATGGCAAAAATCAATGAATATTGTAAATGCACAAAGAGTAATTTCTCCGCATTGCAAGGTGCAATTCTGAAATTTTTTGCTTTTTCCTGCTCCTCTTAGCATGATAAAGAAGATTCAAAGAGAGTGAGATGCCAGCTCCTTTCATTCAGTCAGTAGCTTCAATCATTTCTGGACGTTTTTCAATGGCAAAAATCATTGAATATTGTAAATGCACAAACAGTAATTTCTCCGCATTGCAAGGTGCAATTCTGAAATTTTTTGCTTTTTCCTGCTCCTCTTAGCATGATAAAGAAGATTCAAAGAGAGTGAGATGCCAGCTCCTTTCATTCAGTCAGTAGCTTCAATCATTTCTGGTATATGAATAACATGATGTTTTTCAATGGCAAAAATCAATGAATATTGTAAATGCACAAACAGTAATTTCTCCGCATTGCAAGGTGCAATTCTGAAATTTTTTGCTTTTTCCTGCTCCTCTTAGCATGATAAAGAAGATTCAAAGAGAGTGAGATGCCAGCTCCTTTCATTCAGTCAGTAGCTTCAATCATTTCTGGACGTTTTTCAATGGCAAAAATCAATGAATATTGTAAATGCACAAACAGTAATTTCTCCGCATTGCAAGGTGCAATTCTGAAATTTTTTGCTTTTTCCTGCTCCTCTTAGCATGATAAAGAAGATTCAAAGAGAGTGAGATGCCAGCTCCTTTCATTCAGTCAGTAGCTTCAATCATTTCTGGACATTTTTCAATGGCAAAAATCAATGAATATTGTAAATGCACAAACAGTAATTTCTCCGCATTGCAAGGTGCAATTCTGAAATTTTTTGCTTTTTCCTGCTCCTCTTAGCATGATAAAGAAGATTCAAAGAGAGTGAGATGCCAGCTCCTTTCATTCAGTCAGTAGCTTCAATCATTTCTGGACGTTTTTCAATGGCAAAAATCAATGAATATTGTAAATGCACAAACAGTAATTTCTCCGCATTGCAAGGTGCAATTCTGAAATTTTTTGCTTTTTCCTGCTCCTCAGCATGATAAAGAAGATTCAAAGAGAGTGAGATGCCAGCTCCTTTCATTCAGTCAGTAGCTTCAAACATTTCTGGTATATGAATAACATGATGTTTTTCAATGGCAAAAATCAATGAATATTGTAAATGCACAAACAGTAATTTCTCCGCATTGCAAGGTGCAATTCTGAAATTTTTTGCTTTTTCCTGCTCCTCTTAGCATGATAAAGAAGATTCAAAGAGAGTGAGATGCCAGCTCCTTTCATTCAGTCAGTAGCTTCAATCATTTCTGGACGTTTTTCAATGGCAAAAATCATTGAATATTGTAAATGCACAAACAGTAATTTCTCCGCATTGCGAGGTGCAATTCTGAAATTTTTTGCTTTTTCCTGCTCCTCTTAGCATGATAAAGAAGATTCAAAGAGAGTGAGATGCCAGCTCCTTTCATTCAGTCAGTAGCTTCAATCATTTCTGGTATATGAATAACATGATGTTTTTCAATGGCAAAAATCAATGAATATTGTAAATGCACAAACAGTAATTTCTCCGCATTGCAAGGTGCAATTCTGAAATTTTTTGCTTTTTCCTGCTCCTCTTAGCATGATAAAGAAGATTCAAAGATAGTGAGATGCCAGCTCCTTTCATTCAGTCAGTAGCTTCAATCATTTCTGGACGTTTTTCAATGGCAAAAATCAATGAATATTGTAAATGCACAAACAGTAATTTCTGCGCATTGCAAGGTGCAATTCTGAAATTTTTTGCTTTTTCCTGCTCCTCTTAGCATGATAAAGAAGATTCAAAGAGAGTGAGATGCCAGCTCCTTTCATTCAGTCAGTAGCTTCAATCATTTCTGGACGTTTTTCAATGGCAAAAATCATTGAATATTGTAAATGCACAAACAGTAATTTCTCCGCATTGCAAGGTGCAATTCTGAAATTTTTTGCTTTTTCCTGCTCCTCTTAGCATGATAAAGAAGATTCAAAGAGAGTGAGATGCCAGCTCCTTTCATTCAGTCAGTAGCTTCAATCATTTCTGGTATATGAATAACATGATGTTTTTCAATGGCAAAAATCAATGAATATTGTAAATGCACAAACAGTAATTTCTCCGCATTGCAAGGTGCAATTCTGAAATTTGTTGCTTTTTCCTGCTCCTCTTAGCATGATAAAGAAGATTCAAAGAGAGTGAGATGCCAGCTCCTTTCATTCAGTCAGTAGCTTCAATCATTTCTGGACGTTTTTCAATGGCAAAAATCAATGAATATTGTAAATGCACAAACAGTAATTTCTACGCATTGCAAGGTGCAATTCTGAAATTTTTTGCTTTTTCCTGCTCCTCTTAGCATGATAAACAAGATTCAAAGAGAGTGAGATGCCAGCTCCTTTCATTCAGTCAGTAGCTTTAATCATTTCTGGACGTTTTCCAATGGCAAAAATCAATGAATATTGTAAATGCACAAAGAGTAATTTCTCCGCATTGCAAGGTGCAATTCTGAAATTTTTTGCTTTTTCCTGCTCCTCTTAGCATGATAAAGAAGATTCAAAGAGAGTGAGATGCCAGCTCCTTTCATTCAGTCAGTAGCTTCAAACATTTCTGGTATATGAATAACATGATGTTTTTCAATGGCAAAAATCAATGAATATTGTAAATGCACAAACAGTAATTTCTCCGCATTGCAAGGTGCAATTCTGAAATTTTTTGCTTTTTCCTGCTCCTCTTAGCATGATAAAGAAGATTCAAAGAGAGTGAGATGCCAGCTCCTTTCATTCAGTCAGTAGCTTCAATCATTTCTGGACGTTTTTCAATGGCAAAAATCATTGAATATTGTAAATGCACAAACAGTAATTTCTCCGCATTGCAAGGTGCAATTCTGAAATTTTTTGCTTTTTCCTGCTCCTCTAAGCATGATAAAGAAGATTCAAAGAGAGTGAGATGCCAGCTCCTTTCATTCAGTCAGTAGCTTCAATCATTTCTGGACGTTTTTCAATGGCAAAAATCAATGAATATTGTAAATGCACAAACAGTAATTTCTCCGCATTGCAAGGTGCAATTCTGAAATTTTTTGATTTTTCCTGCTCCTCTTAGCATGATAAAGAAGATTCAAAGAGAGTGAGATGCCAGCTCCTTTCATTCAGTCAGTAGCTTTAATCATTTCTGGACGTTTTTCAATGGCAAAAATCAATGAATATTGTAAATGCACAAAGAGTAATTTCTCCGCATTGCAAGGTGCAATTCTGAAATTTTTTGCTTTTTCCTGCTCCTCTTAGCATGATAAAGAAGATTCAAAGAGAGTGAGATGCCAGCTCCTTTCATTCAGTCAGTAGCTTCAAACATTTCTGGTATATGAATAACATGATGTTTTTCAATGGCAAAAATCAATGAATATTGTAAATGCACAAACAGTAATTTCTCCGCATTGCAAGGTGCAATTCTGAAATTTTTTGCTTTTTCCTGCTCCTCTTAGCATGATAAAGAAGATTCAAAGAGAGTGAGATGCCAGCTCCTTTCATTCAGTCAGTAGCATCAATCATTTCTGGACGTTTTTCAATGGCAAAAATCATTGAATATTGTAAATGCACAAACAGTAATTTCTCCGCATTGCAAGGTGCAATTCTGAAATTTTTTGCTTTTTCCTGCTCCTCTAAGCATGATAAAGAAGATTCAAAGAGAGTGAGATGCCAGCTCCTTTCATTCAGTCAGTAGCTTCAATCATTTCTGGACGTTTTTCAATGGCAAAAATCAATGAATATTGTAAATGCACAAACAGTAATTTCTCCGCATTGCAAGGTGCTATTCTGAAATTTTTTGCTTTTTCCTGCTCCTCTTAGCATGATAAACAAGATTCAAAGAGAGTGAGATGCCAGCTCCTTTCATTCAGTCAGTAGCTTCAATCATTTCTGGACGTTTTTCAATGGCAAAAATCAATGAATATTGTAAATGCACAAACAGTAATTTCTCCGCATTGCAAGGTGCAATTCTGAAATTTTTTGCTTTTTCCTGCTCCTCTTAGCATGATAAAGAAGATTCAAAGAGAGTGAGATGCCAGCTCCTTTCATTCAGTCAGTAGCTTCAAACATTTCTGGTATATGAATAACATGATGTTTTTCAATGGCAAAAATCAATGAATATTGTAAATGCACAAACAGTAATTTCTGCGCATTGCAAGGTGCAATTCTGAAATTTTTTGCTTTTTCCTGCTCCTCTTAGCATGATAAAGAAGATTCAAAGAGAGTGAGATGCCAGCTCCTTTCATTCAGTCAGTAGCTTCAATCATTTCTGGACGTTTTTCAATGGCAAAAATCATTGAATATTGTAAATGCACAAACAGTAATTTCTCCGCATTGCAAGGTGCAATTCTGAAATTTTTTGCTTTTTCCTGCTCCTCTTAGCATGATAAAGAAGATTCAAAGAGAGTGAGATGCCAGCTCCTTTCATTCAGTCAGTAGCTTCAATCATTTCTGGTATATGAATAACATGATGTTTTTCAATGGCAAAAATCAATGAATATTGTAAATGCACAAACAGTAATTTCTCCGCATTGCAAGGTGCAATTCTGAAATTTTTTGCTTTTTCCTGCTCCTCTTAGCATGATAAAGAAGATTCAAAGAGAGTGAGATGCCAGCTCCTTTCATTCAGTCAGTAGCTTCAATCATTTCTGGACGTTTTTCAATGGCAAAAATCAATGAATATTGTAAATGCACAAACAGTAATTTCTCCGCATTGCAAGGTGCAATTCTGAAATTTTTTGCTTTTTCCTGCTCCTCTTAGCATGATAAACAAGATTCAAAGAGAGTGAGATGCCAGCTCCTTTCATTCAGTCAGTAGCTTTAATCATTTCTGGACGTTTTTCAATGGCAAAAATCAATGAATATTGTAAATGCACAAAGAGTAATTTCTCCGCATTGCAAGGTGCAATTCTGAAATTTTTTGCTTTTTCCTGCTCCTCTTAGCATGATAAAGAAGATTCAAAGAGAGTGAGATGCCAGCTCCTTTCATTCAGTCAGTAGCTTCAATCATTTCTGGTATATGAATAACATGATGTTTTTCAATGGCAAAAATCAATGAATATTGTAAATGCACAAACAGTAATTTCTCCGCATTGCAAGGTGCAATTCTGAAATTTTTTGCTTTTTCCTGCTCCTCTTAGCATGATAAAGAAGATTCAAAGAAAGTGAGATGCCAGCTCCTTTCATTCAGTCAGTAGCTTCAATCATTTCTGGACGTTTTTCAATGGCAAAAATCAATGAATATTGTAAATGCACAAACAGTAATTTCTCCGCATTGCAAGGTGCAATTCTGAAATTTTTTGCTTTTTCCTGCTCCTCTTAGCATGATAAACAAGATTCAAAGAGAGTGAGATGCCAGCTCCTTTCATTCAGTCAGTAGCTTTAATCATTTCTGGACGTTTTTCAATGGCAAAAATCAATGAATATTGTAAATGCACAAAGAGTAATTTCTCCGCATTGCAAGGTGCAATTCTGAAATTTTTTGCTTTTTCCTGCTCCTCTTAGCATGATAAAGAAGATTCAAAGAGAGTGAGATGCCAGCTCCTTTCATTCAGTCAGTAGCTTCAAACATTTCTGGTATATGAATAACATGATGTTTTTCAATGGCAAAAATCAATGAATATTGTAAATGCACAAACAGTAATTTCTCCGCATTGCAAGGTGCAATTCTGAAACTTTTTGCTTTTTCCTGCTCCTCTTAGCATGATAAAGAAGATTCAAAGAGAGTGAGATGCCAGCTCCTTTCATTCAGTCAGTAGCTTCAATCATTTCTGGACGTTTTTCAATGGCAAAAATCATTGAATATTGTAAATGCACAAACAGTAATTTCTCCGCATTGCAAGGTGCAATTCTGAAATTTTTTGCTTTTTCCTGCTCCTCTAAGCATGATAAAGAAGATTCAAAGAGAGTGAGATGCCAGCTCCTTTCATTCAGTCAGTAGCTTCAATCATTTCTGGACGTTTTTCAATGGCAAAAATCAATGAATATTGTAAATGCACAAACAGTAATTTCTCCGCATTGCAAGGTGCAATTCTGAAATTTTTTGCTTTTTCCTGCTCCTCTTAGCATGATAAAGAAGATTCAAAGAGAGTGAGATGCCAGCTCCTTTCATTCAGTCAGTAGCTTCAATCATTTCTGGACGTTTTTCAATGGCAAAAATCAATGAATATTGTAAATGCACAAACAGTAATTTCTGCGCATTGCAAGGTGCAATTCTGAAATTTTTTGCTTTTTCCTGCTCCTCTTAGCATGATAAAGAAGATTCAAAGAGAGTGAGATGCCAGCTCCTTTCATTCAGTCAGTAGCTTCAATCATTTCTGGACGTTTTTCAATGGCAAAAATCATTGAATATTGTAAATGCACAAACAGTAATTTCTCCGCATTGCAAGGTGCAATTCTGAAATTTTTTGCTTTTTCCTGCTCCTCTTAGCATGATAAAGAAGATTCAAAGAGAGTGAGATGCCAGCTCCTTTCATTCAGTCAGTAGCTTCAATCATTTCTGGTATATGAATAACATGATGTTTTTCAATGGCAAAAATCAATGAATATTGTAAATGCACAAACAGTAATTTCTCCGCATTGCAAGGTGCAATTCTGAAATTTGTTGCGTTTTCCTGCTCCTCTTAGCATGATAAAGAAGATTCAAAGAGAGTGAGATGCCAGCTCCTTTCATTCAGTCAGTAGCTTCAATCATTTCTGGACGTTTTTCAATGGCAAAAATCAATGAATATTGTAAATGCACAAACAGTAATTTCTCCGCATTGCAAGGTGCAATTCTGAAATTTTTTGCTTTTTCCTGCTCCTCTTAGCATGATAAACAAGATTCAAAGAGAGTGAGATGCCAGCTCCTTTCATTCAGTCAGTAGCTTCAAACATTTCTGGTATATGAATAACATGATGTTTTTCAATGGCAAAAATCAATGAATATTGTAAATGCACAAACAGTAATTTCTCCGCATTGCAAGGTGCAATTCTGAAATTTTTTGCTTTTTCCTGCTCCTCTTAGCATGATAAAGAAGATTCAAAGAGAATGAGATGCCAGCTCCTTTCATTCAGTCAGTAGCTTCAATCATTTCTGGACATTTTTCAATGGCAAAAATCAATGAATATTGTAAATGCACAAACAGTAATTTCTCCGCATTGCAAGGTGCAATTCTGAAATTTTTTGCTTTTTCCTGCTCCTCTTAGCATGATAAAGAAGATTCAAAGAGAGTGAGATGCCAGCTCCTTTCATTCAGTCAGTAGCTTCAATCATTTCTGGACGTTTTTCAATGGCAAAAATCAATGAATATTGTAAATGCACAAAGAGTAATTTCTCCGCATTGCAAGGTGCAATTCTGAAATTTTTTGCTTTTTCCTGCTCCTCTTAGCATGATAAAGAAGATTCAAAGAGAGTGAGATGCCAGCTCCTTTCATTCAGTCAGTAGCTTCAATCATTTCTGGACGTTTTTCAATGGCAAAAATCATTGAATATTGTAAATGCACAAACAGTAATTTCTCCGCATTGCAAGGTGCAATTCTGAAATTTTTTGCTTTTTCCTGCTCCTCTTAGCATGATAAAGAAGATTCAAAGAGAGTGAGATGCCAGCTCCTTTCATTCAGTCAGTAGCTTCAATCATTTCTGGTATATGAATAACATGATGTTTTTCAATGGCAAAAATCAATGAATATTGTAAATGCACAAACAGTAATTTCTCCGCATTGCAAGGTGCAATTCTGAAATTTTTTGCTTTTTCCTGCTCCTCTTAGCATGATAAAGAAGATTCAAAGAGAGTGAGATGCCAGCTCCTTTCATTCAGTCAGTAGCTTCAATCATTTCTGGACGTTTTTCAATGGCAAAAATCAATGAATATTGTAAATGCACAAACAGTAATTTCTCCGCATTGCAAGGTGCAATTCTGAAATTTTTTGCTTTTTCCTGCTCCTCTTAGCATGATAAAGAAGATTCAAAGAGAGTGAGATGCCAGCTCCTTTCATTCAGTCAGTAGCTTCAATCATTTCTGGACATTTTTCAATGGCAAAAATCAATGAATATTGTAAATGCACAAACAGTAATTTCTCCGCATTGCAAGGTGCAATTCTGAAATTTTTTGCTTTTTCCTGCTCCTCTTAGCATGATAAAGAAGATTCAAAGAGAGTGAGATGCCAGCTCCTTTCATTCAGTCAGTAGCTTCAATCATTTCTGGACGTTTTTCAATGGCAAAAATCAATGAATATTGTAAATGCACAAACAGTAATTTCTCCGCATTGCAAGGTGCAATTCTGAAATTTTTTGCTTTTTCCTGCTCCTCTTAGCATGATAAAGAAGATTCAAAGAGAGTGAGATGCCAGCTCCTTTCATTCAGTCAGTAGCTTCAAACATTTCTGGTATATGAATAACATGATGTTTTTCAATGGCAAAAATCAATGAATATTGTAAATGCACAAACAGTAATTTCTCCGCATTGCAAGGTGCAATTCTGAAATTTTTTGCTTTTTCCTGCTCCTCTTAGCATGATAAAGAAGATTCAAAGAGAGTGAGATGCCAGCTCCTTTCATTCAGTCAGTAGCTTCAATCATTTCTGGACGTTTTTCAATGGCAAAAATCATTGAATATTGTAAATGCACAAACAGTAATTTCTCCGCATTGCAAGGTGCAATTCTGAAATTTTTTGCTTTTTCCTGCTCCTCTTAGCATGATAAAGAAGATTCAAAGAGAGTGAGATGCCAGCTCCTTTCATTCAGTCAGTAGCTTCAATCATTTCTGGTATATGAATAACATGATGTTTTTCAATGGCAAAAATCAATGAATATTGTAAATGCACAAACAGTAATTTCTCCGCATTGCAAGGTGCAATTCTGAAATTTTTTGCTTTTTCCTGCTCCTCTTAGCATGATAAAGAAGATTCAAAGATAGTGAGATGCCAGCTCCTTTCATTCAGTCAGTAGCTTCAATCATTTCTGGACGTTTTTCAATGGCAAAAATCAATGAATATTGTAAATGCACAAACAGTAATTTCTGCGCATTGCAAGGTGCAATTCTGAAATTTTTTGCTTTTTCCTGCTCCTCTTAGCATGATAAAGAAGATTCAAAGAGAGTGAGATGCCAGCTCCTTTCATTCAGTCAGTAGCTTCAATCATTTCTGGACGTTTTTCAATGGCAAAAATCATTGAATATTGTAAATGCACAAACAGTAATTTCTCCGCATTGCAAGGTGCAATTCTGAAATTTTTTGCTTTTTCCTGCTCCTCTTAGCATGATAAAGAAGATTCAAAGAGAGTGAGATGCCAGCTCCTTTCATTCAGTCAGTAGCTTCAATCATTTCTGGTATATGAATAACATGATGTTTTTCAATGGCAAAAATCAATGAATATTGTAAATGCACAAACAGTAATTTCTCCGCATTGCAAGGTGCAATTCTGAAATTTGTTGCTTTTTCCTGCTCCTCTTAGCATGATAAAGAAGATTCAAAGAGAGTGAGATGCCAGCTCCTTTCATTCAGTCAGTAGCTTCAATCATTTCTGGACGTTTTTCAATGGCAAAAATCAATGAATATTGTAAATGCACAAACAGTAATTTCTACGCATTGCAAGGTGCAATTCTGAAATTTTTTGCTTTTTCCTGCTCCTCTTAGCATGATAAACAAGATTCAAAGAGAGTGAGATGCCAGCTCCTTTCATTCAGTCAGTAGCTTTAATCATTTCTGGACGTTTTTCAATGGCAAAAATCAATGAATATTGTAAATGCACAAAGAGTAATTTCTCCGCATTGCAAGGTGCAATTCTGAAATTTTTTGCTTTTTCCTGCTCCTCTTAGCATGATAAAGAAGATTCAAAGAGAGTGAGATGCCAGCTCCTTTCATTCAGTCAGTAGCTTCAAACATTTCTGGTATATGAATAACATGATGTTTTTCAATGGCAAAAATCAATGAATATTGTAAATGCACAAACAGTAATTTCTCCGCATTGCAAGGTGCAATTCTGAAATTTTTTGCTTTTTCCTGCTCCTCTTAGCATGATAAAGAAGATTCAAAGAGAGTGAGATGCCAGCTCCTTTCATTCAGTCAGTAGCTTCAATCATTTCTGGACGTTTTTCAATGGCAAAAATCATTGAATATTGTAAATGCACAAACAGTAATTTCTCCGCATTGCAAGGTGCAATTCTGAAATTTTTTGCTTTTTCCTGCTCCTCTAAGCATGATAAAGAAGATTCAAAGAGAGTGAGATGCCAGCTCCTTTCATTCAGTCAGTAGCTTCAATCATTTCTGGACGTTTTTCAATGGCAAAAATCAATGAATATTGTAAATGCACAAACAGTAATTTCTCCGCATTGCAAGGTGCAATTCTGAAATTTTTTGATTTTTCCTGCTCCTCTTAGCATGATAAAGAAGATTCAAAGAGAGTGAGATGCCAGCTCCTTTCATTCAGTCAGTAGCTTTAATCATTTCTGGACGTTTTTCAATGGCAAAAATCAATGAATATTGTAAATGCACAAAGAGTAATTTCTCCGCATTGCAAGGTGCAATTCTGAAATTTTTTGCTTTTTCCTGCTCCTCTTAGCATGATAAAGAAGATTCAAAGAGAGTGAGATGCCAGCTCCTTTCATTCAGTCAGTAGCTTCAAACATTTCTGGTATATGAATAACATGATGTTTTTCAATGGCAAAAATCAATGAATATTGTAAATGCACAAACAGTAATTTCTCCGCATTGCAAGGTGCAATTCTGAAATTTTTTGCTTTTTCCTGCTCCTCTAAGCATGATAAAGAAGATTCAAAGAGAGTGAGATGCCAGATCCTTTCATTCAGTCAGTAGCTTCAATCATTTCTGGACGTTTTTCAATGGCAAAAATCAATGAATATTGTAAATGCACAAACAGTAATTTCTCCGCATTGCAAGGTGCTATTCTGAAATTTTTTGCTTTTTCCTGCTCCTCTTAGCATGATAAACAAGATTCAAAGAGAGTGAGATGCCAGCTCCTTTCATTCAGTCAGTAGCTTCAATCATTTCTGGACGTTTTTCAATGGCAAAAATCAATGAATATTGTAAATGCACAAACAGTAATTTCTCCGCATTGCAAGGTGCAATTCTGAAATTTTTTGCTTTTTCCTGCTCCTCTTAGCATGATAAAGAAGATTCAAAGAGAGTGAGATGCCAGCTCCTTTCATTCAGTCAGTAGCTTCAAACATTTCTGGTATATGAATAACATGATGTTTTTCAATGGCAAAAATCAATGAATATTGTAAATGCACAAACAGTAATTTCTCCGCATTGCAAGGTGCAATTCTGAAATTTTTTGCTTTTTCCTGCTCCTCTTAGCATGATAAAGAAGATTCAAAGAGAGTGAGATGCCAGCTCCTTTCATTCAGTCAGTAGCTTCAATCATTTCTGGACGTTTTTCAATGGCAAAAATCAATGAATATTGTAAATGCACAAACAGTAATTTCTCCGCATTGCAAGGTGCAATTCTGAAATTTTTTGCTTTTTCCTGCTCCTCTTAGCATGATAAAGAAGATTCAAAGAGAGTGAGATGCCAGCTCCTTTCATTCAGTCAGTAGCTTCAAACATTTCTGGTATATGAATAACATGATGTTTTTCAATGGCAAAAATCAATGAATATTGTAAATGCACAAACAGTAATTTCTGCGCATTGCAAGGTGCAATTCTGAAATTTTTTGCTTTTTCCTGCTCCTCTTAGCATGATAAAGAAGATTCAAAGAGAGTGAGATGCCAGCTCCTTTCATTCAGTCAGTAGCTTCAATCATTTCTGGACGTTTTTCAATGGCAAAAATCATTGAATATTGTAAATGCACAAACAGTAATTTCTCCGCATTGCAAGGTGCAATTCTGAAATTTTTTGCTTTTTCCTGCTCCTCTTAGCATGATAAAGAAGATTCAAAGAGAGTGAGATGCCAGCTCCTTTCATTCAGTCAGTAGCTTCAATCATTTCTGGTATATGAATAACATGATGTTTTTCAATGGCAAAAATCAATGAATATTGTAAATGCACAAACAGTAATTTCTCCGCATTGCAAGGTGCAATTCTGAAATTTTTTGCTTTTTCCTGCTCCTCTTAGCATGATAAAGAAGATTCAAAGAGAGTGAGATGCCAGCTCCTTTCATTCAGTCAGTAGCTTCAATCATTTCTGGACGTTTTTCAATGGCAAAAATCAATGAATATTGTAAATGCACAAACAGTAATTTCTCCGCATTGCAAGGTGCAATTCTGAAATTTTTTGCTTTTTCCTGCTCCTCTTAGCATGATAAACAAGATTCAAAGAGAGTGAGATGCCAGCTCCTTTCATTCAGTCAGTAGCTTTAATCATTTCTGGACGTTTTTCAATGGCAAAAATCAATGAATATTGTAAATGCACAAAGAGTAATTTCTCCGCATTGCAAGGTGCAATTCTGAAATTTTTTGCTTTTTCCTGCTCCTCTTAGCATGATAAAGAAGATTCAAAGAGAGTGAGATGCCAGCTCCTTTCATTCAGTCAGTAGCTTCAATCATTTCTGGTATATGAATAACATGATGTTTTTCAATGGCAAAAATCAATGAATATTGTAAATGCACAAACAGTAATTTCTCCGCATTGCAAGGTGCAATTCTGAAATTTTTTGCTTTTTCCTGCTCCTCTTAGCATGATAAAGAAGATTCAAAGAGAGTGAGATGCCAGCTCCTTTCATTCAGTCAGTAGCTTCAATCATTTCTGGACGTTTTTCAATGGCAAAAATCAATGAATATTGTAAATGCACAAACAGTAATTTCTCCGCATTGCAAGGTGCAATTCTGAAATTTTTTGCTTTTTCCTGCTCCTCTTAGCATGATAAACAAGATTCAAAGAGAGTGAGATGCCAGCTCCTTTCATTCAGTCAGTAGCTTTAATCATTTCTGGACGTTTTTCAATGGCAAAAATCAATGAATATTGTAAATGCACAAAGAGTAATTTCTCCGCATTGCAAGGTGCAATTCTGAAATTTTTTGCTTTTTCCTGCTCCTCTTAGCATGATAAAGAAGATTCAAAGAGAGTGAGATGCCAGCTCCTTTCATTCAGTCAGTAGCTTCAAACATTTCTGGTATATGAATAACATGATGTTTTTCAATGGCAAAAATCAATGAATATTGTAAATGCACAAACAGTAATTTCTCCGCATTGCAAGGTGCAATTCTGAAATTTTTTGCTTTTTCCTGCTCCTCTTAGCATGATAAAGAAGATTCAAAGAGAGTGAGATGCCAGCTCCTTTCATTCAGTCAGTAGCTTCAATCATTTCTGGACGTTTTTCAATGGCAAAAATCATTGAATATTGTAAATGCACAAACAGTAATTTCTCCGCATTGCAAGGTGCAATTCTGAAATTTTTTGCTTTTTCCTGCTCCTCTAAGCATGATAAAGAAGATTCAAAGAGAGTGAGATGCCAGCTCCTTTCATTCAGTCAGTAGCTTCAATCATTTCTGGACGTTTTTCAATGGCAAAAATCAATGAATATTGTAAATGCACAAACAGTAATTTCTCCGCATTGCAAGGTGCAATTCTGAAATTTTTTGCTTTTTCCTGCTCCTCTTAGCATGATAAAGAAGATTCAAAGAGAGTGAGATGCCAGCTCCTTTCATTCAGTCAGTAGCTTCAATCATTTCTGGACGTTTTTCAATGGCAAAAATCAATGAATATTGTAAATGCACAAACAGTAATTTCTGCGCATTGCAAGGTGCAATTCTGAAATTTTTTGCTTTTTCCTGCTCCTCTTAGCATGATAAAGAAGATTCAAAGAGAGTGAGATGCCAGCTCCTTTCATTCAGTCAGTAGCTTCAATCATTTCTGGACGTTTTTCAATGGCAAAAATCATTGAATATTGTAAATGCACAAACAGTAATTTCTCCGCATTGCAAGGTGCAATTCTGAAATTTTTTGCTTTTTCCTGCTCCTCTTAGCATGATAAAGAAGATTCAAAGAGAGTGAGATGCCAGCTCCTTTCATTCAGTCAGTAGCTTCAATCATTTCTGGTATATGAATAACATGATGTTTTTCAATGGCAAAAATCAATGAATATTGTAAATGCACAAACAGTAATTTCTCCGCATTGCAAGGTGCAATTCTGAAATTTGTTGCTTTTTCCTGCTCCTCTTAGCATGATAAAGAAGATTCAAAGAGAGTGAGATGCCAGCTCCTTTCATTCAGTCAGTAGCTTCAATCATTTCTGGACGTTTTTCAATGGCAAAAATCAATGAATATTGTAAATGCACAAACAGTAATTTCTCCGCATTGCAAGGTGCAATTCTGAAATTTTTTGCTTTTTCCTGCTCCTCTTAGCATGATAAACAAGATTCAAAGAGAGTGAGATGCCAGCTCCTTTCATTCAGTCAGTAGCTTTAATCATTTCTGGACGTTTTTCAATGGCAAAAATCAATGAATATTGTAAATGCACAAAGAGTAATTTCTCCGCATTGCAAGGTGCAATTCTGAAATTTTTTGCTTTTTCCTGCTCCTCTTAGCATGATAAAGAAGATTCAAAGAGAGTGAGATGCCAGCTCCTTTCATTCAGTCAGTAGCTTCAAACATTTCTGGTATATGAATAACATGATGTTTTTCAATGGCAAAAATCAATGAATATTGTAAATGCACAAACAGTAATTTCTCCGCATTGCAAGGTGCAATTCTGAAATTTTTTGCTTTTTCCTGCTCCTCTTAGCATGATAAAGAAGATTCAAAGAGAGTGAGATGCCAGCTCCTTTCATTCAGTCAGTAGCTTCAATCATTTCTGGACGTTTTTCAATGGCAAAAATCATTGAATATTGTAAATGCACAAACAGTAATTTCTCCGCATTGCAAGGTGCAATTCTGAAATTTTTTGCTTTTTCCTGCTCCTCTAAGCATGATAAAGAAGATTCAAAGAGAGTGAGATGCCAGCTCCTTTCATTCAGTCAGTAGCTTCAATCATTTCTGGACGTTTTTCAATGGCAAAAATCAATGAATATTGTAAATGCACAAACAGTAATTTCTCCGCATTGCAAGGTGCAATTCTGAAATTTTTTGATTTTTCCTGCTCCTCTTAGCATGATAAAGAAGATTCAAAGAGAGTGAGATGCCAGCTCCTTTCATTCAGTCAGTAGCTTCAATCATTTCTGGACGTTTTTCAATGGCAAAAATCAATGAATATTGTAAATGCACAAACAGTAATTTCTCCGCATTGCAAGGTGCAATTCTGAAATTTTTTGCTTTTTCCTGCTCCTCTTAGCATGATAAAGAAGATTCAAAGAGAGTGAGATGCCAGCTCCTTTCATTCAGTCAGTAGCTTCAAACATTTCTGGTATATGAATAACATGATGTTTTTCAATGGCAAAAATCAATGAATATTGTAAATGCACAAACAGTAATTTCTCCGCATTACAAGGAGCAATTCTGAAATTTTTTGCTTTTTCCTGCTCCTCTTAGCATGATAAAGAAGATTCAAAGAGAGTGAGATGCCAGCTCCTTTCATTCAGTCAGTAGCTTCAATCATTTCTGGACGTTTTTCAATGGCAAAAATCAATGAATATTGTAAATGCACAAACAGTAATTTCTCCGCATTGCAAGGTGCAATTCTGAAATTTTTTGCTTTTTCCTGCTCCTCTTAGCATGATAAAGAAGATTCAAAGAGAGTGAGATGCCAGCTCCTTTCATTCAGTCAGTAGCTTCAAACATTTCTGGTATATGAATAACATGATGTTTTTCAATGGCAAAAATCAATGAATATTGTAAATGCACAAACAGTAATTTCTCCGCATTGCAAGGTGCAATTCTGAAATTTTTTGCTTTTTCCTGCTCCTCTTAGCATGATAAAGAAGATTCAAAGAGAGTGAGATGCCAGCTCCTTTCATTCAGTAAGTAGCTTCAATCATTTCTGGACGTTTTTCAATGGCAAAAATCAATGAATATTGTAAATGCACAAACAGTAATTTCTCCGCATTGCAAGGTGCAATTCTGAAATTTTTTGCTTTTTCCTGCTCCTCTTAGCATGATAAACAAGATTCAAAGAGAGTGAGATGCCAGCTCTTTTCATTCAGTCAGTAGCTTCAATCATTTCTGGACGTTTTTCAATGACAAAAATCAATGAATATTGTAAATGCACAAACAGTAATTTCTCCGCATTGCAAGGTGCAATTCTGAAATTTTTTGCTTTTTCCTGCTCCTCTTAGCATGATAAAGAAGATTCAAAGAGAGTGAGATGCCAGCTCCTTTCATTCAGTCAGTAGCTTCAATCATTTCTGGACGTTTTTCAATGGCAAAAATCATTGAATATTGTAAATGCACAAACAGTAATTTCTCCGCATTGCAAGGTGCAATTCTGAAATTTTTTGCTTTTTCCTGCTCCTCTTAGCATGATAAAGAAGATTCAAAGAGAGTGAGATGCCAGCTCCTTTCATTCAGTCAGTAGCTTCAATCATTTCTGGTATATGAATAACATGATGTTTTTCAATGGCAAAAATCAATGAATATTGTAAATGCACAAACAGTAATTTCTCCGCATTGCAAGGTGCAATTCTGAAATTTTTTGCGTTTTCCTGCTCCTCTTAGCATGATAAACAAGATTCAAAGAGAGTGAGATGCCAGCTCCTTTCATTCAGTCAGTAGCTTCAATCATTTCTGGACGTTTTTCAATGGCAAAAATCAATGAATATTGTAAATGCACAAAGAGTAATTTCTCCGCATTGCAAGGTGCAATTCTGAAATTTTTAGCTTTTTCCTGCTCCTCTTAGCATGATAAAGTAGATTCAAAGAGAGTGAGATGCCAGCTCCTTTCATTCAGTCAGTAGCTTCAATCATTTCTGGTATATGAATAACATGATGTTTTTCAATGGCAAAAATCAATGAATATTGTAAATGCACAAACAGTAATTTCTCCGCATTGCAAGGTGCAATTCTGAAATTTTTTGCTTTTTCCTGCTCCTCTTAGCATGATAAACAAGATTCAAAGAGAGTGAGATGCCAGCTCCTTTCATTCAGTCAGTAGCTTCAATCATTTCTGGACGTTTTTCAATGGCAAAAATCAATGAATATTGTAAATGCACAAACAGTAATTTCTCCGCATTGCAAGGTGCAATTCTGAAATTTTTTGCTTTTTCCTGCTCCTCTTAGCATGATAAAGAAGATTCAAAGAGAGTGAGATGCCAGCTCCTTTCATTCAGTCAGTAGCTTCAAACATTTCTGGTATATGAATAACATGATGTTTTTCAATGGCAAAAATCAATGAATATTGTAAATGCACAAACAGTAATTTCTCCGCATTGCAAGGTGCAATTCTGAAATTTTTTGCTTTTTCCTGCTCCTCTTAGCATGATAAAGAAGATTCAAAGAGAGTGAGATGCCAGCTCCTTTCATTCAGTCAGTAGCTTAAATCATTTCTGGACGTTTTTCAATGGCAAAAATCATTGAATATTGTAAATAAACAAACAGTAATTTCTCCGCATTGCAAGGTGCAATTCTGAAATTTTTTGCTTTTTCCTGCTCCTCTTAGCATGATAAAGAAGATTCAAAGAGAGTGAGATGCCAGCTCCTTTCATTCAGTCAGTACCTTCAATCATTTCTGGTATATGAATAACATGATGTTTTTCAATGTCAAAAATCAATGAATATTGTAAATGCACAAACAGTAATTTCTCCGCATTGCAAGGTGCAATTCTGAAATTTTTTGCTTTTTCCTGCTCCTCTTAGCATGATAAACAAGATTCAAAGAGAGTGAGATGCCAGCTCCTTTCATTCAGTCAGTAGCTTCTATCATTTCTGGACGTTTTTCAATGGCAAAAATCAATGAATATTGTAAATGCACAAACAGTAATTTCTCCGCATTGCAAGTTGCAATTCTGAAATTTTTTGCTTTTTCCTGCTCCTCTTAGCATGATAAAGAAGATTCAAAGAGAGTGAGATGCCAGCTCCTTTCATTCAGTCAGTAGCTTCAAACATTTCTGGTATATGAATAACATGATGTTTTTCAATGGCAAAAATCAATGAATATTGTAAATGCACAAACAGTAATTTCTCCGCATTGCAAGGTGCAATTCTGAAATTTTTTGCTTTTTCCTGCTCCTCTTAGCATGATAAACAAGATTCAAAGAGAGTGAGATGCCAGCTCCTTTCATTCAGTCAGTAGCTTCAATCATTTCTGGACGTTTTTCAATGGCAAAAATCAATGAATATTGTAAATGCACAAACAGTAATTTCTCCGCATTGCAAGGTGCAATTCTGAAATTTTTTGCTTTTTCCTGCTCCTCTTAGCATGATAAAGAAGATTCAAAGAGAGTGAGATCCCAGCTCCTTTCATTCAGTCAGTAGCTTCAAACATTTCTGGTATATGAATAACATGATGTTTTTCAATGGCAAAAATCAATGAATATTGTAAATGCACAAACAGTAATTTCTCCGCATTGCTAGGTGCAATTCTGAAATTTTTTGCTTTTTCCTGCTCCTCTTAGCATGATAAAGAAGATTCAAAGAGAGTGAGATGCCAGCTCCTTTCATTCAGTCAGTAGCTTCAAACATTTCTGGTATATGAATAACATGATGTTTTTCAATGGCAAAAATCAATGAATATTGTAAATGCACAAACAGTAATTTCTCCGCATTGCAAGGTGCAATTCTGAAATTTTTTGCTTTTTCCTGCTCCTCTTAGCATGATAAAGAAGATTCAAAGAGAGTGAGATGCCAGCTCCTTTCATTCAGTAAGTAGCTTCAATCATTTCTGGACGTTTTTCAATGGCAAAAATCAATGAATATTGTAAATGCACAAACAGTAATTTCTCCGCATTGCAAGGTGCAATTCTGAAATTTTTTGCTTTTTCCTGCTCCTCTTAGCATGATAAACAAGATTCAAAGAGAGTGAGATGCCAGCTCTTTTCATTCAGTCAGTAGCTTCAATCATTTCTGGACGTTTTTCAATGACAAAAATCAATGAATATTGTAAATGCACAAACAGTAATTTCTCCGCATTGCAAGGTGCAATTCTGAAATTTTTTGCTTTTTCCTGCTCCTCTTAGCATGATAAAGAAGATTCAAAGAGAGTGAGATGCCAGCTCCTTTCATTCAGTCAGTAGCTTCAATCATTTCTGGACGTTTTTCAATGGCAAAAATCATTGAATATTGTAAATGCACAAACAGTAATTTCTCCGCATTGCAAGGTGCAATTCTGAAATTTTTTGCTTTTTCCTGCTCCTCTTAGCATGATAAAGAAGATTCAAAGAGAGTGAGATGCCAGCTCCTTTCATTCAGTCAGTAGCTTCAATCATTTCTGGTATATAAATAACATGATGTTTTTCAATGGCAAAAATCAATGAATATTGTAAATGCACAAACAGTAATTTCTCCGCATTGCAAGGTGCAATTCTGAAATTTTTTGCGTTTTCCTGCTCCTCTTAGCATGATAAACAAGATTCAAAGAGAGTGAGATGCCAGCTCCTTTCATTCAGTCAGTAGCTTCAATCATTTCTGGACGTTTTTCAATGGCAAAAATCAATGAATATTGTAAATGCACAAACAGTAATTTCTCCGCATTGCAAGGTGCAATTCTGAAATTTTTTGCTTTTTCCTGCTCCTCTTAGCATGATAAAGAAGATTCAAAGAGAGTGAGATGCCAGCTCCTTTCATTCAGTCAGTAGCTTCAATCATTTCTGGACGTTTTTCAATGGCAAAAATCAATGAATATTGTAAATGCACAAAGAGTAATTTCTCCGCATTGCAAGGTGCAATTCTGAAATTTTTTGCTTTTTCCTGCTCCTCTTAGCATGATAAAGAAGATTCAAAGAGAGTGAGATGCCAGCTCCTTTCATTCAGTCAGTAGCTTCAAACATTTCTGGTATATGAATAACATGATGTTTTTCAATGGCAAAAATCAATGAATATTGTAAATGCACAAACAGTAATTTCTCCGCATTGCAAGGTGCAATTCTGAAATTTTTTGCTTTTTCCTGCTCCTCTTAGCATGATAAAGAAGATTCAAAGAGAGTGAGATGCCAGCTCCTTTCATTCAGTCAGTAGCTTCAATCATTTCTGGACGTTTTTCAATGGCAAAAATCATTGAATATTGTAAATGCACAAACAGTAATTTCTCCGCATTGCAAGGTGCAATTCTGAAATTTTTTGCTTTTTCCTGCTCCTCTTAGCATGATAAAGTAGATTCAAAGAGAGTGAGATGCCAGCTCCTTTCATTCAGTCAGTAGCTTCAATCATTTCTGGTATATGAATAACATGATGTTTTTCAATGGCAAAAATCAATGAATATTGTAAATGCACAAACAGTAATTTCTCCGCATTGCAAGGTGCAATTCTGAAATTTTTTGCTTTTTCCTGCTCCTCTTAGCATGATAAAGAAGATTCAAAGAGAGTGAGATGCCAGCTCCTTTCATTCAGTCAGTAGCTTCAATCATTTCTGGACGTTTTTCAATGGCAAAAATCAATGAATATTGTAAATGCACAAACAGTAATTTCTCCGCATTGCAAGGTGCAATTCTGAAATTTTTTGCTTTTTCCTGCTCCTCTTAGCATGATAAAGAAGATTCAAAGAGAGTGAGATGCCAGCTCCTTTCATTCAGTCAGTAGCTTCAAACATTTCTGGTATATGAATAACATGATGTTTTTCAATGGCAAAAATCAATGAATATTGTAAATGCACAAACAGTAATTTCTCCGCATTGCAAGGTGCAATTCTGAAATTTTTTGCTTTTTCCTGCTCCTCTTAGCATGATAAAGAAGATTCAAAGAGAGTGAGATGCCAGCTCCTTTCATTCAGTCAGTAGCTTCAATCATTTCTGGACGTTTTTCAATGGCAAAAATCATTGAATATTGTAAAAGCACAAACAGTAATTTCTCCGCATTGCAAGGTGCAATTCTGAAATTTTTTGCTTTTTCCTGCTCCTCTTAGCATGATAAAGAAGATTCAAAGAGAGTGAGATGCCAGCTCCTTTCATTCAGTCAGTAGCTTCAATCATTTCTGGTATATGAATAACATGATGTTTTTCAATGGCAAAAATCAATGAATATTGTAAATGCACAAACAGTAATTTCTCCGCATTGCAAGGTGCAATTCTGAAATTTTTTGCTTTTTCCTGCTCCTCTTAGCATGATAAACAAGATTCAAAGAGAGTGAGATGCCAGCTCCTTTCATTCAGTCAGTAGCTTCTATCATTTCTGGACGTTTTTCAATGGCAAAAATCAATGAATATTGTAAATGCACAAACAGTAATTTCTCCGCATTGCAAGGTGCAATTCTGAAATTTTTTGCTTTTTCCTGCTCCTCTTAGCATGATAAAGAAGATTCAAAGAGAGTGAGATGCCAGCTCCTTTCATTCAGTCAGTAGCTTCAAACATTTCTGGTATATGAATAACATGATGTTTTTCAATGGCAAAAATCAATGAATATTGTAAATGCACAAACAGTAATTTCTCCGCATTGCAAGGTGCAATTCTGAAATTTTTTGCTTTTTCCTGCTCCTCTTAGCATGATAAACAAGATTCAAAGAGAGTGAGATGCCAGCTCCTTTCATTCAGTCAGTAGCTTCAATCATTTCTGGACGTTTTTCAATGGCAAAAATCAATGAATATTGTAAATGCACAAACAGTAATTTCTCCGCATTGCAAGGTGCAATTCTGAAATTTTTTGCTTTTTCCTGCTCCTCTTAGCATGATAAAGAAGATTCAAAGAGAGTGAGATCCCAGCTCCTTTCATTCAGTCAGTAGCTTCAAACATTTCTGGTATATGAATAACATGATGTTTTTCAATGGCAAAAATCAATGAATATTGTAAATGCACAAACAGTAATTTCTCCACATTGCAAGGTGCAATTCTGAAATTTTTTGCTTTTTCCTGCTCCTCTTAGCATGATAAAGAAGATTCAAAGAGAGTGAGATGCCAGCTCCTTTCATTCAGTCAGTAGCTTCAATCATTTCTGGACGTTTTTCAATGGCAAAAATCATTGAATATTGTAAATGCACAAACAGTAATTTCTCCGCATTGCAAGGTGCAATTCTGAAATTTTTTGCTTTTTCCTGCTCCTCTTAGCATGATAAAGTAGATTCAAAGAGAGTGAGATGCCAGCTCCTTTCATTCAGTCAGTAGCTTCAATCATTTCTGGTATATGAATAACATGATGTTTTTCAATGGCAAAAATCAATGAATATTGTAAATGCACAAACAGTAATTTCTCCGCATTGCAAGGTGCAATTCTGAAATTTTTTGCTTTTTCCTGCTCCTCTTAGCATGATAAAGAAGATTCAAAGAGAGTGAGATTCCAGCTCCTTTCATTCAGTCAGTAGCTTCAATCATTTCTGGACGTTTTTCAATGGCAAAAATCAATGAATATTGTAAATGCACAAACAGTAATTTCTCCGCATTGCAAGGTGCAATTCTGAAATTTTTTGCTTTTTCCTGCTCCTCTTAGCATGATAAAGAAGATTCAAAGAGAGTGAGATGCCAGCTCCTTTCATTCAGTCAGTAGCTTCAAACATTTCTGGTATATGAATAACATGATGTTTTTCAATGGCAAAAATCAATGAATATTGTAAATGCACAAACAGTAATTTCTCCGCATTGCAAGGTGCAATTCTGAAATTTTTTGCTTTTTCCTGCTCCTCTTAGCATGATAAAGAAGATTCAAAGAGAGTGAGATGCCAGCTCCTTTCATTCAGTCAGTAGCTTCAATCATTTCTGGACGTTTTTCAATGGCAAAAATCATTGAATATTGTAAATGCACAAACAGTAATTTCTCCGCATTGCAAGGTGCAATTCTGAAATTTTTTGCTTTTTCCTGCTCCTCTTAGCATGATAAAGAAGATTCAAAGAGAGTGAGATGCCAGCTCCTTTCATTCAGTCAGTAGCTTCAATCATTTCTGGTATATGAATAACATGATGTTTTTCAATGGCAAAAATCAATGAATATTGTAAATGCACAAACAGTAATTTCTCCGCATTGCAAGGTGCAATTCTGAAATTTTTTGCTTTTTCCTGCTCCTCTTAGCATGATAAACAAGATTCAAAGAGAGTGAGATGCCAGCTCCTTTCATTCAGTCAGTAGCTTCTATCATTTCTGGACGTTTTTCAATGGCAAAAATCAATGAATATTGTAAATGCACAAACAGTAATTTCTCCGCATTGCAAGGTGCAATTCTGAAATTTTTTGCTTTTTCCTGCTCCTCTTAGCATGATAAAGAAGATTCAAAGAGAGTGAGATGCCAGCTCCTTTCATTCAGTCAGTAGCTTCAAACATTTCTGGTATATGAATAACATGATGTTTTTCAATGGCAAAAATCAATGAATATTGTAAATGCACAAACAGTAATTTCTCCGCATTGCAAGGTGCAATTCTGAAATTTTTTGCTTTTTCCTGCTCCTCTTAGCATGATAAAGAAGATTCAAAGAGAGTGAGATGCCAGCTCCTTTCATTCAGTCAGTAGCTTCAATCATTTCTGGACGTTTTTCAATGGCAAAAATCAATGAATATTGTAAATGCACAAACAGTAATTTCTCCGCATTGCAAGGTGCAATTCTGAAATTTTTTGCTTTTTCCTGCTCCTCTTAGCATGATAAACAAGATTCAAATAGAGTGAGATGCCAGCTCCTTTCATTCAGTCAGTAGCTTCAATCATTTCTGGACGTTTTTCAATGGCAAAAATCAATGAATATTGTAAATGCACAAACAGTAATTTCTCCGCATTGCAAGGTGCAATTCTGAAATTTTTTGCTTTTTCCTGCTCCTCTTAGCATGATAAAGAAGATTCAAAGAGAGTGAGATCCCAGCTCCTTTCATTCAGTCAGTAGCTTCAAACATTTCTGGTATATGAATAACATGATGTTTTTCAATGGCAAAAATCAATGAATATTGTAAATGCACAAACAGTAATTTCTCCGCATTGCAAGGTGCAATTCTGAAATTTTTTGCTTTTTCCTGCTCCTCTTAGCATGATAAAGAAGATTCAAAGAGAGTGAGATGCCAGCTCCTTTCATTCAGTCAGTAGCTTCAATCATTTCTGGTATATGAATAACATGATGTTTTTCAATGGCAAAAATCAATGAATATTGTAAATGCACAAACAGTAATTTCTCCGCATTGCAAGGTGCAATTCTGAAATTTTTTGCTTTTTCCTGCTCCTCTTAGCATGATAAAGAAGATTCAAAGAGAGTGAGATGCCAGCTCCTTTCATTCAGTCAGTAGCTTCAATCATTTCTGGACGTTTTTCAATGGCAAAAATCAATGAATATTGTAAATGCACAAACAGTAATTTCTCCGCATTGCAAGGTGCAATTCTGAAATTTTTTGCTTTTTCCTGCTCCTCTTAGCATGATAAACAAGATTCAAAGAGAGTGAGATGCCAGCTCCTTTCATTCAGTCAGTAGCTTCAATCATTTCTGGACGTTTTTCAATGGCAAAAATCAATGAATATTGTAAATGCACAAACAGTAATTTCTCCGCATTGCAAGGTGCAATTCTGAAATTTTTTGCTTTTTCCTGCTCGTCTTAGCATGATAAAGAAGATTCAAAGAGAGTGAGATGCCAGCTCCTTTCATTCAGTCAGTAGCTTCAAACATTTCTGGTATATGAATAACATGATGTTTTTCAATGGCAAAAATCAATGAATATTGTAAATGCACAAACAGTAATTTCTCCACATTGCAAGGTGCAATTCTGAAATTTTTTGCTTTTTCCTGCTCCTCTTAGCATGATAAAGAAGATTCAAAGAGAGTGAGATGCCAGCTCCTTTCATTCAGTCAGTAGCTTCAATCATTTCTGGACGTTTTTCAATGGCAAAAATCATTGAATATTGTAAATGCACAAACAGTAATTTCTCCGCATTGCAAGGTGCAATTCTGAAATTTTTTGCTTTTTCCTGCTCCTCTTAGCATGATAAAGTAGATTCAAAGAGAGTGAGATGCCAGCTCCTTTCATTCAGTCAGTAGCTTCAATCATTTCTGGTATATGAATAACATGATGTTTTTCAATGGCAAAAATCAATGAATATTGTAAATGCACAAACAGTAATTTCTCCGCATTGCAAGGTGCAATTCTGAAATTTTTTGCTTTTTCCTGCTCCTCTTAGCATGATAAAGAAGATTCAAAGAGAGTGATTCCAGCTCCTTTCATTCAGTCAGTAGCTTCAATCATTTCTGGACGTTTTTCAATGGCAAAAATCAATGAATATTGTAAATGCACAAACAGTAATTTCTCCGCATTGCAAGGTGCAATTCTGAAATTTTTTGCTTTTTCCTGCTCCTCTTAGCATGATAAAGAAGATTCAAAGAGAGTGAGATGCCAGCTCCTTTCATTCAGTCAGTAGCTTCAAACATTTCTGGTATATGAATAACATGATGTTTTTCAATGGCAAAAATCAATGAATATTGTAAATGCACAAACAGTAATTTCTCCGCATTGCAAGGTGCAATTCTGAAATTTTTTGCTTTTTCCTGCTCCTCTTAGCATGATAAAGAAGATTCAAAGAGAGTGAGATGCCAGCTCCTTTCATTCAGTCAGTAGCTTCAATCATTTCTGGACGTTTTTCAATGGCAAAAATCATTGAATATTGTAAATGCACAAACAGTAATTTCTCCGCATTGCAAGGTGCAATTCTGAAATTTTTTGCTTTTTCCTGCTCCTCTTAGCATGATAAAGAAGATTCAAAGAGAGTGAGATGCCAGCTCCTTTCATTCAGTCAGTAGCTTCAATCATTTCTGGTATATGAATAACATGATGTTTTTCAATGGCAAAAATCAATGAATATTGTAAATGCACAAACAGTAATTTCTCCGCATTGCAAGGTGCAATTCTGAAATTTTTTGCTTTTTCCTGCTCCTCTTAGCATGATAAACAAGATTCAAAGAGAGTGAGATGCCAGCTCCTTTCATTCAGTCAGTAGCTTCTATCATTTCTGGACGTTTTTCAATGGCAAAAATCAATGAATATTGTAAATGCACAAACAGTAATTTCTCCGCATTGCAAGGTGCAATTCTGAAATTTTTTGCTTTTTCCTGCTCCTCTTAGCATGATAAAGAAGATTCAAAGAGAGTGAGATGCCAGCTCCTTTCATTCAGTCAGTAGCTTCAAACATTTCTTGTATATGAATAACATGATGTTTTTCAATGGCAAAAATCAATGAATATTGTAAATGCACAAACAGTAATTTCTCCGCATTGCAAGGTGCAATTCTGAAATTTTTTGCTTTTTCCTGCTCCTCTTAGCATGATAAAGAAGATTCAAAGAGAGTGAGATGCCAGCTCCTTTCATTCAGTCAGTAGCTTCAATCATTTCTGGACGTTTTTCAATGGCAAAAATCAATGAATATTGTAAATGCACAAACAGTAATTTCTCCGCATTGCAAGGTGCAATTCTGAAATTTTTTGCTTTTTCCTGCTCCTCTTAGCATGATAAACAAGATTCAAATAGAGTGAGATGCCAGCTCCTTTCATTCAGTCAGTAGCTTCAATCATTTCTGGACGTTTTTCAATGGCAAAAATCAATGAATATTGTAAATGCACAAACAGTAATTTCTCCGCATTGCAAGGTGCAATTCTGAAATTTTTTGCTTTTTCCTGCTCCTCTTAGCATGATAAAGAAGATTCAAAGAGAGTGAGATGCCAGCTCCTTTCATTCAGTCAGTAGCTTCAAACATTTCTGGTATATGAATAACATGATGTTTTTCAATGGCAAAAATCAATGAATATTGTAAATGCACAAACAGTAATTTCTCCGCATTGCAAGGTGCAATTCTGAAATTTTTTGCTTTTTCCTGCTCCTCTTAGCATGATAAAGAAGATTCAAAGAGAGTGAGATGCCAGCTCCTTTCATTCAGTCAGTAGCTTCAATCATTTCTGGACGTTTTTCAATGGCAAAAATCATTGAATATTTTAAATGCACAAACAGTAATTTCTCCGCATTGCAAGGTGCAATTCTGAAATTTTTTGCTTTTTCCTGCTCCTCTTAGCATGATAAAGTAGATTCAAAGAGAGTGAGATGCCAGCTCCTTTCATTCAGTCAGTAGCTTCAATCATTTCTGGTATATGAATAACATGATGTTTTTCAATGGCAAAAATCAATGAATATTGTAAATGCACAAACAGTAATTTCTCCGCATTGCAAGGTGCAATTCTGAAATTTTTTGCTTTTTCCTGCTCCTCTTAGCATGATAAAGAAGATTCAAAGAGAGTGAGATTCCAGCTCCTTTCATTCAGTCAGTAGCTTCAATCATTTCTGGACGTTTTTCAATGGCAAAAATCAATGAATATTGTAAATGCACAAACAGTAATTTCTCCGCATTGCAAGGTGCAATTCTGAAATTTTTTGCTTTTTCCTGCTCCTCTTAGCATGATAAAGATTCAAAGAGAGTGAGATGCCAGCTCCTTTCATTCAGTCAGTAGCTTCAAACATTTCTGGTATATGAATAACATGATGTTTTTCAATGGCAAAAATCAATGAATATTGTAAATGCACAAACAGTAATTTCTCCGCATTGCAAGGTGCAATTCTGAAATTTTTTGCTTTTTCCTGCTCCTCTTAGCATGATAAAGAAGATTCAAAGAGAGTGAGATGCCAGCTCCTTTCATTCAGTCAGTAGCTTCAATCATTTCTGGACGTTTTTCAATGGCAAAAATCATTGAATATTGTAAATGCACAAACAGTAATTTCTCCGCATTGCAAGGTGCAATTCTGAAATTTTTTGCTTTTTCCTGCTCCTCTTAGCATGATAAAGAAGATTCAAAGAGAGTGAGATGCCAGCTCCTTTCATTCAGTCAGTAGCTTCAATCATTTCTGGTATATGAATAACATGATGTTTTTCAATGGCAAAAATCAATGAATATTGTAAATGCACAAACAGTAATTTCTCCGCATTGCAAGGTGCAATTCTGAAATTTTTTGCTTTTTCCTGCTCCTCTTAGCATGATAAACAAGATTCAAAGAGAGTGAGATGCCAGCTCCTTTCATTCAGTCAGTAGCTTCTATCATTTCTGGACGTTTTTCAATGGCAAAAATCAATGAATATTGTAAATGCACAAACAGTAATTTCTCCGCATTGCAAGGTGCAATTCTGAAATATTTTGCTTTTTCCTGCTCCTCTTAGCATGATAAACAAGATTGAAAGAGAGTGAGATGCCAGCTCCTTTCATTCAGTCAGTAGCTTCAAACATTTCTGGTATATGAATAACATGATGTTTTTCAATGGCAAAAATCAATGAATATTGTAAATGCACAAACAGTAATTTCTCCGCATTGCAAGGTGCAATTCTGAAATTTTTTGCTTTTTCCTGCTCCTCTTAGCATGATAAAGAAGATTCAAAGAGAGTGAGATGCCAGCTCCTTTCATTCAGTCAGTAGCTTCAATCATTTCTGGACGTTTTTCAATGGCAAAAATCAATGAATATTGTAAATGCACAAACAGTAATTTCTCCGCATTGCAAGGTGCAATTCTGAAATTTTTTGCTTTTTCCTGCTCCTCTTAGCATGATAAACAAGATTCAAAGAGAGTGAGATGCCAGCTCCTTTCATTCAGTCAGTAGCTTCAATCATTTCTGGACGTTTTTCAATGGCAAAAATCAATGAATATTGTAAATGCACAAACAGTAATTTCTCCGCATTGCAAGGTGCAATTCTGAAATTTTTTGCTTTTTCCTGCTCCTCTTAGCATGATAAAGAAGATTCAAAGAGAGTGAGATGCCAGCTCCTTTCATTCAGTCAGTAGCTTCAAACATTTCTGGTATATGAATAACATGATGTTTTTCAATGGCAAAAATCAATGAATATTGTAAATGCACAAACAGTAATTTCTCCGCATTGCAAGGTGCAATTCTGAAATTTTTTGCTTTTTCCTGCTCCTCTTAGCATGATAAAGAAGATTCAAAGAGAGTGAGATGCCAGCTCCTTTCATTCAGTCAGTAGCTTCAATCATTTCTGGACATTTCTCAATGGCAAAAATCAATGAATATTGTAAATGCACAAACAGTAATTTCTCCGCATTGCAAAGTGCAATTCTGAAATTTTTTGCTTTTTCCTGCTCCTCTTAGCATGATAAAGAAGATTCAAAGAGAGTGAGATGCCAGCTCCTTTCATTCAGTCAGTAGCTTCAATCATTTCTGGACGTTTTTCAATGGCAAAAATCAATGAATATTGTAAATGCACAAAGAGTAATTTCTCCGCATTGCAAGGTGCAATTCTGAAATTTTTTGCTTTTTCCTGCTCCTCTTAGCATGATAAAGAAGATTCAAAGAGAGTGAGATGCCAGTTCCTTTCATTCAATCAGTAGCTTCAAACATTTCTGGTATATGAATAACATGATGTTTTTCAATGGCAAAAATCAATGAATATTGTAAATGCACAAACAGTAATTTCTCCGCATTGCAAGGTGCAATTCTGAAATTTTTTGCTTTTTCCTGCTCCTCTTAGCATGATAAAGAAGATTCAAAGAGAGTGAGATGCCAGCTCCTTTCATTCAGTCAGTAGCTTCAATCATTTCTGGACATTTTTCAATGGCAAAAATCAATGAATATTGTAAATGCACAAACAGTAATTTCTCCGCATTGCAAAGTGCAATTCTGAAATTTTTTGCTTTTTCCTGCTCCTCTTAGCATGATAAAGAAGATTCAAAGAGAGTGAGATGCCAGCTCCTTTCATTCAGTCAGTAACTTCAATCATTTCTGGACGTTTTTCAATGGCAAAAATCAATGAATATTGTAAATGCACAAAGAGTAATTTCTCCGCATTGCAAGGTGCAATTCTGAAATTTTTTGCTTTTTCCTGCTCCTCTTAGCATGATAAAGAAGATTCAAAGAGAGTGAGATGCCAGCTCCTTTCATTCAGTCAGTAGCTTCAAACATTTCTGGTATATGAATAACATGATGTTTTTCAATGGCAAAAATCAATGAATATTGTAAATGCACAAACAGTAATTTCTCGGCATTGCAAGGTGCAATTCTGAAATTTTTTGCTTTTTCCTGCTCCTCTTAGCATGATAAAGAAGATTCAAAGAGAGTGAGATGCCAGCTCCTTTCATTCAGTCAGTAGCTTCAATCATTTCTGGACGTTTTTCAATGGCAAAAATCATTGAATATTGTAAATGCACAAACAGTAATTTCTCCGCATTGCAAGGTGCAATTCTGAAATTTTTTGCTTTTTCCTGCTCCTCTTAGCATGATAAAGAAGATTCAAAGAGAGTGAGATGCCAGCTCCTTTCATTCAGTCAGTAGCTTCAATCATTTCTGGTATATGAATAACATGATGTTTTTCAATGGCAAAAATCAATGAATATTGTAAATGCACAAACAGTAATTTCTCCGCATTGCAAGGTGCAATTCTGAAATTTTTTGCATTTTCCTGCTCCTCTTAGCATGATAAACAAGATTCAAAGAGAGTGAGATGCCAGCTCCTTTCATTCAGTCAGTAGCTTCAATCATTTCTGGACGTTTTTCAATGGCAAAAATCAATGAATATTGTAAATGCACAAACAGTAATTTCTCCGCATTGCAAGTTGCAATTCTGAAATTTTTTGCTTTTTCCTGCTCCTCTTAGCATGATAAAGAAGATTCAAAGAGAGTGAGATGCCAGCTCCTTTCATTCAGTCAGTAGCTTCAATCATTTCTGGACGTTTTTCAATGGCAAAAATCAATGAATATTGTAAATGCACAAACAGTAATTTCTCCGCATTGCAAGGTGCAATTCTGAAATTTTTTGCTTTTTCCTGCTCCTCTTAGCATGATAAAGAAGATTCAAAGAGAGTGAGATGCCAGCTCCTTTCATTCAGTCAGTAGCTTCAATCATTTCTGGACGTTTTTCAATGGCAAAAATCAATGAATATTGTAAATGCACAAAGAGTAATTTCTCCGCATTGCAAGGTGCAATTCTGAAATTTTTTGCTTTTTCCTGCTCCTCTTAGCATGATAAAGAAGATTCAAAGAGAGTGAGATGCCAGCTCCTTTCATTCAGTCAGTAGCTTCAATCATTTCTGGTATATGAATAACATGATGTTTTTCAATGGCAAAAATCAATGAATATTGTAAATGCACAAACAGTAATTTCTCCGCATTGCAAGGTGCAATTCTGAAATTTTTTGCGTTTTCCTGCTCCTCTTAGCATGATAAACAAGATTCAAAGAGAGTGAGATGCCAGCTCCTTTCATTCAGTCAGTAGCTTCAATCATTTCTGGACGTTTTTCAATGGCAAAAATCAATGAATATTGTAAATGCACAAACAGTAATTTCTCCGCATTGCAAGGTGCAATTCTGAAATTTTTTGCTTTTTCCTGCTCCTCTTAGCATGATAAAGAAGATTCAAAGAGAGTGAGATGCCAGCTCCTTTCATTCAGTCAGTAGCTTCAATCATTTCTGGACGTTTTTCAATGGCAAAAATCAATGAATATTGTAAATGCACAAACAGTAATTTCTCCGCATTGCAAGGTGCAATTCTGAAATTTTTTGCTTTTTCCTGCTCCTCTTAGCATGATAAAGAAGATTCAAAGAGAGTGAGATGCCAGCTCCTTTCATTCAGTCAGTAGCTTCAAACATTTCTGGTATATGAATAACATGATGTTTTTCAATGGCAAAAATCAATGAATATTGTAAATGCACAAACAGTAATTTCTCCGCATTGCAAGGTGCAATTCTGAAATTTTTTGCTTTTTCCTGCTCCTCTTAGCATGATAAAGAAGATTCAAAGAGAGTGAGATGCCAGCTCCTTTCATTCAGTCAGTAGCTTCAATCATTTCTGGACGTTTTTCAATGGCAAAAATCATTGAATATTGTAAATGCACAAACAGTAATTTCTCCGCATTGCAAGGTGCAATTCTGAAATTTTTTGCTTTTTCCTGCTCCTCTTAGCATGATAAAGTAGATTCAAAGAGAGTGAGATGCCAGCTCCTTTCATTCAGTCAGTAGCTTCAATCATTTCTGGTATATGAATAACATGATGTTTTTCAATGGCAAAAATCAATGAATATTGTAAATGCACAAACAGTAATTTCTCCGCATTGCAAGGTGCAATTCTGAAATTTTTTGCTTTTTCCTGCTCCTCTTAGCATGATAAAGAAGATTCAAAGAGAGTGAGATGCCAGCTCCTTTCATTCAGTCAGTAGCTTCAATCATTTCTGGACGTTTTTCAATGGCAAAAATCAATGAATATTGTAAATGCACAAACAGTAATTTCTCCGCATTGCAAGGTGCAATTCTGAAATTTTTTGCTTTTTCCTGCTCCTCTTAGCATGATAAAGAAGATTCAAAGAGAGTGAGATGCCAGCTCCTTTCATTCAGTCAGTAGCTTCAAACATTTCTGGTATATGAATAACATGATGTTTTTCAATGGCAAAAATCAATGAATATTGTAAATGCACAAACAGTAATTTCTCCGCATTGCAAGGTGCAATTCTGAAATTTTTTGCTTATCCTGCTCCTCTTAGCATGATAAAGAAGATTCAAAGAGAGTGAGATGCCAGCTCCTTTCATTCAGTCAGTAGCTTCAAACATTTCTGGTATATGAATAACATGATGTTTTTCAATGGCAAAAATCAATGAATATTGTAAATGCACAAACAGTAATTTCTCCGCATTGCAAGGTGCAATTCTGAAATTTTTTGCTTTTTCCTGCTCCTCTTAGCATGATAAAGAAGATTCAAAGAGAGTGAGATGCCAGCTCCTTTCATTCAGTCAGTAGCTTCAATCATTTCTGGACGTTTTTCAATGGCAAAAATCATTGAATATTGTAAATGCACAAACAGTAATTTCTCCGCATTGCAAGGTGCAATTCTGAAATTTTTTGCTTTTTCCTGCTCCTCTTAGCATGATAAAGAAGATTCAAAGAGAGTGAGATGCCAGCTCCTTTCATTCAGTCAGTAGCTTCAATCATTTCTGGTATATGAATAACATGATGTTTTTCAATGGCAAAAATCAATGAATATTGTAAATGCACAAACAGTAATTTCTCCGCATTGCAAGGTGCAATTCTGAAATTTTTTGCTTTTTCCTGCTCCTCTTAGCATGATAAACAAGATTCAAAGAGAGTGAGATGCCAGCTCCTTTCATTCAGTCAGTAGCTTCTATCATTTCTGGACATTTTTCAATGGCAAAAATCAATGAATATTGTAAATGCACAAACAGTAATTTCTCCGCATTGCAAGGTGCAATTCTGAAATTTTTTGGTTTTTTCCTGCTCCTCTTAGCATGATAAAGAAGATTCAAAGAGAGTGAGATGCCAGCTCCTTTCATTCAGTCAGTAGCTTCAAACATTTCTGGTATATGAATAACATGATGTTTTTCAATGGCAAAAATCAATGAATATTGTAAATGCACAAACAGTAATTTCTCCGCATTGCAAGGTGCAATTCTGAAATTTTTTGCTTTTTCCTGCTCCTCTTAGCATGATAAAGAAGATTCAAAGAGAGTGAGATGCCAGCTCCTTTCATTCAGTCAGTAGCTTCAATCATTTCTGGACGTTTTTCAATGGCAAAAATCAATGAATATTGTAAATGCACAAACAGTAATTTCTCCGCATTGCAAGGTGCAATTCTGAAATTTTTTGCTTTTTCCTGCTCCTCTTAGCATGATAAACAAGATTCAAAGAGAGTGAGATGCCAGCTCCTTTCATTCAGTCAGTAGCTTCAATCATTTCTGGACGTTTTTCAATGGCAAAAATCAATGAATATTGTAAATGCACAAACAGTAATTTCTCCGCATTGCAAGGTGCAATTCTGAAATTTTTTGCTTTTTCCTGCTCCTCTTAGCATGATAAAGAAGATTCAAAGAGAGTGAGATGCCAGCTCCTTTCATTCAGTCAGTAGCTTCAAACATTTCTGGTATATGAATAACATGATGTTTTTCAATGGCAAAAATCAATGAATATTGTAAATGCACAAACAGTAATTTCTCCGCATTGCAAGGTGCAATTCTGAAATTTTTTGCTTTTTCCTGCTCCTCTTAGCATGATAAAGAAGATTCAAAGAGAGTGAGATGCCAGCTCCTTTCATTCAGTCAGTAGCTTCAATCATTTCTGGACATTTTTCAATGGCAAAAATCAATGAATATTGTAAATGCACAAACAGTAATTTCTCCGCATTGCAAGGTGCAATTCTGAAATTTTTTGCTTTTTCCTGCTCCTCTTAGCATGATAAAGAAGATTCAAAGAGAGTGAGATGCCAGCTCCTTTCATTCAGTCAGTAGCTTCAATCATTTCTGGACGTTTTTCAATGGCAAAAATCAATGAATATTGTAAATGCACAAAGAGTAATTTCTCCGCATTGCAAGGTGCAATTCTGAAATTTTTTGCTTTTTCCTGCTCCTCTTAGCATGATAAAGAAGATTCAAAGAGAGTGAGATGCCAGCTCCTTTCATTCAGTCAGTAGCTTCAAACATTTCTGGTATATGAATAACATGATGTTTTTCAATGGCAAGAATCAATGAATATTGTAAATGCACAAACAGTAATTTCTCCGCATTGCAAGGTGCAATTCTGAAATTTTTTGCTTTTTCCTGCTCCTCTTAGCATGATAAAGAAGATTCAAAGAGAGTGAGATGCCAGCTCCTTTCATTCAGTCAGTAGCTTCAATCATTTCTGGACGTTTTTCAATGGCAAAAATCATTGAATATTGTAAATGCACAAACAGTAATTTCTCCGCATTGCAAGGTGCAATTCTGAAATTTTTTGCTTTTTCCTGCTCCTCTTAGCATGATAAAGAAGATTCAAAGAGAGTGAGATGCCAGCTCCTTTCATTCAGTCAGTAGCTTCAATCATTTCTGGTATATGAATAACATGATGTTTTTCAATGGCAAAAATCAATGAATATTGTAAATGCACAAACAGTAATTTCTCCGCATTGCAAGGTGCAATTCTGAAATTTTTTGCGTTTTCCTGCTCCTCTTAGCATGATAAACAAGATTCAAAGAGAGTGAGATGCCAGCTCCTTTCATTCAGTCAGTAGCTTCAATCATTTCTGGACGTTTTTCAATGGCAAAAATCAATGAATATTGTAAATGCACAAACAGTAATTTCTCCGCATTGCAAGGTGCAATTCTGAAATTTTTTGCTTTTTCCTGCTCCTCTTAGCATGATAAAGAAGATTCAAAGAGAGTGAGATGCCAGCTCCTTTCATTCAGTCAGTAGCTTCAATCATTTCTGGACGTTTTTCAATGGCAAAAATCAATGAATATTGTAAATGCACAAACAGTAATTTCTCCGCATTGCAAGGTGCAATTCTGAAATTTTTTGCTTTTTCCTGCTCCTCTTAGCATGATAAAGAAGATTCAAAGAGAGTGAGATGCCAGCTCCTTTCATTCAGTCAGTAGCTTCAATCATTTCTGGACGTTTTTCAATGGCAAAAATCAATGAATATTGTAAATGCACAAAGAGTAATTTCTCCGCATTGCAAGGTGCAATTCTGAAATTTTTTGCTTTTTCCTGCTCCTCTTAGCATGATAAAGAAGATTCAAAGAGAGTGAGATGCCAGCTCCTTTCATTCAGTCAGTAGCTTCAATCATTTCTGGTATATGAATAACATGATGTTTTTCAATGGCAAAAATCAATGAATATTGTAAATGCACAAACAGTAATTTCTCCGCATTGCAAGGTGCAATTCTGAAATTTTTTGCGTTTTCCTGCTCCTCTTAGCATGATAAACAAGATTCAAAGAGAGTGAGATGCCAGCTCCTTTCATTCAGTCAGTAGCTTCAATCATTTCTGGACGTTTTTCAATGGCAAAAATCAATGAATATTGTAAATGCACAAACAGTAATTTCTCCGCATTGCAAGGTGCAATTCTGAAATTTTTTGCGTTTTCCTGCTCCTCTTAGCATGATAAACAAGATTCAAAGAGAGTGAGATGCCAGCTCCTTTCATTCAGTCAGTAGCTTCAATCATTTCTGGACGTTTTTCAATGGCAAAAATCAATGAATATTGTAAATGCACAAACAGTAATTTCTCCGCATTGCAAGGTGCAATTCTGAAATTTTTTGCTTTTTCCTGCTCCTCTTAGCATGATAAAGAAGATTCAAAGAGAGTGAGATGCCAGCTCCTTTCATTCAGTCAGTAGCTTCAATCATTTCTGGACGTTTTTCAATGGCAAAAATCAATGAATATTGTAAATGCACAAACAGTAATTTCTCCGCATTGCAAGGTGCAATTCTGAAATTTTTTGCTTTTTCCTGCTCCTCTTAGCATGATAAAGAAGATTCAAAGAGAGTGAGATGCCAGCTCCTTTCATTCAGTCAGTAGCTTCAATCATTTCTGGACGTTTTTCAATGGCAAAAATCAATGAATATTGTAAATGCACAAAGAGTAATTTCTCCGCATTGCAAGGTGCAATTCTGAAATTTTTTGCTTTTTCCTGCTCCTCTTAGCATGATAAAGAAGATTCAAAGAGAGTGAGATGCCAGCTCCTTTCATTCAGTCAGTAGCTTCAATCATTTCTGGTATATGAATAACATGATGTTTTTCAATGGCAAAAATCAATGAATATTGTAAATGCACAAACAGTAATTTCTCCGCATTGCAAGGTGCAATTCTGAAATTTTTTGCGTTTTCCTGCTCCTCTTAGCATGATAAACAAGATTCAAAGAGAGTGAGATGCCAGCTCCTTTCATTCAGTCAGTAGCTTCAATCATTTCTGGACGTTTTTCAATGGCAAAAATCAATGAATATTCTAAATGCACAAACAGTAATTTCTCCGCATTGCAAGGTGCAATTCTGAAATTTTTTGCTTTTTCCTGCTCCTCTTAGCATGATAAAGAAGATTCAAAGAGAGTGAGATGCCAGCTCCTTTCATTCAGTCAGTAGCTTCAATCATTTCTGGACGTTTTTCAATGGCAAAAATCAATGAATATTGTAAATGCACAAACAGTAATTTCTCCGCATTGCAAGGTGCAATTCTGAAATTTTTTGCTTTTTCCTGCTCCTCTTAGCATGATAAAGAAGATTCAAAGAGAGTGAGATGCCAGCTCCTTTCATTCAGTCAGTAGCTTCAATCATTTCTGGACGTTTTTCAATGGCAAAAATCATTGAATATTGTAAATGCACAAACAGTAATTTCTCCGCATTGCAAGGTGCAATTCTGAAATTTTTTGCTTTTTCCTGCTCCTCTTAGCATGATAAAGTAGATTCAAAGAGAGTGAGATGCCAGTTCCTTTCATTCAGTCAGTAGCTTCAATCATTTCTGGTATATGAATAACATGATGTTTTTCAATGGCAAAAATCAATGAATATTGTAAATGCACAAACAGTAATTTCTCCGCATTGCAAGGTGCAATTCTGAAATTTTTTGCTTTTTCCTGCTCCTCTTAGCATGATAAAGAAGATTCAAAGAGAGTGAGATGCCAGCTCCTTTCATTCAGTCAGTAGCTTCAATCATTTCTGGACGTTTTTCAATGGCAAAAATCAATGAATATTGTAAATGCACAAACAGTAATTTCTCCGCATTGCAAGGTGCAATTCTGAAATTTTTTGCTTTTTCCTGCTCCTCTTAGCATGATAAAGAAGATTCAAAGAGAGTGAGATGCCAGCTCCTTTCATTCAGTCAGTAGCTTCAAACATTTCTGGTATATGAATAACATGATGTTTTTCAATGGCAAAAATCAATGAATATTGTAAATGCACAAACAGTAATTTCTCCGCATTGCAAGGTGCAATTCTGAAATTTTTTGCTTTTTCCTGCTCCTCTTAGCATGATAAAGAAGATTCAAAGAGAGTGAGATGCCAGCTCCTTTCATTCAGTCAGTAGCTTCAATCATTTCTGGACGTTTTTCAATGGCAAAAATCAATGAATATTGTAAATGCACAAACAGTAATTTCTCCGCATTGCAAGGTGCAATTCTGAAATTTTTTGCTTTTTCCTGCTCCTCTTAGCATGATAAAGAAGATTCAAAGAGAGTGAGATGCCAGCTCCTTTCATTCAGTCAGTAGCTTCAATCATTTCTGGACGTTTTTCAATGGCAAAAATCAATGAATATTGTAAATGCACAAAGAGTAATTTCTCCGCATTGCAAGGTGCAATTCTGAAATTTTTTGCTTTTTCCTGCTCCTCTTAGCATGATAAAGAAGATTCAAAGAGAGTGAGATGCCAGCTCCTTTCATTCAGTCAGTAGCTTCAATCATTTCTGGTATATGAATAACATGATGTTTTTCAATGGCAAAAATCAATGAATATTGTAAATGCACAAACAGTAATTTCTCCGCATTGCAAGGTGCAATTCTGAAATTTTTTGCGTTTTCCTGCTCCTCTTAGCATGATAAACAAGATTCAAAGAGAGTGAGATGCCAGCTCCTTTCATTCAGTCAGTAGCTTCAATCATTTCTGGACGTTTTTCAATGGCAAAAATCAATGAATATTGTAAATGCACAAACAGTAATTTCTCCGCATTGCAAGGTGCAATTCTGAAATTTTTTGCGTTTTCCTGCTCCTCTTAGCATGATAAACAAGATTCAAAGAGAGTGAGATGCCAGCTCCTTTCATTCAGTCAGTAGCTTCAATCATTTCTGGACGTTTTTCAATGGCAAAAATCAATGAATATTGTAAATGCACAAACAGTAATTTCTCCGCATTGCAAGGTGCAATTCTAAAATTTTTTGCTTTTTCCTGCTCCTCTTAGCATGATAAAGAAGATTCAAAGAGAGTGAGATGCCAGCTCCTTTCATTCAGTCAGTAGCTTCAATCATTTCTGGACGTTTTTCAATGGCAAAAATCAATGAATATTGTAAATGCACAAACAGTAATTTCTCCGCATTGCAAGGTGCAATTCTGAAATTTTTTGCTTTTTCCTGCTCCTCTTAGCATGATAAAGAAGATTCAAAGAGAGTGAGATGCCAGCTCCTTTCATTCAGTCAGTAGCTTCAATCATTTCTGGACGTTTTTCAATGGCAAAAATCAATGAATATTGTAAATGCACAAAGAGTAATTTCTCCGCATTGCAAGGTGCAATTCTGAAATTTTTTGCTTTTTCCTGCTCCTCTTAGCATGATAAAGAAGATTCAAAGAGAGTGAGATGCCAGCTCCTTTCATTCAGTCAGTAGCTTCAATCATTTCTGGTATATGAATAACATGATGTTTTTCAATGGCAAAAATCAATGAATATTGTAAATGCACAAACAGTAATTTCTCCGCATTGCAAGGTGCAATTCTGAAATTTTTTGCGTTTTCCTGCTCCTCTTAGCATGATAAACAAGATTCAAAGAGAGTGAGATGCCAGCTCCTTTCATTCAGTCAGTAGCTTCAATCATTTCTGGACGTTTTTCAATGGCAAAAATCAATGAATATTCTAAATGCACAAACAGTAATTTCTCCGCATTGCAAGGTGCAATTCTGAAATTTTTTGCTTTTTCCTGCTCCTCTTAGCATGATAAAGAAGATTCAAAGAGAGTGAGATGCCAGCTCCTTTCATTCAGTCAGTAGCTTCAATCATTTCTGGACGTTTTTCAATGGCAAAAATCAATGAATATTGTAAATGCACAAACAGTAATTTCTCCGCATTGCAAGGTGCAATTCTGAAATTTTTTGCTTTTTCCTGCTCCTCTTAGCATGATAAAGAAGATTCAAAGAGAGTGAGATGCCAGCTCCTTTCATTCAGTCAGTAGCTTCAATCATTTCTGGACGTTTTTCAATGGCAAAAATCATTGAATATTGTAAATGCACAAACAGTAATTTCTCCGCATTGCAAGGTGCAATTCTGAAATTTTTTGCTTTTTCCTGCTCCTCTTAGCATGATAAAGTAGATTCAAAGAGAGTGAGATGCCAGTTCCTTTCATTCAGTCAGTAGCTTCAATCATTTCTGGTATATGAATAACATGATGTTTTTCAATGGCAAAAATCAATGAATATTGTAAATGCACAAACAGTAATTTCTCCGCATTGCAAGGTGCAATTCTGAAATTTTTTGCTTTTTCCTGCTCCTCTTAGCATGATAAAGAAGATTCAAAGAGAGTGAGATGCCAGCTCCTTTCATTCAGTCAGTAGCTTCAATCATTTCTGGACGTTTTTCAATGGCAAAAATCAATGAATATTGTAAATGCACAAACAGTAATTTCTCCGCATTGCAAGGTGCAATTCTGAAATTTTTTGCTTTTTCCTGCTCCTCTTAGCATGATAAAGAAGATTCAAAGAGAGTGAGATGCCAGCTCCTTTCATTCAGTCAGTAGCTTCAAACATTTCTGGTATATGAATAACATGATGTTTTTCAATGGCAAAAATCAATGAATATTGTAAATGCACAAACAGTAATTTCTCCGCATTGCAAGGTGCAATTCTGAAATTTTTTGCTTTTTCCTGCTCCTCTTAGCATGATAAACAAGATTCAAAGAGAGTGAGATGCCAGCTCCTTTCATTCAGTCAGTAGCTTCTATCATTTCTGGACGTTTTTCAATGGCAAAAATCAATGAATATTGTAAATGCACAAACAGTAATTTCTCCGCATTGCAAGGTGCAATTCTGAAATTTTTTGCTTTTTCCTGCTCCTCTTAGCATGATAAAGAAGATTCAAAGAGAGTGAGATGCCAGCTCCTTTCATTCAGTCAGTAGCTTCAAACATTTCTGGTATATGAATAACATGATGTTTTTCAATGGCAAAAATCAATGAATATTGTAAATGCACAAACAGTAATTTCTCCGCATTGCAAGGTGCAATTCTGAAATTTTTTGCTTTTTCCTGCTCCTCTTAGCATGATAAAGAAGATTCAAAGAGAGTGAGATGCCAGCTCCTTTCATTCAGTCAGTAGCTTCAATCATTTCTGGACGTTTTTCAATGGCAAAAATCAATGAATATTGTAAATGCACAAACAGTAATTTCTCCGCATTGCAAGGTGCAATTCTGAAATTTTTTGCTTTTTCCTGCTCCTCTTAGCATGATAAACAAGATTCAAATAGAGTGAGATGCCAGCTCCTTTCATTCAGTCAGTAGCTTCAATCATTTCTGGACGTTTTTCAATGGCAAAAATCAATGAATATTGTAAATGCACAAACAGTAATTTCTCCGCATTGCAAGGTGCAATTCTGAAATTTTTTGCTTTTTCCTGCTCCTCTTAGCATGATAAAGAAGATTCAAAGAGAGTGAGATGCCAGCTCCTTTCATTCAGTCAGTAGCTTCAAACATTTCTGGTATATGAATAACATGATGTTTTTCAATGGCAAAAATCAATGAATATTGTAAATGCACAAACAGTAATTTCTCCGCATTGCAAGGTGCAATTCTGAAATTTTTTGCTTTTTCCTGCTCCTCTTAGCATGATAAAGAAGATTCAAAGAGAGTGAGATGCCAGCTCCTTTCATTCAGTCAGTAGCTTCAATCATTTCTGGACGTTTTTCAATGGCAAAAATCATTGAATATTGTAAATGCACAAACAGTAATTTCTCCGCATTGCAAGGTGCAATTCTGAAATTTTTTGCTTTTTCCTGCTCCTCTTAGCATGATAAAGTAGATTCAAAGAGAGTGAGATGCCAGCTCCTTTCATTCAGTCAGTAGCTTCAATCATTTCTGGTATATGAATAACATGATGTTTTTCAATGGCAAAAATCAATGAATATTGTAAATGCACAAACAGTAATTTCTCCGCATTGCAAGGTGCAATTCTGAAATTTTTTGCTTTTTCCTGCTCCTCTTAGCATGATAAAGAAGATTCAAAGAGAGTGAGATTCCAGCTCCTTTCATTCAGTCAGTAGCTTCAATCATTTCTGGACGTTTTTCAATGGCAAAAAACAATGAATATTGTAAATGCACAAACAGTAATTTCTCCGCATTGCAAGGTGCAATTCTGAAATTTTTTGCTTTTTCCTGCTCCTCTTAGCATGATAAAGAAGATTCAAAGAGAGTGAGATGCCAGCTCCTTTCATTCAGTCAGTAGCTTCAAACATTTCTGGTATATGAATAACATGATGTTTTTCAATGGCAAAAATCAATGAATATTGTAAATGCACAAACAGTAATTTCTCCGCATTGCAAGGTGCAATTCTGAAATTTTTTGCTTTTTCCTGCTCCTCTTAGCATGATAAAGAAGATTCAAAGAGAGTGAGATGCCAGCTCCTTTCATTCAGTCAGTAGCTTCAATCATTTCTGGACGTTTTTCAATGGCAAAAATCATTGAATATTGTAAATGCACAAACAGTAATTTCTCCGCATTGCAAGGTGCAATTCTGAAATTTTTTGCTTTTTCCTGCTCCTCTTAGCATGATAAAGAAGATTCAAAGAGAGTGAGATGCCAGCTCCTTTCATTCAGTCAGTAGCTTCAATCATTTCTGGTATATGAATAACATGATGTTTTTCAATGGCAAAAATCAATGAATATTGTAAATGCACAAACAGTAATTTCTCCGCATTGCAAGGTGCAATTCTGAAATTTTTTGCTTTTTCCTGCTCCTCTTAGCATGATAAACAAGATTCAAAGAGAGTGAGATGCCAGCTCCTTTCATTCAGTCAGTAGCTTCTATCATTTCTGGACGTTTTTCAATGGCAAAAATCAATGAATATTGTAAATGCACAAACAGTAATTTCTCCGCATTGCAAGGTGCAATTCTGAAATTTTTTGCTTTTTCCTGCTCCTCTTAGCATGATAAACAAGATTCAAAGAGAGTGAGATGCCAGCTCCTTTCATTCAGTCAGTAGCTTCAAACATTTCTGGTATATGAATAACATGATGTTTTTCAATGGCAAAAATCAATGAATATTGTAAATGCACAAACAGTAATTTCTCCGCATTGCAAGGTGCAATTCTGAAATTTTTTGCTTTTTCCTGCTCCTCTTAGCATGATAAAGAAGATTCAAAGAGAGTGAGATGCCAGCTCCTTTCATTCAGTCAGTAGCTTCAATCATTTCTGGACGTTTTTCAATGGCAAAAATCAATGAATATTGTAAATGCACAAACAGTAATTTCTCCGCATTGCAAGGTGCAATTCTGAAATTTTTTGCTTTTTCCTGCTCCTCTTAGCATGATAAACAAGATTCAAAGAGAGTGAGATGCCAGCTCCTTTCATTCAGTCAGTAGCTTCAATCATTTCTGGACGTTTTTCAATGGCAAAAATCAATGAATATTGTAAATGCACAAACAGTAATTTCTCCGCATTGCAAGGTGCAATTCTGAAATTTTTTGCTTTTTCCTGCTCCTCTTAGCATGATAAAGAAGATTCAAAGAGAGTGAGATGCCAGCTCCTTTCATTCAGTCAGTAGCTTCAAACATTTCTGGTATATGAATAACATGATGTTTTTCAATGGCAAAAATCAATGAATATTGTAAATGCACAAACAGTAATTTCTCCGCATTGCAAGGTGCAATTCTGAAATTTTTTGCTTTTTCCTGCTCCTCTTAGCATGATAAAGAAGATTCAAAGAGAGTGAGATGCCAGCTCCTTTCATTCAGTCAGTAGCTTCAATCATTTCTGGACATTTTTCAATGGCAAAAATCAATGAATATTGTAAATGCACAAACAGTAATTTCTCCGCATTGCAAAGTGCAATTCTGAAATTTTTTGCTTTTTCCTGCTCCTCTTAGCATGATAAAGAAGATTCAAAGAGAGTGAGATGCCAGCTCCTTTCATTCAGTCAGTAGCTTCAATCATTTCTGGACGTTTTTCAATGGCAAAAATCAATGAATATTGTAAATGCACAAAGAGTAATTTCTCCGCATTGCAAGGTGCAATTCTGAAATTTTTTGCTTTTTCCTGCTCCTCTTAGCATGATAAAGAAGATTCAAAGAGAGTGAGATGCCAGCTCCTTTCATTCAGTCAGTAGCTTCAAACATTTCTGGTATATGAATAACATGATGTTTTTCAATGGCAAAAATCAATGAATATTGTAAATGCACAAACAGTAATTTCTCCGCATTGCAAGGTGCAATTCTGAAATTTTTTGCTTTTTCCTGCTCCTCTTAGCATGATAAAGAAGATTCAAAGAGAGTGAGATGCCAGCTCCTTTCATTCAGTCAGTAGCTTCAATCATTTCTGGACATTTTTCAATGGCAAAAATCAATGAATATTGTAAATGCACAAACAGTAATTTCTCCGCATTGCAAAGTGCAATTCTGAAATTTTTTGCTTTTTCCTGCTCCTCTTAGCATGATAAAGAAGATTCAAAGAGAGTGAGATGCCAGCTCCTTTCATTCAGTCAGTAACTTCAATCATTTCTGGACGTTTTTCAATGGCAAAAATCAATGAATATTGTAAATGCACAAAGAGTAATTTCTCCGCATTGCAAGGTGCAATTCTGAAATTTTTTGCTTTTTCCTGCTCCTCTTAGCATGATAAAGAAGATTCAAAGAGAGTGAGATGCCAGCTCCTTTCATTCAGTCAGTAGCTTCAAACATTTCTGGTATATGAATAACATGATGTTTTTCAATGGCAAAAATCAATGAATATTGTAAATGCACAAACAGTAATTTCTCGGCATTGCAAGGTGCAATTCTGAAATTTTTTGCTTTTTCCTGCTCCTCTTAGCATGATAAAGAAGATTCAAAGAGAGTGAGATGCCAGCTCCTTTCATTCAGTCAGTAGCTTCAATCATTTCTGGACGTTTTTCAATGGCAAAAATCTTTGAATATTGTAAATGCACAAACAGTAATTTCTCCGCATTGCAAGGTGCAATTCTGAAATTTTTTGCTTTTTCCTGCTCCTCTTAGCATGATAAAGAAGATTCAAAGAGAGTGAGATGCCAGCTCCTTTCATTCAGTCAGTAGCTTCAATCATTTCTGGTATATGAATAACATGATGTTTTTCAATGGCAAAAATCAATGAATATTGTAAATGCACAAACAGTAATTTCTCCGCATTGCAAGGTGCAATTCTGAAATTTTTTGCGTTTTCCTGCTCCTCTTAGCATGATAAACAAGATTCAAAGAGAGTGAGATGCCAGCTCCTTTCATTCAGTCAGTAGCTTCAATCATTTCTGGACATTTTTCAATGGCAAAAATCAATGAATATTGTAAATGCACAAACAGTAATTTCTCCGCATTGCAAAGTGCAATTCTGAAATTTTTTGCTTTTTCCTGCTCCTCTTAGCATGATAAAGAAGATTCAAAGAGAGTGAGATGCCAGCTCCTTTCATTCAGTCAGTAGCTTCAATCATTTCTGGACGTTTTTCAATGGCAAAAATCAATGAATATTGTAAATGCACAAACAGTAATTTCTCCGCATTGCAAGGTGCAATTCTGAAATTTTTTGCTTTTTCCTGCTCCTCTTAGCATGATAAACAAGATTCAAAGAGAGTGAGATGCCAGCTCCTTTCATTCAGTCAGTAGCTTCAATCATTTCTGGACGTTTTTCAATGGCAAAAATCAATGAATATTGTAAATGCACAAACAGTAATTTCTCCGCATTGCAAGGTGCAATTCTGAAATTTTTTGCTTTTTCCTGCTCCTCTTAGCATGATAAAGAAGATTCAAAGAGAGTGAGATGCCAGCTCCTTTCATTCAGTCAGTAGCTTCAAACATTTCTGGTATATGAATAACATGATGTTTTTCAATGGCAAAAATCAATGAATATTGTAAATGCACAAACAGTAATTTCTCCGCATTGCAAGGTGCAATTCTGAAATTTTTTGCTTTTTCCTGCTCCTCTTAGCATGATAAAGAAGATTCAAAGAGAGTGAGATGCCAGCTCCTTTCATTCAGTCAGTAGCTTCAATCATTTCTGGACGTTTTTCAATGGCAAAAATCTTTGAATATTGTAAATGCACAAACAGTAATTTCTCCGCATTGCAAGGTGCAATTCTGAAATTTTTTGCTTTTTCCTGCTCCTCTTAGCATGATAAAGAAGATTCAAAGAGAGTGAGATGCCAGCTCCTTTCATTCAGTCAGTAGCTTCAATCATTTCTGGTATATGAATAACATGATGTTTTTCAATGGCAAAAATCAATGAATATTGTAAATGCACAAACAGTAATTTCTCCGCATTGCAAGGTGCAATTCTGAAATTTTTTGCGTTTTCCTGCTCCTCTTAGCATGATAAACAAGATTCAAAGAGAGTGAGATGCCAGCTCCTTTCATTCAGTCAGTAGCTTCAATCATTTCTGGACATTTTTCAATGGCAAAAATCAATGAATATTGTAAATGCACAAACAGTAATTTCTCCGCATTGCAAAGTGCAATTCTGAAATTTTTTGCTTTTTCCTGCTCCTCTTAGCATGATAAAGAAGATTCAAAGAGAGTGAGATGCCAGCTCCTTTCATTCAGTCAGTAGCTTCAATCATTTCTGGACGTTTTTCAATGGCAAAAATCAATGAATATTGTAAATGCACAAACAGTAATTTCTCCGCATTGCAAGGTGCAATTCTGAAATTTTTTGCTTTTTCCTGCTCCTCTTAGCATGATAAACAAGATTCAAAGAGAGTGAGATGCCAGCTCCTTTCATTCAGTCAGTAGCTTCAATCATTTCTGGACGTTTTTCAATGGCAAAAATCAATGAATATTGTAAATGCACAAACAGTAATTTCTCCGCATTGCAAGGTGCAATTCTGAAATTTTTTGCTTTTTCCTGCTCCTCTTAGCATGATAAAGAAGATTCAAAGAGAGTGAGATGCCAGCTCCTTTCATTCAGTCAGTAGCTTCAAACATTTCTGGTATATGAATAACATGATGTTTTTCAATGGCAAAAATCAATGAATATTGTAAATGCACAAACAGTAATTTCTCCGCATTGCAAGGTGCAATTCTGAAATTTTTTGCTTTTTCCTGCTCCTCTTAGCATGATAAAGAAGATTCAAAGAGAGTGAGATGCCAGCTCCTTTCATTCAGTCAGTAGCTTCAATCATTTCTGGACATTTTTCAATGGCAAAAATCAATGAATATTGTAAATGCACAAACAGTAATTTCTCCGCATTGCAAAGTGCAATTCTGAAATTTTTTGCTTTTTCCTGCTCCTCTTAGCATGATAAAGAAGATTCAAAGAGAGTGAGATGCCAGCTCCTTTCATTCAGTCAGTAGCTTCAATCATTTCTGGACGTTTTTCAATGGCAAAAATCAATGAATATTGTAAATGCACAAAGAGTAATTTCTCCGCATTGCAAGGTGCAATTCTGAAATTTTTTGCTTTTTCCTGCTCCTCTTAGCATGATAAAGAAGATTCAAAGAGAGTGAGATGCCAGCTCCTTTCATTCAGTCAGTAGCTTCAAACATTTCTGGTATATGAATAACATGATGTTTTTCAATGGCAAAAATCAATGAATATTGTAAATGCACAAACAGTAATTTCTCCGCATTGCAAGGTGCAATTCTGAAATTTTTTGCTTTTTCCTGCTCCTCTTAGCATGATAAAGAAGATTCAAAGAGAGTGAGATGCCAGCTCCTTTCATTCAGTCAGTAGCTTCAATCATTTCTGGACATTTTTCAATGGCAAAAATCAATGAATATTGTAAATGCACAAACAGTAATTTCTCCGCATTGCAAAGTGCAATTCTGAAATTTTTTGCTTTTTCCTGCTCCTCTTAGCATGATAAAGAAGATTCAAAGAGAGTGAGATGCCAGCTCCTTTCATTCAGTCAGTAACTTCAATCATTTCTGGACGTTTTTCAATGGCAAAAATCAATGAATATTGTAAATGCACAAAGAGTAATTTCTCCGCATTGCAAGGTGCAATTCTGAAATTTTTTGCTTTTTCCTGCTCCTCTTAGCATGATAAAGAAGATTCAAAGAGAGTGAGATGCCAGCTCCTTTCATTCAGTCAGTAGCTTCAATCATTTCTGGACGTTTTTCAATGGCAAAAATCAATGAATATTGTAAATGCACAAAGAGTAATTTCTCCGCATTGCAAGGTGCAATTCTGAAATTTTTTGCTTTTTCCTGCTCCTCTTAGCATGATAAAGAAGATTCAAAGAGAGTGAGATGCCAGCTCCTTTCATTCAGTCAGTAGCTTCAAACATTTCTGGTATATGAATAACATGATGTTTTTCAATGGCAAAAATCAATGAATATTGTAAATGCACAAACAGTAATTTCTCGGCATTGCAAGGTGCAATTCTGAAATTTTTTGCTTTTTCCTGCTCCTCTTAGCATGATAAAGAAGATTCAAAGAGAGTGAGATGCCAGCTCCTTTCATTCAGTCAGTAGCTTCAATCATTTCTGGACGTTTTTCAATGGCAAAAATCATTGAATATTGTAAATGCACAAACAGTAATTTCTCCGCATTGCAAGGTGCAATTCTGAAATTTTTTGCTTTTTCCTGCTCCTCTTAGCATGATAAAGAAGATTCAAAGAGAGTGAGATGCCAGCTCCTTTCATTCAGTCAGTAGCTTCAATCATTTCTGGTATATGAATAACATGATGTTTTTCAATGGCAAAAATCAATGAATATTGTAAATGCACAAACAGTAATTTCTCCGCATTGCAAGGTGCAATTCTGAAATTTTTTGCTTTTTCCTGCTCCTCTTAGCATGATAAAGAAGATTCAAAGAGAGTGAGATGCCAGCTCCTTTCATTCAGTCAGTAGCTTCAATCATTTCTGGACGTTTTTCAATGGCAAAAATCAATGAATATTGTAAATGCACAAAGAGTAATTTCTCCGCATTGCAAGGTGCAATTCTGAAATTTTTTGCTTTTTCCTGCTCCTCTTAGCATGATAAAGAAGATTCAAAGAGAGTGAGATGCCAGCTCCTTTCATTCAGTCAGTAGCTTCAATCATTTCTGGTATATGAATAACATGATGTTTTTCAATGGCAAAAATCAATGAATATTGTAAATGCACAAACAGTAATTTCTCCGCATTGCAAGGTGCAATTCTGAAATTTTTTGCGTTTTCCTGCTCCTCTTAGCATGATAAACAAGATTCAAAGAGAGTGAGATGCCAGCTCCTTTCATTCAGTCAGTAGCTTCAATCATTTCTGGACGTTTTTCAATGGCAAAAATCAATGAATATTGTAAATGCACAAACAGTAATTTCTCCGCATTGCAAGGTGCAATTCTGAAATTTTTTGCTTTTTCCTGCTCCTCTTAGCATGATAAAGAAGATTCAAAGAGAGTGAGATGCCAGCTCCTTTCATTCAGTCAGTAGCTTCAATCATTTCTGGACGTTTTTCAATGGCAAAAATCAATGAATATTGTAAATGCACAAACAGTAATTTCTCCGCATTGCAAGGTGCAATTCTGAAATTTTTTGCTTTTTCCTGCTCCTCTTAGCATGATAAAGAAGATTCAAAGAGAGTGAGATGCCAGCTCCTTTCATTCAGTCAGTAGCTTCAAACATTTCTGGTATATGAATAACATGATGTTTTTCAATGGCAAAAATCAATGAATATTGTAAATGCACAAACAGTAATTTCTCCGCATTGCAAGGTGCAATTCTGAAATTTTTTGCTTTTTCCTGCTCCTCTTAGCATGATAAAGAAGATTCAAAGAGAGTGAGATGCCAGCTCCTTTCATTCAGTCAGTAGCTTCAATCATTTCTGGACGTTTTTCAATGGCAAAAATCATTGAATATTGTAAATGCACAAACAGTAATTTCTCCGCATTGCAAGGTGCAATTCTGAAATTTTTTGCTTTTTCCTGCTCCTCTTAGCATGATAAAGTAGATTCAAAGAGAGTGAGATGCCAGCTCCTTTCATTCAGTCAGTAGCTTCAATCATTTCTGGTATATGAATAACATGATGTTTTTCAATGGCAAAAATCAATGAATATTGTAAATGCACAAACAGTAATTTCTCCGCATTGCAAGGTGCAATTCTGAAATTTTTTGCTTTTTCCTGCTCCTCTTAGCATGATAAAGAAGATTCAAAGAGAGTGAGATGCCAGCTCCTTTCATTCAGTCAGTAGCTTCAATCATTTCTGGACGTTTTTCAATGGCAAAAATCAATGAATATTGTAAATGCACAAACAGTAATTTCTCCGCATTGCAAGGTGCAATTCTGAAATTTTTTGCTTTTTCCTGCTCCTCTTAGCATGATAAAGAAGATTCAAAGAGAGTGAGATGCCAGCTCCTTTCATTCAGTCAGTAGCTTCAAACATTTCTGGTATATGAATAACATGATGTTTTTCAATGGCAAAAATCAATGAATATTGTAAATGCACAAACAGTAATTTCTCCGCATTGCAAGGTGCAATTCTGAAATTTTTTGCTTTTTCCTGCTCCTCTTAGCATGATAAACAAGATTCAAAGAGAGTGAGATGCCAGCTCCTTTCATTCAGTCAGTAGCTTCTATCATTTCTGGACGTTTTTCAATGGCAAAAATCAATGAATATTGTAAATGCACAAACAGTAATTTCTCCGCATTGCAAGGTGCAATTCTGAAATTTTTTGCTTTTTCCTGCTCCTCTTAGCATGATAAAGAAGATTCAAAGAGAGTGAGATGCCAGCTCCTTTCATTCAGTCAGTAGCTTCAAACATTTCTGGTATATGAATAACATGATGTTTTTCAATGGCAAAAATCAATGAATATTGTAAATGCACAAACAGTAATTTCTCCGCATTGCAAGGTGCAATTCTGAAATTTTTTGCTTTTTCCTGCTCCTCTTAGCATGATAAAGAAGATTCAAAGAGAGTGAGATGCCAGCTCCTTTCATTCAGTCAGTAGCTTCAATCATTTCTGGACGTTTTTCAATGGCAAAAATCAATGAATATTGTAAATGCACAAACAGTAATTTCTCCGCATTGCAAGGTGCAATTCTGAAATTTTTTGCTTTTTCCTGCTCCTCTTAGCATGATAAACAAGATTCAAATAGAGTGAGATGCCAGCTCCTTTCATTCAGTCAGTAGCTTCAATCATTTCTGGACGTTTTTCAATGGCAAAAATCAATGAATATTGTAAATGCACAAACAGTAATTTCTCCGCATTGCAAGGTGCAATTCTGAAATTTTTTGCTTTTTCCTGCTCCTCTTAGCATGATAAAGAAGATTCAAAGAGAGTGAGATGCCAGCTCCTTTCATTCAGTCAGTAGCTTCAAACATTTCTGGTATATGAATAACATGATGTTTTTCAATGGCAAAAATCAATGAATATTGTAAATGCACAAACAGTAATTTCTCCGCATTGCAAGGTGCAATTCTGAAATTTTTTGCTTTTTCCTGCTCCTCTTAGCATGATAAAGAAGATTCAAAGAGAGTGAGATGCCAGCTCCTTTCATTCAGTCAGTAGCTTCAATCATTTCTGGACGTTTTTCAATGGCAAAAATCATTGAATATTGTAAATGCACAAACAGTAATTTCTCCGCATTGCAAGGTGCAATTCTGAAATTTTTTGCTTTTTCCTGCTCCTCTTAGCATGATAAAGTAGATTCAAAGAGAGTGAGATGCCAGCTCCTTTCATTCAGTCAGTAGCTTCAATCATTTCTGGTATATGAATAACATGATGTTTTTCAATGGCAAAAATCAATGAATATTGTAAATGCACAAACAGTAATTTCTCCGCATTGCAAGGTGCAATTCTGAAATTTTTTGCTTTTTCCTGCTCCTCTTAGCATGATAAAGAAGATTCAAAGAGAGTGAGATTCCAGCTCCTTTCATTCAGTCAGTAGCTTCAATCATTTCTGGACGTTTTTCAATGGCAAAAATCAATGAATATTGTAAATGCACAAACAGTAATTTCTCCGCATTGCAAGGTGCAATTCTGAAATTTTTTGTTTTTCCTGCTCCTCTTAGCATGATAAAGAAGATTCAAAGAGAGTGAGATGCCAGCTCCTTTCATTCAGTCAGTAGCTTCAAACATTTCTGGTATATGAATAACATGATGTTTTTCAATGGCAAAAATCAATGAATATTGTAAATGCACAAACAGTAATTTCTCCGCATTGCAAGGTGCAATTCTGAAATTTTTTGCTTTTTCCTGCTCCTCTTAGCATGATAAAGAAGATTCAAAGAGAGTGAGATGCCAGCTCCTTTCATTCAGTCAGTAGCTTCAATCATTTCTGGACGTTTTTCAATGGCAAAAATCATTGAATATTGTAAATGCACAAACAGTAATTTCTCCGCATTGCAAGGTGCAATTCTGAAATTTTTTGCTTTTTCCTGCTCCTCTTAGCATGATAAAGAAGATTCAAAGAGAGTGAGATGCCAGCTCCTTTCATTCAGTCAGTAGCTTCAATCATTTCTGGTATATGAATAACATGATGTTTTTCAATGGCAAAAATCAATGAATATTGTAAATGCACAAACAGTAATTTCTCCGCATTGCAAGGTGCAATTCTGAAATTTTTTGCTTTTTCCTGCTCCTCTTAGCATGATAAACAAGATTCAAAGAGAGTGAGATGCCAGCTCCTTTCATTCAGTCAGTAGCTTCAAACATTTCTGGTATATGAATAACATGATGTTTTTCAATGGCAAAAATCAATGAATATTGTAAATGCACAAACAGTAATTTCTCCGCATTGCAAGGTGCAATTCTGAAATTTTTTGCTTTTTCCTGCTCCTCTTAGCATGATAAAGAAGATTCAAAGAGAGTGAGATGCCAGCTCCTTTCATTCAGTCAGTAGCTTCAATCATTTCTGGACGTTTTTCAATGGCAAAAATCAATGAATATTGTAAATGCACAAACAGTAATTTCTCCGCATTGCAAGGTGCAATTCTGAAATTTTTTGCTTTTTCCTGCTCCTCTTAGCATGATAAACAAGATTCAAAGAGAGTGAGATGCCAGCTCCTTTCATTCAGTCAGTAGCTTCAATCATTTCTGGACGTTTTTCAATGGCAAAAATCAATGAATATTGTAAATGCACAAACAGTAATTTCTCCGCATTGCAAGGTGCAATTCTGAAATTTTTTGCTTTTTCCTGCTCCTCTTAGCATGATAAAGAAGATTCAAAGAGAGTGAGATGCCAGCTCCTTTCATTCAGTCAGTAGCTTCAAACATTTCTGGTATATGAATAACATGATGTTTTTCAATGGCAAAAATCAATGAATATTGTAAATGCACAAACAGTAATTTCTCCGCATTGCAAGGTGCAATTCTGAAATTTTTTGCTTTTTCCTGCTCCTCTTAGCATGATAAAGAAGATTCAAAGAGAGTGAGATGCCAGCTCCTTTCATTCAGTCAGTAGCTTCAATCATTTCTGGACATTTTTCAATGGCAAAAATCAATGAATATTGTAAATGCACAAACAGTAATTTCTCCGCATTGCAAAGTGCAATTCTGAAATTTTTTGCTTTTTCCTGCTCCTCTTAGCATGATAAAGAAGATTCAAAGAGAGTGAGATGCCAGCTCCTTTCATTCAGTCAGTAGCTTCAATCATTTCTGGACGTTTTTCAATGGCAAAAATCAATGAATATTGTAAATGCACAAAGAGTAATTTCTCCGCATTGCAAGGTGCAATTCTGAAATTTTTTGCTTTTTCCTGCTCCTCTTAGCATGATAAAGAAGATTCAAAGAGAGTGAGATGCCAGCTCCTTTCATTCAGTCAGTAGCTTCAAACATTTCTGGTATATGAATAACATGATGTTTTTCAATGGCAAAAATCAATGAATATTGTAAATGCACAAACAGTAATTTCTCCGCATTGCAAGGTGCAATTCTGAAATTTTTTGCTTTTTCCTGCTCCTCTTAGCATGATAAAGAAGATTCAAAGAGAGTGAGATGCCAGCTCCTTTCATTCAGTCAGTAGCTTCAATCATTTCTGGACATTTTTCAATGGCAAAAATCAATGAATATTGTAAATGCACAAACAGTAATTTCTCCGCATTGCAAAGTGCAATTCTGAAATTTTTTGCTTTTTCCTGCTCCTCTTAGCATGATAAAGAAGATTCAAAGAGAGTGAGATGCCAGCTCCTTTCATTCAGTCAGTAACTTCAATCATTTCTGGACGTTTTTCAATGGCAAAAATCAATGAATATTGTAAATGCACAAAGAGTAATTTCTCCGCATTGCAAGGTGCAATTCTGAAATTTTTTGCTTTTTCCTGCTCCTCTTAGCATGATAAAGAAGATTCAAAGAGAGTGAGATGCCAGCTCCTTTCATTCAGTCAGTAGCTTCAAACATTTCTGGTATATGAATAACATGATGTTTTTCAATGGCAAAAATCAATGAATATTGTAAATGCACAAACAGTAATTTCTCGGCATTGCAAGGTGCAATTCTGAAATTTTTTGCTTTTTCCTGCTCCTCTTAGCATGATAAAGAAGATTCAAAGAGAGTGAGATGCCAGCTCCTTTCATTCAGTCAGTAGCTTCAATCATTTCTGGACGTTTTTCAATGGCAAAAATCTTTGAATATTGTAAATGCACAAACAGTAATTTCTCCGCATTGCAAGGTGCAATTCTGAAATTTTTTGCTTTTTCCTGCTCCTCTTAGCATGATAAAGAAGATTCAAAGAGAGTGAGATGCCAGCTCCTTTCATTCAGTCAGTAGCTTCAATCATTTCTGGTATATGAATAACATGATGTTTTTCAATGGCAAAAATCAATGAATATTGTAAATGCACAAACAGTAATTTCTCCGCATTGCAAGGTGCAATTCTGAAATTTTTTGCGTTTTCCTGCTCCTCTTAGCATGATAAACAAGATTCAAAGAGAGTGAGATGCCAGCTCCTTTCATTCAGTCAGTAGCTTCAATCATTTCTGGACATTTTTCAATGGCAAAAATCAATGAATATTGTAAATGCACAAACAGTAATTTCTCCGCATTGCAAAGTGCAATTCTGAAATTTTTTGCTTTTTCCTGCTCCTCTTAGCATGATAAAGAAGATTCAAAGAGAGTGAGATGCCAGCTCCTTTCATTCAGTCAGTAGCTTCAATCATTTCTGGACGTTTTTCAATGGCAAAAATCAATGAATATTGTAAATGCACAAACAGTAATTTCTCCGCATTGCAAGGTGCAATTCTGAAATTTTTTGCTTTTTCCTGCTCCTCTTAGCATGATAAACAAGATTCAAAGAGAGTGAGATGCCAGCTCCTTTCATTCAGTCAGTAGCTTCAATCATTTCTGGACGTTTTTCAATGGCAAAAATCAATGAATATTGTAAATGCACAAACAGTAATTTCTCCGCATTGCAAGGTGCAATTCTGAAATTTTTTGCTTTTTCCTGCTCCTCTTAGCATGATAAAGAAGATTCAAAGAGAGTGAGATGCCAGCTCCTTTCATTCAGTCAGTAGCTTCAAACATTTCTGGTATATGAATAACATGATGTTTTTCAATGGCAAAAATCAATGAATATTGTAAATGCACAAACAGTAATTTCTCCGCATTGCAAGGTGCAATTCTGAAATTTTTTGCTTTTTCCTGCTCCTCTTAGCATGATAAAGAAGATTCAAAGAGAGTGAGATGCCAGCTCCTTTCATTCAGTCAGTAGCTTCAATCATTTCTGGACATTTTTCAATGGCAAAAATCAATGAATATTGTAAATGCACAAACAGTAATTTCTCCGCATTGCAAAGTGCAATTCTGAAATTTTTTGCTTTTTCCTGCTCCTCTTAGCATGATAAAGAAGATTCAAAGAGAGTGAGATGCCAGCTCCTTTCATTCAGTCAGTAGCTTCAATCATTTCTGGACGTTTTTCAATGGCAAAAATCAATGAATATTGTAAATGCACAAAGAGTAATTTCTCCGCATTGCAAGGTGCAATTCTGAAATTTTTTGCTTTTTCCTGCTCCTCTTAGCATGATAAAGAAGATTCAAAGAGAGTGAGATGCCAGCTCCTTTCATTCAGTCAGTAGCTTCAAACATTTCTGGTATATGAATAACATGATGTTTTTCAATGGCAAAAATCAATGAATATTGTAAATGCACAAACAGTAATTTCTCCGCATTGCAAGGTGCAATTCTGAAATTTTTTGCTTTTTCCTGCTCCTCTTAGCATGATAAAGAAGATTCAAAGAGAGTGAGATGCCAGCTCCTTTCATTCAGTCAGTAGCTTCAATCATTTCTGGACATTTTTCAATGGCAAAAATCAATGAATATTGTAAATGCACAAACAGTAATTTCTCCGCATTGCAAAGTGCAATTCTGAAATTTTTTGCTTTTTCCTGCTCCTCTTAGCATGATAAAGAAGATTCAAAGAGAGTGAGATGCCAGCTCCTTTCATTCAGTCAGTAACTTCAATCATTTCTGGACGTTTTTCAATGGCAAAAATCAATGAATATTGTAAATGCACAAAGAGTAATTTCTCCGCATTGCAAGGTGCAATTCTGAAATTTTTTGCTTTTTCCTGCTCCTCTTAGCATGATAAAGAAGATTCAAAGAGAGTGAGATGCCAGCTCCTTTCATTCAGTCAGTAGCTTCAATCATTTCTGGACGTTTTTCAATGGCAAAAATCAATGAATATTGTAAATGCACAAAGAGTAATTTCTCCGCATTGCAAGGTGCAATTCTGAAATTTTTTGCTTTTTCCTGCTCCTCTTAGCATGATAAAGAAGATTCAAAGAGAGTGAGATGCCAGCTCCTTTCATTCAGTCAGTAGCTTCAAACATTTCTGGTATATGAATAACATGATGTTTTTCAATGGCAAAAATCAATGAATATTGTAAATGCACAAACAGTAATTTCTCGGCATTGCAAGGTGCAATTCTGAAATTTTTTGCTTTTTCCTGCTCCTCTTAGCATGATAAAGAAGATTCAAAGAGAGTGAGATGCCAGCTCCTTTCATTCAGTCAGTAGCTTCAATCATTTCTGGACGTTTTTCAATGGCAAAAATCATTGAATATTGTAAATGCACAAACAGTAATTTCTCCGCATTGCAAGGTGCAATTCTGAAATTTTTTGCTTTTTCCTGCTCCTCTTAGCATGATAAAGAAGATTCAAAGAGAGTGAGATGCCAGCTCCTTTCATTCAGTCAGTAGCTTCAATCATTTCTGGTATATGAATAACATGATGTTTTTCAATGGCAAAAATCAATGAATATTGTAAATGCACAAACAGTAATTTCTCCGCATTGCAAGGTGCAATTCTGAAATTTTTTGCGTTTTCCTGCTCCTCTTAGCATGATAAACAAGATTCAAAGAGAGTGAGATGCCAGCTCCTTTCATTCAGTCAGTAGCTTCAATCATTTCTGGACGTTTTTCAATGGCAAAAATCAATGAATATTGTAAATGCACAAACAGTAATTTCTCCGCATTGCAAGTTGCAATTCTGAAATTTTTTGCTTTTTCCTGCTCCTCTTAGCATGATAAAGAAGATTCAAAGAGAGTGAGATGCCAGCTCCTTTCATTCAGTCAGTAGCTTCAATCATTTCTGGACGTTTTTCAATGGCAAAAATCAATGAATATTGTAAATGCACAAACAGTAATTTCTCCGCATTGCAAGGTGCAATTCTGAAATTTTTTGCTTTTTCCTGCTCCTCTTAGCATGATAAAGAAGATTCAAAGAGAGTGAGATGCCAGCTCCTTTCATTCAGTCAGTAGCTTCAATCATTTCTGGACGTTTTTCAATGGCAAAAATCAATGAATATTGTAAATGCACAAAGAGTAATTTCTCCGCATTGCAAGGTGCAATTCTGAAATTTTTTGCTTTTTCCTGCTCCTCTTAGCATGATAAAGAAGATTCAAAGAGAGTGAGATGCCAGCTCCTTTCATTCAGTCAGTAGCTTCAATCATTTCTGGTATATGAATAACATGATGTTTTTCAATGGCAAAAATCAATGAATATTGTAAATGCACAAACAGTAATTTCTCCGCATTGCAAGGTGCAATTCTGAAATTTTTTGCGTTTTCCTGCTCCTCTTAGCATGATAAACAAGATTCAAAGAGAGTGAGATGCCAGCTCCTTTCATTCAGTCAGTAGCTTCAATCATTTCTGGACGTTTTTCAATGGCAAAAATCAATGAATATTGTAAATGCACAAACAGTAATTTCTCCGCATTGCAAGGTGCAATTCTGAAATTTTTTGCTTTTTCCTGCTCCTCTTAGCATGATAAAGAAGATTCAAAGAGAGTGAGATGCCAGCTCCTTTCATTCAGTCAGTAGCTTCAATCATTTCTGGACGTTTTTCAATGGCAAAAATCAATGAATATTGTAAATGCACAAACAGTAATTTCTCCGCATTGCAAGGTGCAATTCTGAAATTTTTTGCTTTTTCCTGCTCCTCTTAGCATGATAAAGAAGATTCAAAGAGAGTGAGATGCCAGCTCCTTTCATTCAGTCAGTAGCTTCAAACATTTCTGGTATATGAATAACATGATGTTTTTCAATGGCAAAAATCAATGAATATTGTAAATGCACAAACAGTAATTTCTCCGCATTGCAAGGTGCAATTCTGAAATTTTTTGCTTTTTCCTGCTCCTCTTAGCATGATAAAGAAGATTCAAAGAGAGTGAGATGCCAGCTCCTTTCATTCAGTCAGTAGCTTCAATCATTTCTGGACGTTTTTCAATGGCAAAAATCATTGAATATTGTAAATGCACAAACAGTAATTTCTCCGCATTGCAAGGTGCAATTCTGAAATTTTTTGCTTTTTCCTGCTCCTCTTAGCATGATAAAGTAGATTCAAAGAGAGTGAGATGCCAGCTCCTTTCATTCAGTCAGTAGCTTCAATCATTTCTGGTATATGAATAACATGATGTTTTTCAATGGCAAAAATCAATGAATATTGTAAATGCACAAACAGTAATTTCTCCGCATTGCAAGGTGCAATTCTGAAATTTTTTGCTTTTTCCTGCTCCTCTTAGCATGATAAAGAAGATTCAAAGAGAGTGAGATGCCAGCTCCTTTCATTCAGTCAGTAGCTTCAATCATTTCTGGACGTTTTTCAATGGCAAAAATCAATGAATATTGTAAATGCACAAACAGTAATTTCTCCGCATTGCAAGGTGCAATTCTGAAATTTTTTGCTTTTTCCTGCTCCTCTTAGCATGATAAAGAAGATTCAAAGAGAGTGAGATGCCAGCTCCTTTCATTCAGTCAGTAGCTTCAAACATTTCTGGTATATGAATAACATGATGTTTTTCAATGGCAAAAATCAATGAATATTGTAAATGCACAAACAGTAATTTCTCCGCATTGCAAGGTGCAATTCTGAAATTTTTTGCTTATCCTGCTCCTCTTAGCATGATAAAGAAGATTCAAAGAGAGTGAGATGCCAGCTCCTTTCATTCAGTCAGTAGCTTCAAACATTTCTGGTATATGAATAACATGATGTTTTTCAATGGCAAAAATCAATGAATATTGTAAATGCACAAACAGTAATTTCTCCGCATTGCAAGGTGCAATTCTGAAATTTTTTGCTTTTTCCTGCTCCTCTTAGCATGATAAAGAAGATTCAAAGAGAGTGAGATGCCAGCTCCTTTCATTCAGTCAGTAGCTTCAATCATTTCTGGACGTTTTTCAATGGCAAAAATCATTGAATATTGTAAATGCACAAACAGTAATTTCTCCGCATTGCAAGGTGCAATTCTGAAATTTTTTGCTTTTTCCTGCTCCTCTTAGCATGATAAAGAAGATTCAAAGAGAGTGAGATGCCAGCTCCTTTCATTCAGTCAGTAGCTTCAATCATTTCTGGTATATGAATAACATGATGTTTTTCAATGGCAAAAATCAATGAATATTGTAAATGCACAAACAGTAATTTCTCCGCATTGCAAGGTGCAATTCTGAAATTTTTTGCTTTTTCCTGCTCCTCTTAGCATGATAAACAAGATTCAAAGAGAGTGAGATGCCAGCTCCTTTCATTCAGTCAGTAGCTTCTATCATTTCTGGACGTTTTTCAATGGCAAAAATCAATGAATATTGTAAATGCACAAACAGTAATTTCTCCGCATTGCAAGGTGCAATTCTGAAATTTTTTGCTTTTTCCTGCTCCTCTTAGCATGATAAAGAAGATTCAAAGAGAGTGAGATGCCAGCTCCTTTCATTCAGTCAGTAGCTTCAAACATTTCTGGTATATGAATAACATGATGTTTTTCAATGGCAAAAATCAATGAATATTGTAAATGCACAAACAGTAATTTCTCCGCATTGCAAGGTGCAATTCTGAAATTTTTTGCTTTTTCCTGCTCCTCTTAGCATGATAAAGAAGATTCAAAGAGAGTGAGATGCCAGCTCCTTTCATTCAGTCAGTAGCTTCAATCATTTCTGGACGTTTTTCAATGGCAAAAATCAATGAATATTGTAAATGCACAAACAGTAATTTCTCCGCATTGCAAGGTGCAATTCTGAAATTTTTTGCTTTTTCCTGCTCCTCTTAGCATGATAAACAAGATTCAAAGAGAGTGAGATGCCAGCTCCTTTCATTCAGTCAGTAGCTTCAATCATTTCTGGACGTTTTTCAATGGCAAAAATCAATGAATATTGTAAATGCACAAACAGTAATTTCTCCGCATTGCAAGGTGCAATTCTGAAATTTTTTGCTTTTTCCTGCTCCTCTTAGCATGATAAAGAAGATTCAAAGAGAGTGAGATGCCAGCTCCTTTCATTCAGTCAGTAGCTTCAAACATTTCTGGTATATGAATAACATGATGTTTTTCAATGGCAAAAATCAATGAATATTGTAAATGCACAAACAGTAATTTCTCCGCATTGCAAGGTGCAATTCTGAAATTTTTTGCTTTTTCCTGCTCCTCTTAGCATGATAAAGAAGATTCAAAGAGAGTGAGATGCCAGCTCCTTTCATTCAGTCAGTAGCTTCAATCATTTCTGGACATTTTTCAATGGCAAAAATCAATGAATATTGTAAATGCACAAACAGTAATTTCTCCGCATTGCAAGGTGCAATTCTGAAATTTTTTGCTTTTTCCTGCTCCTCTTAGCATGATAAAGAAGATTCAAAGAGAGTGAGATGCCAGCTCCTTTCATTCAGTCAGTAGCTTCAATCATTTCTGGACGTTTTTCAATGGCAAAAATCAATGAATATTGTAAATGCACAAAGAGTAATTTCTCCGCATTGCAAGGTGCAATTCTGAAATTTTTTGCTTTTTCCTGCTCCTCTTAGCATGATAAAGAAGATTCAAAGAGAGTGAGATGCCAGCTCCTTTCATTCAGTCAGTAGCTTCAATCATTTCTGGACGTTTTTCAATGGCAAAAATCATTGAATATTGTAAATGCACAAACAGTAATTTCTCCGCATTGCAAGGTGCAATTCTGAAATTTTTTGCTTTTTCCTGCTCCTCTTAGCATGATAAAGTAGATTCAAAGAGAGTGAGATGCCAGCTCCTTTCATTCAGTCAGTAGCTTCAATCATTTCTGGTATATGAATAACATGATGTTTTTCAATGGCAAAAATCAATGAATATTGTAAATGCACAAACAGTAATTTCTCCGCATTGCAAGGTGCAATTCTGAAATTTTTTGCTTTTTCCTGCTCCTCTTAGCATGATAAAGAAGATTCAAAGAGAGTGAGATGCCAGCTCCTTTCATTCAGTCAGTAGCTTCAATCATTTCTGGACGTTTTTCAATGGCAAAAATCAATGAATATTGTAAATGCACAAACAGTAATTTCTCCGCATTGCAAGGTGCAATTCTGAAATTTTTTGCTTTTTCCTGCTCCTCTTAGCATGATAAAGAAGATTCAAAGAGAGTGAGATGCCAGCTCCTTTCATTCAGTCAGTAGCTTCAAACATTTCTGGTATATGAATAACATGATGTTTTTCAATGGCAAAAATCAATGAATATTGTAAATGCACAAACAGTAATTTCTCCGCATTGCAAGGTGCAATTCTGAAATTTTTTGCTTATCCTGCTCCTCTTAGCATGATAAAGAAGATTCAAAGAGAGTGAGATGCCAGCTCCTTTCATTCAGTCAGTAGCTTCAAACATTTCTGGTATATGAATAACATGATGTTTTTCAATGGCAAAAATCAATGAATATTGTAAATGCACAAACAGTAATTTCTCCGCATTGCAAGGTGCAATTCTGAAATTTTTTGCTTTTTCCTGCTCCTCTTAGCATGATAAAGAAGATTCAAAGAGAGTGAGATGCCAGCTCCTTTCATTCAGTCAGTAGCTTCAATCATTTCTGGACGTTTTTCAATGGCAAAAATCATTGAATATTGTAAATGCACAAACAGTAATTTCTCCGCATTGCAAGGTGCAATTCTGAAATTTTTTGCTTTTTCCTGCTCCTCTTAGCATGATAAAGAAGATTCAAAGAGAGTGAGATGCCAGCTCCTTTCATTCAGTCAGTAGCTTCAATCATTTCTGGTATATGAATAACATGATGTTTTTCAATGGCAAAAATCAATGAATATTGTAAATGCACAAACAGTAATTTCTCCGCATTGCAAGGTGCAATTCTGAAATTTTTTGCTTTTTCCTGCTCCTCTTAGCATGATAAACAAGATTCAAAGAGAGTGAGATGCCAGCTCCTTTCATTCAGTCAGTAGCTTCTATCATTTCTGGACGTTTTTCAATGGCAAAAATCAATGAATATTGTAAATGCACAAACAGTAATTTCTCCGCATTGCAAGGTGCAATTCTGAAATTTTTTGCTTTTTCCTGCTCCTCTTAGCATGATAAAGAAGATTCAAAGAGAGTGAGATGCCAGCTCCTTTCATTCAGTCAGTAGCTTCAAACATTTCTGGTATATGAATAACATGATGTTTTTCAATGGCAAAAATCAATGAATATTGTAAATGCACAAACAGTAATTTCTCCGCATTGCAAGGTGCAATTCTGAAATTTTTTGCTTTTTCCTGCTCCTCTTAGCATGATAAAGAAGATTCAAAGAGAGTGAGATGCCAGCTCCTTTCATTCAGTCAGTAGCTTCAATCATTTCTGGACATTTTTCAATGGCAAAAATCAATGAATATTGTAAATGCACAAACAGTAATTTCTCCGCATTGCAAGGTGCAATTCTGAAATTTTTTGCTTTTTCCTGCTCCTCTTAGCATGATAAAGAAGATTCAAAGAGAGTGAGATGCCAGCTCCTTTCATTCAGTCAGTAGCTTCAATCATTTCTGGACGTTTTTCAATGGCAAAAATCAATGAATATTGTAAATGCACAAAGAGTAATTTCTCCGCATTGCAAGGTGCAATTCTGAAATTTTTTGCTTTTTCCTGCTCCTCTTAGCATGATAAAGAAGATTCAAAGAGAGTGAGATGCCAGCTCCTTTCATTCAGTCAGTAGCTTCAATCATTTCTGGACGTTTTTCAATGGCAAAAATCATTGAATATTGTAAATGCACAAACAGTAATTTCTCCGCATTGCAAGGTGCAATTCTGAAATTTTTTGCTTTTTCCTGCTCCTCTTAGCATGATAAAGTAGATTCAAAGAGAGTGAGATGCCAGCTCCTTTCATTCAGTCAGTAGCTTCAATCATTTCTGGTATATGAATAACATGATGTTTTTCAATGGCAAAAATCAATGAATATTGTAAATGCACAAACAGTAATTTCTCCGCATTGCAAGGTGCAATTCTGAAATTTTTTGCTTTTTCCTGCTCCTCTTAGCATGATAAAGAAGATTCAAAGAGAGTGAGATGCCAGCTCCTTTCATTCAGTCAGTAGCTTCAATCATTTCTGGACGTTTTTCAATGGCAAAAATCAATGAATATTGTAAATGCACAAACAGTAATTTCTCCGCATTGCAAGGTGCAATTCTGAAATTTTTTGCTTTTTCCTGCTCCTCTTAGCATGATAAAGAAGATTCAAAGAGAGTGAGATGCCAGCTCCTTTCATTCAGTCAGTAGCTTCAAACATTTCTGGTATATGAATAACATGATGTTTTTCAATGGCAAAAATCAATGAATATTGTAAATGCACAAACAGTAATTTCTCCGCATTGCAAGGTGCAATTCTGAAATTTTTTGCTTATCCTGCTCCTCTTAGCATGATAAAGAAGATTCAAAGAGAGTGAGATGCCAGCTCCTTTCATTCAGTCAGTAGCTTCAAACATTTCTGGTATATGAATAACATGATGTTTTTCAATGGCAAAAATCAATGAATATTGTAAATGCACAAACAGTAATTTCTCCGCATTGCAAGGTGCAATTCTGAAATTTTTTGCTTTTTCCTGCTCCTCTTAGCATGATAAAGAAGATTCAAAGAGAGTGAGATGCCAGCTCCTTTCATTCAGTCAGTAGCTTCAATCATTTCTGGACGTTTTTCAATGGCAAAAATCATTGAATATTGTAAATGCACAAACAGTAATTTCTCCGCATTGCAAGGTGCAATTCTGAAATTTTTTGCTTTTTCCTGCTCCTCTTAGCATGATAAAGAAGATTCAAAGAGAGTGAGATGCCAGCTCCTTTCATTCAGTCAGTAGCTTCAATCATTTCTGGTATATGAATAACATGATGTTTTTCAATGGCAAAAATCAATGAATATTGTAAATGCACAAACAGTAATTTCTCCGCATTGCAAGGTGCAATTCTGAAATTTTTTGCTTTTTCCTGCTCCTCTTAGCATGATAAACAAGATTCAAAGAGAGTGAGATGCCAGCTCCTTTCATTCAGTCAGTAGCTTCTATCATTTCTGGACGTTTTTCAATGGCAAAAATCAATGAATATTGTAAATGCACAAACAGTAATTTCTCCGCATTGCAAGGTGCAATTCTGAAATTTTTTGCTTTTTCCTGCTCCTCTTAGCATGATAAAGAAGATTCAAAGAGAGTGAGATGCCAGCTCCTTTCATTCAGTCAGTAGCTTCAAACATTTCTGGTATATGAATAACATGATGTTTTTCAATGGCAAAAATCAATGAATATTGTAAATGCACAAACAGTAATTTCTCCGCATTGCAAGGTGCAATTCTGAAATTTTTTGCTTTTTCCTGCTCCTCTTAGCATGATAAAGAAGATTCAAAGAGAGTGAGATGCCAGCTCCTTTCATTCAGTCAGTAGCTTCAATCATTTCTGGACGTTTTTCAATGGCAAAAATCAATGAATATTGTAAATGCACAAACAGTAATTTCTCCGCATTGCAAGGTGCAATTCTGAAATTTTTTGCTTTTTCCTGCTCCTCTTAGCATGATAAACAAGATTCAAAGAGAGTGAGATGCCAGCTCCTTTCATTCAGTCAGTAGCTTCAATCATTTCTGGACGTTTTTCAATGGCAAAAATCAATGAATATTGTAAATGCACAAACAGTAATTTCTTCGCATTGCAAGGTGCAATTCTGAAATTTTTTGCTTTTTCCTGCTCCTCTTAGCATGATAAAGAAGATTCAAAGAGAGTGAGATGCCAGCTCCTTTCATTCAGTCAGTAGCTTCAAACATTTCTGGTATATGAATAACATGATGTTTTTCAATGGCAAAAATCAATGAATATTGTAAATGCACAAACAGTAATTTCTCCGCATTGCAAGGTGCAATTCTGAAATTTTTTGCTTTTTCCTGCTCCTCTTAGCATGATAAAGAAGATTCAAAGAGAGTGAGATGCCAGCTCCTTTCATTCAGTCAGTAGCTTCAATCATTTCTGGACATTTTTCAATGGCAAAAATCAATGAATATTGTAAATGCACAAACAGTAATTTCTCCGCATTGCAAGGTGCAATTCTGAAATTTTTTGCTTTTTCCTGCTCCTCTTAGCATGATAAAGAAGATTCAAAGAGAGTGAGATGCCAGCTCCTTTCATTCAGTCAGTAGCTTCAATCATTTCTGGACGTTTTTCAATGGCAAAAATCAATGAATATTGTAAATGCACAAAGAGTAATTTCTCCGCATTGCAAGGTGCAATTCTGAAATTTTTTGCTTTTTCCTGCTCCTCTTAGCATGATAAAGAAGATTCAAAGAGAGTGAGATGCCAGCTCCTTTCATTCAGTCAGTAGCTTCAAACATTTCTGGTATATGAATAACATGATGTTTTTCAATGGCAAAAATCAATGAATATTGTAAATGCACAAACAGTAATTTCTCCGCATTGCAAGGTGCAATTCTGAAATTTTTTGCTTTTTCCTGCTCCTCTTAGCATGATAAAGAAGATTCAAAGAGAGTGAGATGCCAGCTCCTTTCATTCAGTCAGTAGCTTCAATCATTTCTGGACGTTTTTCAATGGCAAAAATCATTGAATATTGTAAATGCACAAACAGTAATTTCTCCGCATTGCAAGGTGCAATTCTGAAATTTTTTGCTTTTTCCTGCTCCTCTTAGCATGATAAAGAAGATTCAAAGAGAGTGAGATGCCAGCTCCTTTCATTCAGTCAGTAGCTTCAATCATTTCTGGTATATGAATAACATGATGTTTTTCAATGGCAAAAATCAATGAATATTGTAAATGCACAAACAGTAATTTCTCCGCATTGCAAGGTGCAATTCTGAAATTTTTTGCGTTTTCCTGCTCCTCTTAGCATGATAAACAAGATTCAAAGAGAGTGAGATGCCAGCTCCTTTCATTCAGTCAGTAGCTTCAATCATTTCTGGACGTTTTTCAATGGCAAAAATCAATGAATATTGTAAATGCACAAACAGTAATTTCTCCGCATTGCAAGGTGCAATTCTGAAATTTTTTGCTTTTTCCTGCTCCTCTTAGCATGATAAAGAAGATTCAAAGAGAGTGAGATGCCAGCTCCTTTCATTCAGTCAGTAGCTTCAATCATTTCTGGACGTTTTTCAATGGCAAAAATCAATGAATATTGTAAATGCACAAACAGTAATTTCTCCGCATTGCAAGGTGCAATTCTGAAATTTTTTGCTTTTTCCTGCTCCTCTTAGCATGATAAAGAAGATTCAAAGAGAGTGAGATGCCAGCTCCTTTCATTCAGTCAGTAGCTTCAATCATTTCTGGACGTTTTTCAATGGCAAAAATCAATGAATATTGTAAATGCACAAAGAGTAATTTCTCCGCATTGCAAGGTGCAATTCTGAAATTTTTTGCTTTTTCCTGCTCCTCTTAGCATGATAAAGAAGATTCAAAGAGAGTGAGATGCCAGCTCCTTTCATTCAGTCAGTAGCTTCAATCATTTCTGGTATATGAATAACATGATGTTTTTCAATGGCAAAAATCAATGAATATTGTAAATGCACAAACAGTAATTTCTCCGCATTGCAAGGTGCAATTCTGAAATTTTTTGCGTTTTCCTGCTCCTCTTAGCATGATAAACAAGATTCAAAGAGAGTGAGATGCCAGCTCCTTTCATTCAGTCAGTAGCTTCAATCATTTCTGGACGTTTTTCAATGGCAAAAATCAATGAATATTCTAAATGCACAAACAGTAATTTCTCCGCATTGCAAGGTGCAATTCTGAAATTTTTTGCTTTTTCCTGCTCCTCTTAGCATGATAAAGAAGATTCAAAGAGAGTGAGATGCCAGCTCCTTTCATTCAGTCAGTAGCTTCAATCATTTCTGGACGTTTTTCAATGGCAAAAATCAATGAATATTGTAAATGCACAAACAGTAATTTCTCCGCATTGCAAGGTGCAATTCTGAAATTTTTTGCTTTTTCCTGCTCCTCTTAGCATGATAAAGAAGATTCAAAGAGAGTGAGATGCCAGCTCCTTTCATTCAGTCAGTAGCTTCAATCATTTCTGGACGTTTTTCAATGGCAAAAATCATTGAATATTGTAAATGCACAAACAGTAATTTCTCCGCATTGCAAGGTGCAATTCTGAAATTTTTTGCTTTTTCCTGCTCCTCTTAGCATGATAAAGTAGATTCAAAGAGAGTGAGATGCCAGCTCCTTTCATTCAGTCAGTAGCTTCAATCATTTCTGGACATTTTTCAATGGCAAAAATCAATGAATATTGTAAATGCACAAACAGTAATTTCTCCGCATTGCAAAGTGCAATTCTGAAATTTTTTGCTTTTTCCTGCTCCTCTTAGCATGATAAAGAAGATTCAAAGAGAGTGAGATGCCAGCTCCTTTCATTCAGTCAGTAGCTTCAATCATTTCTGGACGTTTTTCAATGGCAAAAATCAATGAATATTGTAAATGCACAAAGAGTAATTTCTCCGCATTGCAAGGTGCAATTCTGAAATTTTTTGCTTTTTCCTGCTCCTCTTAGCATGATAAAGAAGATTCAAAGAGAGTGAGATGCCAGCTCCTTTCATTCAGTCAGTAGCTTCAAACATTTCTGGTATATGAATAACATGATGTTTTTCAATGGCAAAAATCAATGAATATTGTAAATGCACAAACAGTAATTTCTCCGCATTGCAAGGTGCAATTCTGAAATTTTTTGCTTTTTCCTGCTCCTCTTAGCATGATAAAGAAGATTCAAAGAGAGTGAGATGCCAGCTCCTTTCATTCAGTCAGTAGCTTCAATCATTTCTGGACATTTTTCAATGGCAAAAATCAATGAATATTGTAAATGCACAAACAGTAATTTCTCCGCATTGCAAAGTGCAATTCTGAAATTTTTTACTTTTTCCTGCTCCTCTTAGCATGATAAAGAAGATTCAAAGAGAGTGAGATGCCAGCTCCTTTCATTCAGTCAGTAACTTCAATCATTTCTGGACGTTTTTCAATGGCAAAAATCAATGAATATTGTAAATGCACAAAGAGTAATTTCTCCGCATTGCAAGGTGCAATTCTGAAATTTTTTGCTTTTTCCTGCTCCTCTTAGCATGATAAAGAAGATTCAAAGAGAGTGAGATGCCAGCTCCTTTCATTCAGTCAGTAGCTTCAATCATTTCTGGACGTTTTTCAATGGCAAAAATCAATGAATATTGTAAATGCACAAACAGTAATTTCTCCGCATTGCAAGGTGCAATTCTGAAATTTTTTGCTTTTTCCTGCTCCTCTTAGCATGATAAAGAAGATTCAAAGAGAGTGAGATGCCAGCTCCTTTCATTCAGTCAGTAGCTTCAAACATTTCTGGTATATGAATAACATGATGTTTTTCAATGGCAAAAATCAATGAATATTGTAAATGCACAAACAGTAATTTCTCGGCATTGCAAGGTGCAATTCTGAAATTTTTTGCTTTTTCCTGCTCCTCTTAGCATGATAAAGAAGATTCAAAGAGAGTGAGATGCCAGCTCCTTTCATTCAGTCAGTAGCTTCAATCATTTCTGGACGTTTTTCAATGGCAAAAATCAATGAATATTGTAAATGCACAAAGAGTAATTTCTCCGCATTGCAAGGTGCAATTCTGAAATTTTTTGCTTTTTCCTGCTCCTCTTAGCATGATAAAGAAGATTCAAAGAGAGTGAGATGCCAGCTCCTTTCATTCAGTCAGTAGCTTCAAACATTTCTGGTATATGAATAACATGATGTTTTTCAATGGCAAAAATCAATGAATATTGTAAATGCACAAACAGTAATTTCTCCGCATTGCAAGGTGCAATTCTGAAATTTTTTGCTTTTTCCTGCTCCTCTTAGCATGATAAAGAAGATTCAAAGAGAGTGAGATGCCAGCTCCTTTCATTCAGTCAGTAGCTTCAATCATTTCTGGACATTTTTCAATGGCAAAAATCAATGAATATTGTAAATGCACAAACAGTAATTTCTCCGCATTGCAAAGTGCAATTCTGAAATTTTTTACTTTTTCCTGCTCCTCTTAGCATGATAAAGAAGATTCAAAGAGAGTGAGATGCCAGCTCCTTTCATTCAGTCAGTAACTTCAATCATTTCTGGACGTTTTTCAATGGCAAAAATCAATGAATATTGTAAATGCACAAAGAGTAATTTCTCCGCATTGCAAGGTGCAATTCTGAAATTTTTTGCTTTTTCCTGCTCCTCTTAGCATGATAAAGAAGATTCAAAGAGAGTGAGATGCCAGCTCCTTTCATTCAGTCAGTAGCTTCAATCATTTCTGGACGTTTTTCAATGGCAAAAATCAATGAATATTGTAAATGCACAAACAGTAATTTCTCCGCATTGCAAGGTGCAATTCTGAAATTTTTTGCTTTTTCCTGCTCCTCTTAGCATGATAAAGAAGATTCAAAGAGAGTGAGATGCCAGCTCCTTTCATTCAGTCAGTAGCTTCAAACATTTCTGGTATATGAATAACATGATGTTTTTCAATGGCAAAAATCAATGAATATTGTAAATGCACAAACAGTAATTTCTCGGCATTGCAAGGTGCAATTCTGAAATTTTTTGCTTTTTCCTGCTCCTCTTAGCATGATAAAGAAGATTCAAAGAGAGTGAGATGCCAGCTCCTTTCATTCAGTCAGTAGCTTCAATCATTTCTGGACGTTTTTCAATGGCAAAAATCAATGAATATTGTAAATGCACAAAGAGTAATTTCTCCGCATTGCAAGGTGCAATTCTGAAATTTTTTGCTTTTTCCTGCTCCTCTTAGCCTGATAAAGAAGATTCAAAGAGAGTGAGATGCCAGCTCCTTTCATTCAGTCAGTAGCTTCAAACATTTCTGGTATATGAATAACATGATGTTTTTCAATGGCAAAAATCAATGAATATTGTAAATGCACAAACAGTAATTTCTCCGCATTGCAAGGTGCAATTCTGAAATTTTTTGCTTTTTCCTGCTCCTCTTAGCATGATAAAGAAGATTCAAAGAGAGTGAGATGCCAGCTCCTTTCATTCAGTCAGTAGCTTCAATGATTTCTGGACATTTTTCAATGGCAAAAATCAATGAATATTGTAAATGCACAAACAGTAATTTCTCCGCATTGCAAAGTGCAATTCTGAAATTTTTTGCTTTTTCCTGCTCCTCTTAGCATGATAAAGAAGATTCAAAGAGAGTGAGATGCCAGCTCCTTTCATTCAGTCAGTAACTTCAATCATTTCTGGACGTTTTTCAATGGCAAAAATCAATGAATATTGTAAATGCACAAAGAGTAATTTCTCCGCATTGCAAGGTGCAATTCTGAAATTTTTTGCTTTTTCCTGCTCCTCTTAGCATGATAAAGAAGATTCAAAGAGAGTGAGATGCCAGCTCCTTTCATTCAGTCAGTAGCTTCAATCATTTCTGGACGTTTTTCAATGGCAAAAATCAATGAATATTGTAAATGCACAAAGAGTAATTTCTCCGCATTGCAAGGTGCAATTCTGAAATTTTTTGCTTTTTCCTGCTCCTCTTAGCATGATAAAGAAGATTCAAAGAGAGTGAGATGCCAGCTCCTTTCATTCAGTCAGTAGCTTCAAACATTTCTGGTATATGAATAACATGATGTTTTTCAATGGCAAAAATCAATGAATATTGTAAATGCACAAACAGTAATTTCTCGGCATTGCAAGGTGCAATTCTGAAATTTTTTGCTTTTTCCTGCTCCTCTTAGCATGATAAAGAAGATTCAAAGAGAGTGAGATGCCAGCTCCTTTCATTCAGTCAGTAGCTTCAATCATTTCTGGACGTTTTTCAATGGCAAAAATCATTGAATATTGTAAATGCACAAACAGTAATTTCTCCGCATTGCAAGGTGCAATTCTGAAATTTTTTGCTTTTTCCTGCTCCTCTTAGCATGATAAAGAAGATTCAAAGAGAGTGAGATGCCAGCTCCTTTCATTCAGTCAGTAGCTTCAATCATTTCTGGTATATGAATAACATGATGTTTTTCAATGGCAAAAATCAATGAATATTGTAAATGCACAAACAGTAATTTCTCCGCATTGCAAGGTGCAATTCTGAAATTTTTTGCGTTTTCCTGCTCCTCTTAGCATGATAAACAAGATTCAAAGAGAGTGAGATGCTAGCTCCTTTCATTCAGTCAGTAGCTTCAATCATTTCTGGACGTTTTTCAATGGCAAAAATCAATGAATATTGTAAATGCACAAACAGTAATTTCTCCGCATTGCAAGTTGCAATTCTGAAATTTTTTGCTTTTTCCTGCTCCTCTTAGCATGATAAAGAAGATTCAAAGAGAGTGAGATGCCAGCTCCTTTCATTCAGTCAGTAGCTTCAATCATTTCTGGACGTTTTTCAATGGCAAAAATCAATGAATATTGTAAATGCACAAACAGTAATTTCTCCGCATTGCAAGGTGCAATTCTGAAATTTTTTGCTTTTTCCTGCTCCTCTTAGCATGATAAAGAAGATTCAAAGAGAGTGAGATGCCAGCTCCTTTCATTCAGTCAGTAGCTTCAATCATTTCTGGACGTTTTTCAATGGCAAAAATCAATGAATATTGTAAATGCACAAAGAGTAATTTCTCCGCATTGCAAGGTGCAATTCTGAAATTTTTTGCTTTTTCCTGCTCCTCTTAGCATGATAAAGAAGATTCAAAGAGAGTGAGATGCCAGCTCCTTTCATTCAGTCAGTAGCTTCAATCATTTCTGGTATATGAATAACATGATGTTTTTCAATGGCAAAAATCAATGAATATTGTAAATGCACAAACAGTAATTTCTCCGCATTGCAAGGTGCAATTCTGAAATTTTTTGCGTTTTCCTGCTCCTCTTAGCATGATAAACAAGATTCAAAGAGAGTGAGATGCCAGCTCCTTTCATTCAGTCAGTAGCTTCAATCATTTCTGGACGTTTTTCAATGGCAAAAATCAATGAATATTGTAAATGCACAAACAGTAATTTCTCCGCATTGCAAGGTGCAATTCTGAAATTTTTTGCTTTTTCCTGCTCCTCTTAGCATGATAAAGAAGATTCAAAGAGAGTGAGATGCCAGCTCCTTTCATTCAGTCAGTAGCTTCAATCATTTCTGGACGTTTTTCAATGGCAAAAATCAATGAATATTGTAAATGCACAAACAGTAATTTCTCCGCATTGCAAGGTGCAATTCTGAAATTTTTTGCTTTTTCCTGCTCCTCTTAGCATGATAAAGAAGATTCAAAGAGAGTGAGATGCCAGCTCCTTTCATTCAGTCAGTAGCTTCAAACATTTCTGGTATATGAATAACATGATGTTTTTCAATGGCAAAAATCAATGAATATTGTAAATGCACAAACAGTAATTTCTCCGCATTGCAAGGTGCAATTCTGAAATTTTTTGCTTTTTCCTGCTCCTCTTAGCATGATAAAGAAGATTCAAAGAGAGTGAGATGCCAGCTCCTTTCATTCAGTCAGTAGCTTCAATCATTTCTGGACGTTTTTCAATGGCAAAAATCAATGAATATTGTAAATGCACAAACAGTAATTTCTCCGCATTTCAAGGTGCAATTCTGAAATTTTTTGCTTTTTCCTGCTCCTCTTAGCATGATAAAGAAGATTCAAAGAGAGTGAGATGCCAGCTCCTTTCATTCAGTCAGTAGCTTCAAACATTTCTGGTATATGAATAACATGATGTTTTTCAATGGCAAAAATCAATGAATATTGTAAATGCACAAACAGTAATTTCTCCGCATTGCAAGGTGCAATTCTGAAATTTTTTGCTTATCCTGCTCCTCTTAGCATGATAAAGAAGATTCAAAGAGAGTGAGATGCCAGCTCCTTTCATTCAGTCAGTAGCTTCAAACATTTCTGGTATATGAATAACATGATGTTTTTCAATGGCAAAAATCAATGAATATTGTAAATGCACAAACAGTAATTTCTCCGCATTGCAAGGTGCAATTCTGAAATTTTTTGCTTTTTCCTGCTCCTCTTAGCATGATAAAGAAGATTCAAAGAGAGTGAGATGCCAGCTCCTTTCATTCAGTCAGTAGCTTCAATCATTTCTGGACGTTTTTCAATGGCAAAAATCATTGAATATTGTAAATGCACAAACAGTAATTTCTCCGCATTGCAAGGTGCAATTCTGAAATTTTTTGCTTTTTCCTGCTCCTCTTAGCATGATAAAGAAGATTCAAAGAGAGTGAGATGCCAGCTCCTTTCATTCAGTCAGTAGCTTCAATCATTTCTGGTATATGAATAACATGATGTTTTTCAATGGCAAAAATCAATGAATATTGTAAATGCACAAACAGTAATTTCTCCGCATTGCAAGGTGCAATTCTGAAATTTTTTGCTTTTTCCTGCTCCTCTTAGCATGATAAACAAGATTCAAAGAGAGTGAGATGCCAGCTCCTTTCATTCAGTCAGTAGCTTCTATCATTTCTGGACGTTTTTCAATGGCAAAAATCAATGAATATTGTAAATGCACAAACAGTAATTTCTCCGCATTGCAAGGTGCAATTCTGAAATTTTTTGCTTTTTCCTGCTCCTCTTAGCATGATAAAGAAGATTCAAAGAGAGTGAGATGCCAGCTCCTTTCATTCAGTCAGTAGCTTCAAACATTTCTGGTATATGAATAACATGATGTTTTTCAATGGCAAAAATCAATGAATATTGTAAATGCACAAACAGTAATTTCTCCGCATTGCAAGGTGCAATTCTGAAATTTTTTGCTTTTTCCTGCTCCTCTTAGCATGATAAACAAGATTCAAAGAGAGTGAGATGCCAGCTCCTTTCATTCAGTCAGTAGCTTCAATCATTTCTGGACGTTTTTCAATGGCAAAAATCAATGAATATTGTAAATGCACAAACAGTAATTTCTCCGCATTGCAAGGTGCAATTCTGAAATTTTTTGCTTTTTCCTGCTCCTCTTAGCATGATAAAGAAGATTCAAAGAGAGTGAGATGCCAGCTCCTTTCATTCAGTCAGTAGCTTCAAACATTTCTGGTATATGAATAACATGATGTTTTTCAATGGCAAAAATCAATGAATATTGTAAATGCACAAACAGTAATTTCTCCGCATTGCAAGGTGCAATTCTGAAATTTTTTGCTTTTTCCTGCTCCTCTTAGCATGATAAAGAAGATTCAAAGAGAGTGAGATGCCAGCTCCTTTCATTCAGTCAGTAGCTTCAATCATTTCTGGACGTTTTTCAATGGCAAAAATCAATGAATATTGTAAATGCACAAACAGTAATTTCTCCGCATTGCAAGGTGCAATTCTGAAATTTTTTGCTTTTTCCTGCTCCTCTTAGCATGATAAAGAAGATTCAAAGAGAGTGAGATGCCAGCTCCTTTCATTCAGTCAGTAGCTTCAATCATTTCTGGACGTTTTTCAATGGCAAAAATCAATGAATATTGTAAATGCACAAAGAGTAATTTCTCCGCATTGCAAGGTGCAATTCTGAAATTTTTTGCTTTTTCCTGCTCCTCTTAGCATGATAAAGAAGATTCAAAGAGAGTGAGATGCCAGCTCCTTTCATTCAGTCAGTAGCTTCAATCATTTCTGGTATATGAATAACATGATGTTTTTCAATGGCAAAAATCAATGAATATTGTAAATGCACAAACAGTAATTTCTCCGCATTGCAAGGTGCAATTCTGAAATTTTTTGCGTTTTCCTGCTCCTCTTAGCATGATAAACAAGATTCAAAGAGAGTGAGATGCCAGCTCCTTTCATTCAGTCAGTAGCTTCAATCATTTCTGGACGTTTTTCAATGGCAAAAATCAATGAATATTCTAAATGCACAAACAGTAATTTCTCCGCATTGCAAGGTGCAATTCTGAAATTTTTTGCTTTTTCCTGCTCCTCTTAGCATGATAAAGAAGATTCAAAGAGAGTGAGATGCCAGCTCCTTTCATTCAGTCAGTAGCTTCAATCATTTCTGGACGTTTTTCAATGGCAAAAATCAATGAATATTGTAAATGCACAAACAGTAATTTCTCCGCATTGCAAGGTGCAATTCTGAAATTTTTTGCTTTTTCCTGCTCCTCTTAGCATGATAAAGAAGATTCAAAGAGAGTGAGATGCCAGCTCCTTTCATTCAGTCAGTAGCTTCAATCATTTCTGGACGTTTTTCAATGGCAAAAATCATTGAATATTGTAAATGCACAAACAGTAATTTCTCCGCATTGCAAGGTGCAATTCTGAAATTTTTTGCTTTTTCCTGCTCCTCTTAGCATGATAAAGTAGATTCAAAGAGAGTGAGATGCCAGCTCCTTTCATTCAGTCAGTAGCTTCAATCATTTCTGGTATATGAATAACATGATGTTTTTCAATGGCAAAAATCAATGAATATTGTAAATGCACAAACAGTAATTTCTCCGCATTGCAAGGTGCAATTCTGAAATTTTTTGCTTTTTCCTGCTCCTCTTAGCATGATAAAGAAGATTCAAAGAGAGTGAGATGCCAGCTCCTTTCATTCAGTCAGTAGCTTCAATCATTTCTGGACGTTTTTCAATGGCAAAAATCAATGAATATTGTAAATGCACAAACAGTAATTTCTCCGCATTGCAAGGTGCAATTCTGAAATTTTTTGCTTTTTCCTGCTCCTCTTAGCATGATAAAGAAGATTCAAAGAGAGTGAGATGCCAGCTCCTTTCATTCAGTCAGTAGCTTCAAACATTTCTGGTATATGAATAACATGATGTTTTTCAATGGCAAAAATCAATGAATATTGTAAATGCACAAACAGTAATTTCTCCGCATTGCAAGGTGCAATTCTGAAATTTTTTGCTTTTTCCTGCTCCTCTTAGCATGATAAAGAAGATTCAAAGAGAGTGAGATGCGAGCTCCTTTCATTCAGTCAGTAGCTTCAAACATTTCTGGACGTTTTTCAATGGCAAAAATCATTGAATATTGTAAATGCACAAACAGTAATTTCTCCGCATTGCAAGGTGCAATTCTGAAATTTTTTGCTTTTTCCTGCTCCTCTTAGCATGATAAAGAAGATTCAAAGAGAGTGAGATGCCAGCTCCTTTCATTCAGTCAGTAGCTTCAATCATTTCTGGTATATGAATAACATGATGTTTTTCAATGGCAAAAATCAATGAATATTGTAAATGCACAAACAGTAATTTCTCCGCATTGCAAGGTGCAATTCTGAAATTTTTTGCTTTTTCCTGCTCCTCTTAGCATGATAAACAAGATTCAAAGAGAGTGAGATGCCAGCTCCTTTCATTCAGTCAGTAGCTTCTATCATTTCTGGACGTTTTTCAATGGCAAAAATCAATGAATATTGTAAATGCACAAACAGTAATTTCTCCGCATTGCAAGGTGCAATTCTGAAATTTTTTGCTTTTTCCTGCTCCTCTTAGCATGATAAAGAAGATTCAAAGAGAGTGAGATGCCAGCTCCTTTCATTCAGTCAGTAGCTTCAAACATTTCTGGTATATGAATAACATGATGTTTTTCAATGGCAAAAATCAATGAATATTGTAAATGCACAAACAGTAATTTCTCCGCATTGCAAGGTGCAATTCTGAAATTTTTTGCTTTTTCCTGCTCCTCTTAGCATGATAAAGAAGATTCAAAGAGAGTGAGATGCCAGCTCCTTTCATTCAGTCAGTAGCTTCAATCATTTCTGGACGTTTTTCAATGGCAAAAATCAATGAATATTGTAAATGCACAAACAGTAATTTCTCCGCATTGCAAGGTGCAATTCTGAAATTTTTTGCTTTTTCCTGCTCCTCTTAGCATGATAAACAAGATTCAAATAGAGTGAGATGCCAGCTCCTTTCATTCAGTCAGTAGCTTCAATCATTTCTGGACGTTTTTCAATGGCAAAAATCAATGAATATTGTAAATGCACAAACAGTAATTTCTCCGCATTGCAAGGTGCAATTCTGAAATTTTTTGCTTTTTCCTGCTCCTCTTAGCATGATAAAGAAGATTCAAAGAGAGTGAGATGCCAGCTCCTTTCATTCAGTCAGTAGCTTCAAACATTTCTGGTATATGAATAACATGATGTTTTTCAATGGCAAAAATCAATGAATATTGTAAATGCACAAACAGTAATTTCTCCGCATTGCAAGGTGCAATTCTGAAATTTTTTGCTTTTTCCTGCTCCTCTTAGCATGATAAAGAAGATTCAAAGAGAGTGAGATGCCAGCTCCTTTCATTCAGTCAGTAGCTTCAATCATTTCTGGACGTTTTTCAATGGCAAAAATCATTGAATATTGTAAATGCACAAACAGTAATTTCTCCGCATTGCAAGGTGCAATTCTGAAATTTTTTGCTTTTTCCTGCTCCTCTTAGCATGATAAAGTAGATTCAAAGAGAGTGAGATGCCAGCTCCTTTCATTCAGTCAGTAGCTTCAATCATTTCTGGTATATGAATAACATGATGTTTTTCAATGGCAAAAATCAATGAATATTGTAAATGCACAAACAGTAATTTCTCCGCATTGCAAGGTGCAATTCTGAAATTTTTTGCTTTTTCCTGCTCCTCTTAGCATGATAAAGAAGATTCAAAGAGAGTGAGATTCCAGCTCCTTTCATTCAGTCAGTAGCTTCAATCATTTCTGGACGTTTTTCAATGGCAAAAATCAATGAATATTGTAAATGCACAAACAGTAATTTCTCCGCATTGCAAGGTGCAATTCTGAAATTTTTTGCTTTTTCCTGCTCCTCTTAGCATGATAAAGAAGATTCAAAGAGAGTGAGATGCCAGCTCCTTTCATTCAGTCAGTAGCTTCAAACATTTCTGGTATATGAATAACATGATGTTTTTCAATGGCAAAAATCAATGAATATTGTAAATGCACAAACAGTAATTTCTCCGCATTGCAAGGTGCAATTCTGAAATTTTTTGCTTTTTCCTGCTCCTCTTAGCATGATAAAGAAGATTCAAAGAGAGTGAGATGCCAGCTCCTTTCATTCAGTCAGTAGCTTCAATCATTTCTGGACGTTTTTCAATGGCAAAAATCATTGAATATTGTAAATGCACAAACAGTAATTTCTCCGCATTGCAAGGTGCAATTCTGAAATTTTTTGCTTTTTCCTGCTCCTCTTAGCATGATAAAGAAGATTCAAAGAGAGTGAGATGCCAGCTCCTTTCATTCAGTCAGTAGCTTCAATCATTTCTGGTATATGAATAACATGATGTTTTTCAATGGCAAAAATCAATGAATATTGTAAATGCACAAACAGTAATTTCTCCGCATTGCAAGGTGCAATTCTGAAATTTTTTGCTTTTTCCTGCTCCTCTTAGCATGATAAACAAGATTCAAAGAGAGTGAGATGCCAGCTCCTTTCATTCAGTCAGTAGCTTCTATCATTTCTGGACGTTTTTCAATGGCAAAAATCAATGAATATTGTAAATGCACAAACAGTAATTTCTCCGCATTGCAAGGTGCAATTCTGAAATTTTTTGCTTTTTCCTGCTCCTCTTAGCATGATAAACAAGATTCAAAGAGAGTGAGATGCCAGCTCCTTTCATTCAGTCAGTAGCTTCAAACATTTCTGGTATATGAATAACATGATGTTTTTCAATGGCAAAAATCAATGAATATTGTAAATGCACAAACAGTAATTTCTCCGCATTGCAAGGTGCAATTCTGAAATTTTTTGCTTTTTCCTGCTCCTCTTAGCATGATAAAGAAGATTCAAAGAGAGTGAGATGCCAGCTCCTTTCATTCAGTCAGTAGCTTCAATCATTTCTGGACGTTTTTCAATGGCAAAAATCAATGAATATTGTAAATGCACAAACAGTAATTTCTCCGCATTGCAAGGTGCAATTCTGAAATTTTTTGCTTTTTCCTGCTCCTCTTAGCATGATAAACAAGATTCAAAGAGAGTGAGATGCCAGCTCCTTTCATTCAGTCAGTAGCTTCAATCATTTCTGGACGTTTTTCAATGGCAAAAATCAATGAATATTGTAAATGCACAAACAGTAATTTCTCCGCATTGCAAGGTGCAATTCTGAAATTTTTTGCTTTTTCCTGCTCCTCTTAGCATGATAAAGAAGATTCAAAGAGAGTGAGATGCCAGCTCCTTTCATTCAGTCAGTAGCTTCAAACATTTCTGGTATATGAATAACATGATGTTTTTCAATGGCAAAAATCAATGAATATTGTAAATGCACAAACAGTAATTTCTCCGCATTGCAAGGTGCAATTCTGAAATTTTTTGCTTTTTCCTGCTCCTCTTAGCATGATAAAGAAGATTCAAAGAGAGTGAGATGCCAGCTCCTTTCATTCAGTCAGTAGCTTCAATCATTTCTGGACATTTTTCAATGGCAAAAATCAATGAATATTGTAAATGCACAAACAGTAATTTCTCCGCATTGCAAAGTGCAATTCTGAAATTTTTTGCTTTTTCCTGCTCCTCTTAGCATGATAAAGAAGATTCAAAGAGAGTGAGATGCCAGCTCCTTTCATTCAGTCAGTAGCTTCAATCATTTCTGGACGTTTTTCAATGGCAAAAATCAATGAATATTGTAAATGCACAAAGAGTAATTTCTCCGCATTGCAAGGTGCAATTCTGAAATTTTTTGCTTTTTCCTGCTCCTCTTAGCATGATAAAGAAGATTCAAAGAGAGTGAGATGCCAGCTCCTTTCATTCAGTCAGTAGCTTCAAACATTTCTGGTATATGAATAACATGATGTTTTTCAATGGCAAAAATCAATGAATATTGTAAATGCACAAACAGTAATTTCTCCGCATTGCAAGGTGCAATTCTGAAATTTTTTGCTTTTTCCTGCTCCTCTTAGCATGATAAAGAAGATTCAAAGAGAGTGAGATGCCAGCTCCTTTCATTCAGTCAGTAGCTTCAATCATTTCTGGACATTTTTCAATGGCAAAAATCAATGAATATTGTAAATGCACAAACAGTAATTTCTCCGCATTGCAAAGTGCAATTCTGAAATTTTTTGCTTTTTCCTGCTCCTCTTAGCATGATAAAGAAGATTCAAAGAGAGTGAGATGCCAGCTCCTTTCATTCAGTCAGTAACTTCAATCATTTCTGGACGTTTTTCAATGGCAAAAATCAATGAATATTGTAAATGCACAAAGAGTAATTTCTCCGCATTGCAAGGTGCAATTCTGAAATTTTTTGCTTTTTCCTGCTCCTCTTAGCATGATAAAGAAGATTCAAAGAGAGTGAGATGCCAGCTCCTTTCATTCAGTCAGTAGCTTCAAACATTTCTGGTATATGAATAACATGATGTTTTTCAATGGCAAAAATCAATGAATATTGTAAATGCACAAACAGTAATTTCTCGGCATTGCAAGGTGCAATTCTGAAATTTTTTGCTTTTTCCTGCTCCTCTTAGCATGATAAAGAAGATTCAAAGAGAGTGAGATGCCAGCTCCTTTCATTCAGTCAGTAGCTTCAATCATTTCTGGACGTTTTTCAATGGCAAAAATCTTTGAATATTGTAAATGCACAAACAGTAATTTCTCCGCATTGCAAGGTGCAATTCTGAAATTTTTTGCTTTTTCCTGCTCCTCTTAGCATGATAAAGAAGATTCAAAGAGAGTGAGATGCCAGCTCCTTTCATTCAGTCAGTAGCTTCAATCATTTCTGGTATATGAATAACATGATGTTTTTCAATGGCAAAAATCAATGAATATTGTAAATGCACAAACAGTAATTTCTCCGCATTGCAAGGTGCAATTCTGAAATTTTTTGCGTTTTCCTGCTCCTCTTAGCATGATAAACAAGATTCAAAGAGAGTGAGATGCCAGCTCCTTTCATTCAGTCAGTAGCTTCAATCATTTCTGGACATTTTTCAATGGCAAAAATCAATGAATATTGTAAATGCACAAACAGTAATTTCTCCGCATTGCAAAGTGCAATTCTGAAATTTTTTGCTTTTTCCTGCTCCTCTTAGCATGATAAAGAAGATTCAAAGAGAGTGAGATGCCAGCTCCTTTCATTCAGTCAGTAGCTTCAATCATTTCTGGACGTTTTTCAATGGCAAAAATCAATGAATATTGTAAATGCACAAAGAGTAATTTCTCCGCATTGCAAGGTGCAATTCTGAAATTTTTTGCTTTTTCCTGCTCCTCTTAGCATGATAAAGAAGATTCAAAGAGAGTGAGATGCCAGCTCCTTTCATTCAGTCAGTAGCTTCAAACATTTCTGGTATATGAATAACATGATGTTTTTCAATGGCAAAAATCAATGAATATTGTAAATGCACAAACAGTAATTTCTCCGCATTGCAAGGTGCAATTCTGAAATTTTTTGCTTTTTCCTGCTCCTCTTAGCATGATAAAGAAGATTCAAAGAGAGTGAGATGCCAGCTCCTTTCATTCAGTCAGTAGCTTCAATCATTTCTGGACATTTTTCAATGGCAAAAATCAATGAATATTGTAAATGCACAAACAGTAATTTCTCCGCATTGCAAAGTGCAATTCTGAAATTTTTTGCTTTTTCCTGCTCCTCTTAGCATGATAAAGAAGATTCAAAGAGAGTGAGATGCCAGCTCCTTTCATTCAGTCAGTAACTTCAATCATTTCTGGACGTTTTTCAATGGCAAAAATCAATGAATATTGTAAATGCACAAAGAGTAATTTCTCCGCATTGCAAGGTGCAATTCTGAAATTTTTTGCTTTTTCCTGCTCCTCTTAGCATGATAAAGAAGATTCAAAGAGAGTGAGATGCCAGCTCCTTTCATTCAGTCAGTAGCTTCAAACATTTCTGGTATATGAATAACATGATGTTTTTCAATGGCAAAAATCAATGAATATTGTAAATGCACAAACAGTAATTTCTCGGCATTGCAAGGTGCAATTCTGAAATTTTTTGCTTTTTCCTGCTCCTCTTAGCATGATAAAGAAGATTCAAAGAGAGTGAGATGCCAGCTCCTTTCATTCAGTCAGTAGCTTCAATCATTTCTGGACGTTTTTCAATGGCAAAAATCTTTGAATATTGTAAATGCACAAACAGTAATTTCTCCGCATTGCAAGGTGCAATTCTGAAATTTTTTGCTTTTTCCTGCTCCTCTTAGCATGATAAAGAAGATTCAAAGAGAGTGAGATGCCAGCTCCTTTCATTCAGTCAGTAGCTTCAATCATTTCTGGTATATGAATAACATGATGTTTTTCAATGGCAAAAATCAATGAATATTGTAAATGCACAAACAGTAATTTCTCCGCATTGCAAGGTGCAATTCTGAAATTTTTTGCGTTTTCCTGCTCCTCTTAGCATGATAAACAAGATTCAAAGAGAGTGAGATGCCAGCTCCTTTCATTCAGTCAGTAGCTTCAATCAATTCTGGACGTTTTTCAATGGCAAAAATCAATGAATATTGTAAATGCACAAACAGTAATTTCTCCGCATTGCAAGTTGCAATTCTGAAATTTTTTGCTTTTTCCTGCTCCTCTTAGCATGATAAAGAAGATTCAAAGAGAGTGAGATGCCAGCTCCTTTCATTCAGTCAGTAGCTTCAATCATTTCTGGACGTTTTTCAATGGCAAAAATCAATGAATATTGTAAATGCACAAACAGTAATTTCTCCGCATTGCAAGGTGCAATTCTGAAATTTTTTGCTTTTTCCTGCTCCTCTTAGCATGATAAAGAAGATTCAAAGAGAGTGAGATGCCAGCTCCTTTCATTCAGTCAGTAGCTTCAATCATTTCTGGACGTTTTTCAATGGCAAAAATCAATGAATATTGTAAATGCACAAAGAGTAATTTCTCCGCATTGCAAGGTGCAATTCTGAAATTTTTTGCTTTTTCCTGCTCCTCTTAGCATGATAAAGAAGATTCAAAGAGAGTGAGATGCCAGCTCCTTTCATTCAGTCAGTAGCTTCAATCATTTCTGGTATATGAATAACATGATGTTTTTCAATGGCAAAAATCAATGAATATTGTAAATGCACAAACAGTAATTTCTCCGCATTGCAAGGTGCAATTCTGAAATTTTTTGCGTTTTCCTGCTCCTCTTAGCATGATAAACAAGATTCAAAGAGAGTGAGATGCCAGCTCCTTTCATTCAGTCAGTAGCTTCAATCATTTCTGGACGTTTTTCAATGGCAAAAATCAATGAATATTGTAAATGCACAAACAGTAATTTCTCCGCATTGCAAGGTGCAATTCTGAAATTTTTTGCTTTTTCCTGCTCCTCTTAGCATGATAAAGAAGATTCAAAGAGAGTGAGATGCCAGCTCCTTTCATTCAGTCAGTAGCTTCAATCATTTCTGGACGTTTTTCAATGGCAAAAATCAATGAATATTGTAAATGCACAAACAGTAATTTCTCCGCATTGCAAGGTGCACTTCTGAAATTTTTTGCTTTTTCCTGCTCCTCTTAGCATGATAAAGAAGATTCAAAGAGAGTGAGATGCCAGCTCCTTTCATTCAGTCAGTAGCTTCAAACATTTCTGGTATATGAATAACATGATGTTTTTCAATGGCAAAAATCAATGAATATTGTAAATGCACAAACAGTAATTTCTCCGCATTGCAAGGTGCAATTCTGAAATTTTTTGCTTTTTCCTGCTCCTCTTAGCATGATAAAGAAGATTCAAAGAGAGTGAGATGCCAGCTCCTTTCATTCAGTCAGTAGCTTCAATCATTTCTGGACGTTTTTCAATGGCAAAAATCATTGAATATTGTAAATGCACAAACAGTAATTTCTCCGCATTGCAAGGTGCAATTCTGAAATTTTTTGCTTTTTCCTGCTCCTCTTAGCATGATAAAGTAGATTCAAAGAGAGTGAGATGCCAGCTCCTTTCATTCAGTCAGTAGCTTCAATCATTTCTGGTATATGAATAACATGATGTTTTTCAATGGCAAAAATCAATGAATATTGTAAATGCACAAACAGTAATTTCTCCGCATTGCAAGGTGCAATTCTGAAATTTTTTGCTTTTTCCTGCTCCTCTTAGCATGATAAAGAAGATTCAAAGAGAGTGAGATGCCAGCTCCTTTCATTCAGTCAGTAGCTTCAATCATTTCTGGACGTTTTTCAATGGCAAAAATCAATGAATATTGTAAATGCACAAACAGTAATTTCTCCGCATTGCAAGGTGCAATTCTGAAATTTTTTGCTTTTTCCTGCTCCTCTTAGCATGATAAAGAAGATTCAAAGAGAGTGAGATGCCAGCTCCTTTCATTCAGTCAGTAGCTTCAAACATTTCTGGTATATGAATAACATGATGTTTTTCAATGGCAAAAATCAATGAATATTGTAAATGCACAAACAGTAATTTCTCCGCATTGCAAGGTGCAATTCTGAAATTTTTTGCTTATCCTGCTCCTCTTAGCATGATAAAGAAGATTCAAAGAGAGTGAGATGCCAGCTCCTTTCATTCAGTCAGTAGCTTCAAACATTTCTGGTATATGAATAACATGATGTTTTTCAATGGCAAAAATCAATGAATATTGTAAATGCACAAACAGTAATTTCTCCGCATTGCAAGGTGCAATTCTGAAATTTTTTGCTTTTTCCTGCTCCTCTTAGCATGATAAAGAAGATTCAAAGAGAGTGAGATGCCAGCTCCTTTCATTCAGTCAGTAGCTTCAATCATTTCTGGACGTTTTTCAATGGCAAAAATCATTGAATATTGTAAATGCACAAACAGTAATTTCTCCGCATTGCAAGGTGCAATTCTGAAATTTTTTGCTTTTTCCTGCTCCTCTTAGCATGATAAAGAAGATTCAAAGAGAGTGAGATGCCAGCTCCTTTCATTCAGTCAGTAGCTTCAATCATTTCTGGTATATGAATAACATGATGTTTTTCAATGGCAAAAATCAATGAATATTGTAAATGCACAAACAGTAATTTCTCCGCATTGCAAGGTGCAATTCTGAAATTTTTTGCTTTTTCCTGCTCCTCTTAGCATGATAAACAAGATTCAAAGAGAGTGAGATGCCAGCTCCTTTCATTCAGTCAGTAGCTTCTATCATTTCTGGACGTTTTTCAATGGCAAAAATCAATGAATATTGTAAATGCACAAACAGTAATTTCTCCGCATTGCAAGGTGCAATTCTGAAATTTTTTGCTTTTTCCTGCTCCTCTTAGCATGATAAAGAAGATTCAAAGAGAGTGAGATGCCAGCTCCTTTCATTCAGTCAGTAGCTTCAAACATTTCTGGTATATGAATAACATGATGTTTTTCAATGGCAAAAATCAATGAATATTGTAAATGCACAAACAGTAATTTCTCCGCATTGCAAGGTGCAATTCTGAAATTTTTTGCTTTTTCCTGCTCCTCTTAGCATGATAAAGAAGATTCAAAGAGAGTGAGATGCCAGCTCCTTTCATTCAGTCAGTAGCTTCAATCATTTCTGGACGTTTTTCAATGGCAAAAATCAATGAATATTGTAAATGCACAAACAGTAATTTCTCCGCATTGCAAGGTGCAATTCTGAAATTTTTTGCTTTTTCCTGCTCCTCTTAGCATGATAAACAAGATTCAAAGAGAGTGAGATGCCAGCTCCTTTCATTCAGTCAGTAGCTTCAATCATTTCTGGACGTTTTTCAATGGCAAAAATCAATGAATATTGTAAATGCACAAACAGTAATTTCTCCGCATTGCAAGGTGCAATTCTGAAATTTTTTGCTTTTTCCTGCTCCTCTTAGCATGATAAAGAAGATTCAAAGAGAGTGAGATGCCAGCTCCTTTCATTCAGTCAGTAGCTTCAATCATTTCTGGACGTTTTTCAATGGCAAAAATCATTGAATATTGTAAATGCACAAACAGTAATTTCTCCGCATTGCAAGGTGCAATTCTGAAATTTTTTGCTTTTTCCTGCTCCTCTTAGCATGATAAAGAAGATTCAAAGAGAGTGAGATGCCAGCTCCTTTCATTCAGTCAGTAGCTTCAATCATTTCTGGTATATGAATAACATGATGTTTTTCAATGGCAAAAATCAATGAATATTGTAAATGCACAAACAGTAATTTCTCCGCATTGCAAGGTGCAATTCTGAAATTTTTTGCGTTTTCCTGCTCCTCTTAGCATGATAAACAAGATTCAAAGAGAGTGAGATGCCAGCTCCTTTCATTCAGTCAGTAGCTTCTATCATTTCTGGACGTTTTTCAATGGCAAAAATCAATGAATATTGTAAATGCACAAACAGTAATTTCTCCGCATTGCAAGGTGCAATTCTGAAATTTTTTGCTTTTTCCTGCTCCTCTTAGCATGATAAAGAAGATTCAAAGAGAGTGAGATGCCAGCTCCTTTCATTCAGTCAGTAGCTTCAAACATTTCTGGTATATGAATAACATGTTTTTCAATGGCAAAAATCAATGAATATTGTAAATGCACAAACAGTAATTTCTCCGCATTGCAAGGTGCAATTCTGAAATTTTTTGCTTTTTCCTGCTCCTCTTAGCATGATAAAGAAGATTCAAAGAGAGTGAGATGCCAGCTCCTTTCATTCAGTCAGTAGCTTCAATCATTTCTGGACGTTTTTCAATGGCAAAAATCAATGAATATTGTAAATGCACAAAGAGTAATTTCTCCGCATTGCAAGGTGCAATTCTGAAATTTTTTGCTTTTTCCTGCTCCTCTTAGCATGATAAAGAAGATTCAAAGAGAGTGAGATGCCAGCTCCTTTCATTCAGTCAGTAGCTTCAATCATTTCTGGTATATGAATAACATGATGTTTTTCAATGGCAAAAATCAATGAATATTGTAAATGCACAAACAGTAATTTCTCCGCATTGCAAGGTGCAATTCTGAAATTTTTTGCGTTTTCCTGCTCCTCTTAGCATGATAAACAAGATTCAAAGAGAGTGAGATGCCAGCTCCTTTCATTCAGTCAGTAGCTTCTATCATTTCTGGACGTTTTTCAATGGCAAAAATCAATGAATATTGTAAATGCACAAACAGTAATTTCTCCGCATTGCAAGGTGCAATTCTGAAATTTTTTGCTTTTTCCTGCTCCTCTTAGCATGATAAAGAAGATTCAAAGAGAGTGAGATGCCAGCTCCTTTCATTCAGTCAGTAGCTTCAAACATTTCTGGTATATGAATAACATGATGTTTTTCAATGGCAAAAATCAATGAATATTGTAAATGCACAAACAGTAATTTCTCCGCATTGCAAGGTGCAATTCTGAAATTTTTTGCTTTTTCCTGCTCCTCTTAGCATGATAAAGAAGATTCAAAGAGAGTGAGATGCCAGCTCCTTTCATTCAGTCAGTAGCTTCAATCATTTCTGGACGTTTTTCAATGGCAAAAATCAATGAATATTGTAAATGCACAAAGAGTAATTCTCCGCATTGCAAGGTGCAATTCTGAAATTTTTTGCTTTTTCCTGCTCCTCTTAGCATGATAAAGAAGATTCAAAGAGAGTGAGATGCCAGCTCCTTTCATTCAGTCAGTAGCTTCAAACATTTCTGGTATATGAATAACATGTTTTTCAATGGCAAAAATCAATGAATATTGTAAATGCACAAACAGTAATTTCTCCGCATTGCAAGGTGCAATTCTGAAATTTTTTGCTTTTTCCTGCTCCTCTTAGCATGATAAAGAAGATTCAAAGAGAGTGAGATGCCAGCTCCTTTCATTCAGTCAGTAGCTTCAATCATTTCTGGACGTTTTTCAATGGCAAAAATCAATGAATATTGTAAATGCACAAAGAGTAATTTCTCCGCATTGCAAGGTGCAATTCTGAAATTTTTTGCTTTTTCCTGCTCCTCTTAGCATGATAAAGAAGATTCAAAGAGAGTGAGATGCCAGCTCCTTTCATTCAGTCAGTAGCTTCAAACATTTCTGGTATATGAATAACATGATGTTTTTCAATGGCAAAAATCAATGAATATTGTAAATGCACAAACAGTAATTTCTCCGCATTGCAAGGTGCAATTCTGAAATTTTTTGCTTTTTCCTGCTCCTCTTAGCATGATAAAGAAGATTCAAAGAGAGTGAGATGCCAGCTCCTTTCATTCAGTCAGTAGCTTCAAACATTTCTGGTATATGAATAACATGATGTTTTTCAATGGCAAAAATCAATGAATATTGTAAATGCACAAACAGTAATTTCTCCGCATTGCAAGGTGCAATTCTGAAATTTTTTGCTTTTTCCTGCTCCTCTTAGCATGATAAAGAAGATTCAAAGAGAGTGAGATGCCAGCTCCTTTCATTCAGTCAGTAGCTTCAATCATTTCTGGACGTTTTTCAATGGCAAAAATCATTGAATATTGTAAATGCACAAACAGTAATTTCTCCGCATTGCAAGGTGCAATTCTGAAATTTTTTGCTTTTTCCTGCTCCTCTTAGCATGATAAAGAAGATTCAAAGAGAGTGAGATGCCAGCTCCTTTCATTCAGTCAGTAGCTTCAATCATTTCTGGTATATGAATAACATGATGTTTTTCAATGGCAAAAATCAATGAATATTGTAAATGCACAAACAGTAATTTCTCCGCATTGCAAGGTGCAATTCTGAAATTTTTTGCTTTTTCCTGCTCCTCTTAGCATGATAAACAAGATTCAAAGAGAGTGAGATGCCAGCTCCTTTCATTCAGTCAGTAGCTTCTATCATTTCTGGACGTTTTTCAATGGCAAAAATCAATGAATATTGTAAATGCACAAACAGTAATTTCTCCGCATTGCAAGGTGCAATTCTGAAATTTTTTGCTTTTTCCTGCTCCTCTTAGCATGATAAAGAAGATTCAAAGAGAGTGAGATGCCAGCTCCTTTCATTCAGTCAGTAGCTTCAAACATTTCTGGTATATGAATAACATGATGTTTTTCAATGGCAAAAATCAATGAATATTGTAAATGCACAAACAGTAATTTCTCCGCATTGCAAGGTGCAATTCTGAAATTTTTTGCTTTTTCCTGCTCCTCTTAGCATGATAAAGAAGATTCAAAGAGAGTGAGATGCCAGCTCCTTTCATTCAGTCAGTAGCTTCAATCATTTCTGGACGTTTTTCAATGGCAAAAATCATTGAATATTGTAAATGCACAAACAGTAATTTCTCCGCATTGCAAGGTGCAATTCTGAAATTTTTTGCTTTTTCCTGCTCCTCTTAGCATGATAAAGAAGATTCAAAGAGAGTGAGATGCCAGCTCCTTTCATTCAGTCAGTAGCTTCAATCATTTCTGGTATATGAATAACATGATGTTTTTCAATGGCAAAAATCAATGAATATTGTAAATGCACAAACAGTAATTTCTCCGCATTGCAAGGTGCAATTCTGAAATTTTTTGCGTTTTCCTGCTCCTCTTAGCATGATAAACAAGATTCAAAGAGAGTGAGATGCCAGCTCCTTTCATTCAGTCAGTAGCTTCTATCATTTCTGGACGTTTTTCAATGGCAAAAATCAATGAATATTGTAAATGCACAAACAGTAATTTCTCCGCATTGCAAGGTGCAATTCTGAAATTTTTTGCTTTTTCCTGCTCCTCTTAGCATGATAAAGAAGATTCAAAGAGAGTGAGATGCCAGCTCCTTTCATTCAGTCAGTAGCTTCAAACATTTCTGGTATATGAATAACATGATGTTTTTCAATGGCAAAAATCAATGAATATTGTAAATGCACAAACAGTAATTTCTCCGCATTGCAAGGTGCAATTCTGAAATTTTTTGCTTTTTCCTGCTCCTCTTAGCATGATAAAGAAGATTCAAAGAGAGTGAGATGCCAGCTCCTTTCATTCAGTCAGTAGCTTCAATCATTTCTGGACGTTTTTCAATGGCAAAAATCAATGAATATTGTAAATGCACAAAGAGTAATTTCTCCGCATTGCAAGGTGCAATTCTGAAATTTTTTGCTTTTTCCTGCTCCTCTTAGCATGATAAAGAAGATTCAAAGAGAGTGAGATGCCAGCTCCTTTCATTCAGTCAGTAGCTTCAAACATTTCTGGTATATGAATAACATGATGTTTTTCAATGGCAAAAATCAATGAATATTGTAAATGCACAAACAGTAATTTCTCCGCATTGCAAGGTGCAATTCTGAAATTTTTTGCTTTTTCCTGCTCCTCTTAGCATGATAAAGAAGATTCAAAGAGAGTGAGATGCCAGCTCCTTTCATTCAGTCAGTAGCTTCAATCATTTCTGGACGTTTTTCAATGGCAAAAATCAATGAATATTGTAAATGCACAAAGAGTAATTCTCCGCATTGCAAGGTGCAATTCTGAAATTTTTTGCTTTTTCCTGCTCCTCTTAGCATGATAAAGAAGATTCAAAGAGAGTGAGATGCCAGCTCCTTTCATTCAGTCAGTAGCTTCAAACATTTCTGGTATATGAATAACATGATGTTTTTCAATGGCAAAAATCAATGAATATTGTAAATGCACAAACAGTAATTTCTCCGCATTGCAAGGTGCAATTCTGAAATTTTTTGCTTTTTCCTGCTCCTCTTAGCATGATAAAGAAGATTCAAAGAGAGTGAGATGCCAGCTCCTTTCATTCAGTCAGTAGCTTCAAACATTTCCTGTATATGAATAACATGATGTTTTTCAATGGCAAAAATCAATGAATATTGTAAATACACAAACAGTAATTTCTCCGCATTGCAAGGTGCAATTCTGAAATTTTTTGCTTTTTCCTGCTCCTCTTAGCATGATAAAGAAGATTCAAAGAGAGTGAGATGCCAGCTCCTTTCATTCAGTCAGTAGCTTCAATCATTTCTGGACGTTTTTCAATGGCAAAAATCATTGAATATTGTAAATGCACAAACAGTAATTTCTCCGCATTGCAAGGTGCAATTCTGAAATTTTTTGCTTTTTCCTGCTCCTCTTAGCATGATAAAGAAGATTCAAAGAGAGTGAGATGCCAGCTCCTTTCATTCAGTCAGTAGCTTCAATCATTTCTGGTATATGAATAACATGATGTTTTTCAATGGCAAAAATCAATGAATATTGTAAATGCACAAACAGTAATTTCTCCGCATTGCAAGGTGCAATTCTGAAATTTTTTGCTTTTTCCTGCTCCTCTTAGCATGATAAACAAGATTCAAAGAGAGTGAGATGCCAGCTCCTTTCATTCAGTCAGTAGCTTCTATCATTTCTGGACGTTTTTCAATGGCAAAAATCAATGAATATTGTAAATGCACAAACAGTAATTTCTCCGCATTGCAAGGTGCAATTCTGAAATTTTTTGCTTTTTCCTGCTCCTCTTAGCATGATAAAGAAGATTCAAAGAGAGTGAGATGCCAGCTCCTTTCATTCAGTCAGTAGCTTCAAACATTTCTGGTATATGAATAACATGATGTTTTTCAATGGCAAAAATCAATGAATATTGTAAATGCACAAACAGTAATTTCTCCGCATTGCAAGGTGCAATTCTGAAATTTTTTGCTTTTTCCTGCTCCTCTTAGCATGATAAAGAAGATTCAAAGAGAGTGAGATGCCAGCTCCTTTCATTCAGTCAGTAGCTTCAATCATTTCTGGACGTTTTTCAATGGCAAAAATCATTGAATATTGTAAATGCACAAACAGTAATTTCTCCGCATTGCAAGGTGCAATTCTGAAATTTTTTGCTTTTTCCTGCTCCTCTTAGCATGATAAAGAAGATTCAAAGAGAGTGAGATGCCAGCTCCTTTCATTCAGTCAGTAGCTTCAATCATTTCTGGTATATGAATAACATGATGTTTTTCAATGGCAAAAATCAATGAATATTGTAAATGCACAAACAGTAATTTCTCCGCATTGCAAGGTGCAATTCTGAAATTTTTTGCGTTTTCCTGCTCCTCTTAGCATGATAAACAAGATTCAAAGAGAGTGAGATGCCAGCTCCTTTCATTCAGTCAGTAGCTTCTATCATTTCTGGACGTTTTTCAATGGCAAAAATCAATGAATATTGTAAATGCACAAACAGTAATTTCTCCGCATTGCAAGGTGCAATTCTGAAATTTTTTGCTTTTTCCTGCTCCTCTTAGCATGATAAAGAAGATTCAAAGAGAGTGAGATGCCAGCTCCTTTCATTCAGTCAGTAGCTTCAAACATTTCTGGTATATGAATAACATGATGTTTTTCAATGGCAAAAATCAATGAATATTGTAAATGCACAAACAGTAATTTCTCCGCATTGCAAGGTGCAATTCTGAAATTTTTTGCTTTTTCCTGCTCCTCTTAGCATGATAAAGAAGATTCAAAGAGAGTGAGATGCCAGCTCCTTTCATTCAGTCAGTAGCTTCAATCATTTCTGGACGTTTTTCAATGGCAAAAATCAATGAATATTGTAAATGCACAAAGAGTAATTTCTCCGCATTGCAAGGTGCAATTCTGAAATTTTTTGCTTTTTCCTGCTCCTCTTAGCATGATAAAGAAGATTCAAAGAGAGTGAGATGCCAGCTCCTTTCATTCAGTCAGTAGCTTCAAACATTTCTGGTATATGAATAACATGATGTTTTTCAATGGCAAAAATCAATGAATATTGTAAATGCACAAACAGTAATTTCTCCGCATTGCAAGGTGCAATTCTGAAATTTTTTGCTTTTTCCTGCTCCTCTTAGCATGATAAAGAAGATTCAAAGAGAGTGAGATGCCAGCTCCTTTCATTCAGTCAGTAGCTTCAATCATTTCTGGACGTTTTTCAATGGCAAAAATCAATGAATATTGTAAATGCACAAACAGTAATTTCTCCGCATTGCAAGGTGCAATTCTGAAATTTTTTGCTTTTTCCTGCTCCTCTTAGCATGATAAAGAAGATTCAAAGAGAGTGAGATGCCAGCTCCTTTCATTCAGTCAGTAGCTTCAAACATTTCTGGTATATGAATAACATGATGTTTTCAATGGCAAAAATCAATGAATATTGTAAATGCACAAACAGTAATTTCTCCGCATTGCAAGGTGCAATTCTGAAATTTTTTGCGTTTTCCTGCTCCTCTTAGCATGATAAACAAGATTCAAAGAGAGTGAGATGCCAGCTCCTTTCATTCAGTCAGTAGCTTCTATCATTTCTGGACGTTTTTCAATGGCAAAAATCAATGAATATTGTAAATGCACAAACAGTAATTTCTCCGCATTGCAAGGTGCAATTCTGAAATTTTTTGCTTTTTCCTGCTCCTCTTAGCATGATAAAGAAGATTCAAAGAGAGTGAGATGCCAGCTCCTTTCATTCAGTCAGTAGCTTCAAACATTTCTGGTATATGAATAACATGTTTTTCAATGGCAAAAATCAATGAATATTGTAAATGCACAAACAGTAATTTCTCCGCATTGCAAGGTGCAATTCTGAAATTTTTTTGCTTTTTCCTGCTCCTCTTAGCATGATAAAGAAGATTCAAAGAGAGTGAGATGCCAGCTCCTTTCATTCAGTCA